>NW_020664562.1:22788763-22834922 GCF_002925995.2 Terrapene triunguis | reverse complement strand
AAATCACAGAATTAATCGTGATTGGTTTTTTAAAATCACTTCACAGCCCTAATCAAAATGCTTCAAATGAAATATTAATTCTTTAGAAAATTCACTAGAGACCTTAGTACTGTACCTCAAATTGCTCCTCTGAAGAGCTTCTCCCATTGCTCTTTACAATTTGGTTTTCCCTACATTAAGAATGGTAGATCCTGGAACATCTTAAAAAGATCTGATACATATTTGGGGTCCAGATAACATTTCAAAGTAAACAGATTCTCTATTGAAAACTTGTAGGGAAGACTAATTCTTTGTTATTAAATTATATTCAGGGTGAAGTACTTCATCATTCCTAGATTCCTCAACATTCCTGGTAAACTCCAAGTTTTTAAATGTGCTTGCACCACTGCTTCATTGAATTAAGACTGAGCATTAAAAAAAAAAAAAAATGCATTCACATTAAAAGGCAAGATAACTCTGCCAGGGAATTATTAGGTCAGAAAGCTGGGACTGTCTGCAAATCCCATGTCCTCAGGTAGAACTGGACAGATAATGGATAAAAAGATCAAATTATTCCATTTTCTGTGCACACATTATCCAGGAACAAGTCAGTTTTCTCAAATGTACTAGTTTTAAATTATTCATTGTATAAATTCTGAAACTAAATCTTGGCCATCAATTTATTTGTGAGCAGCAAATTGTGAATATTTAATAATCAAAATTCAAGGTGTTTTAGTTATTGATATAGGTTAATCTAAATAGGGATCAGAAACATAACTGATAATTGTGTGTAACAACTTTAAAAATCCAACTTTTATTTTCTGTGAATGTTCTCAGATGTATACTACCTGTTTCTCCAACCATTTCTAACCATAAAGTAATTAGACAATACTTTCCACAAACATAAGGAGGACCCGGACACAGTCAAATTCAAACATTTGTGGAAAGATTTTGCAGTATTCTCCTAGCTCCACACTCAAGCAGTGAAACATACCCCCAAGCAGTTTGCTACAAAATAATATAGTACAAAATGGCACAGAAGGTAGATCTAAAACCATATTTTCATGCACAGCAGGTAACATTGTACATTCTTGAAAGACCCTCAGAGAGATTCTATTTGCACTATACATAAGCAGAAGAGAATTAATGACATAAAATGTGGCTTTGGCAAACAAATCTGAACCATCCTGTTTTGTTGCTTTGTCTATAACTCTTAAGATTAGCATGCAATGACAACCCCCAAAAAAAAAAAAAAAAAAAAAAAATCAACAAAGTGGGAGGCTGCATTGGGTAGAGAGAGCACTTCTCTAGGGTATATTAAGAGGGGGGAAAAAAATAAATCTGACATGTCGTTATACATCACCCTATTGCTAAAATCATTATAAAAACAGGATTATCTCTCAAAGTAACTACGTCCTTTTTCATCTCCTTTATCACCAATTAAATTAAGGATTTTAATCCTAGATTAATATAAGGGAACTCTGACTATTATAAAGACCTGCTTCCCCATGCCATTCAGTGGCTTAATTAAAAAAATGGAACTATTAGATTTTAAACTGATTAAGATTTGCAATAGTCACAGTACTTACAAATCAAAGATCAGTAAAGCCCTCCCCTTCCAAAAAAAAAAAAAAAAGATTTTCAGTAGAAATTCTTCAGCAGTAGTAAAATATGCTGCTGCACATACATGTTTTAAAAGGAATTCTCTGTAGTCATTTATATTAAGTTTTGAATAGTATTGACAGAGCATAACTGCCTTTCATGAAGAAATAACATAAGAAAAAGCGATGCTGTAGAAGAATTGTAACATATATGAAGAACTGGTGCCTTATCTTTAAATGTGCCATCACAATACAATTACTAAAATTGTTAGATCCATGGTATGTTACACTATTTAGATTTACAGTTTAAAAGGTCATTTGGAAAAGAATGTGAGGTATGAGGGATTTCACTGTCGTGCCTAAAGATAATAAAAGGTTTGGGGAACAAATACATGTATTAATTAAGCAAATATCATTATATCAATGGATGCCAATAGCCCTGTTGGTGAGAGATAAATTGAAGAAAAAGAATCCAACCATACCGAAAATTGGTGCTTTATGTTGTAATTGTTCATATGCAAAAATAAGGCATAGAGCCACAGACAGAACAATCAGGAGAAAACAAAAAGATTTATTTTTTTTACGTGAGCACCATTCATTGTGTGCACTGAATGAGGCAGGAGTCCTAAGTCAAAAAATAGTTGATCATGTAATTAAAGACTGTATCATAATCTATACACACCAGGGGGCTAAATTAAGGTTGCACAGACAACCTTAATTCTGGCATTTCGTAACTTCTGAGTGCTTGACTTTGCAACCTTAAAAACGTTCTTTTATTGTGGTGTTGTGTGTGTTTCATTTCTAAGGTTTTTAAAAAGCGAACTGCAAAAAAGAAAAATAATTCATCTTATGGCATCATATTGACACCCATATGGGTCACCACCAGAGTTGGAACTTTAAGATCCATCACAAAGACCTCTGCCACTTAAGTTAAGGGAGCAATTCATAACAGTAATAGTGTCATCCTCTATGGACCAGTACTAGAAAAGGATGGGGCACTGTCAGTGGATTTCCCAATATTTGCTAGGAATGATGAGACTCAGGAATCTGGATTCCATTCCAGGCTCTGGAGGGGAACATTCTCTAATGGGCATAGCCTCTTCTGCCCCTTCCCCCTAAAACTGTATCCTTTCTGCCTTATCCCTGTCTACTTCTGGCTCCTCATCCCAATCCTCTCATCTAGCTCCTCAAGCTTCTTCACCCCCTCCTTCTCGCCAGACACCCCTACAGTTTAAACCCCATTCTCCTTGCCCAACCATTTCTAGTTCCTCCCTCCCCCCTTGTTCCTAGACTCTTTGCTCAGCCAGTCCCAGTTTCATCCTTTCCTGGTACCTTATTCAATCTGCCTGTCTCCTGTTGCCCCACCGGCTCTCAGTCCTCCACTTCTCATCTGAGTTCAGTCTTTCCCCCCCAACCAATGGCTCCTAGTCCCATTCCCCCACCCATCACTTCACCACACCAGCTCCCAATCTGTCTCCTTGCCCAGCCAGTCCCAGTCTCCTTCACCGCTAATTCCCACCATTTCCCCTATCTTTCCCCCACCCCTCTCTGCTTCTAGTCCTCCCCACAACCCTCAGAGGCTCTTGGTCCCGATCGACTCCCATTGCCGCTCCCTGGTCTGGTTCTTGTCCCCTCTGCATTTGTACCAGGTAGCTTCCTCCTCCAGATAGTCATGGTGTCAGCAGGAAGGGACTGAGAGAAAAGGAGACTCTCTCCCTATTCTCAGTTCAGGTGCTTGGTCCCAGCCCACGGCAACCCAAAGCTGCAACAGAATGGAAAAATCTGCAGTAGATAGAGATTTTAGATGCAGAGTTCTAGCAAGTGTCTAGAAGCACATGCAAACTGCAGTTTTTCAAATTAGGAAAAAATAATGTAATATATTAGGGGACCTATTTTTCAATTTTCTTTAATAATTATATGCACTATGGACCAAATACTGCCTATCAATTATGCCGAACAACAAAAAGCCAAACTCAAGAGAGAGGAAAATGCAGTGTGGAAGCATCAAATCCCAATCTTAGTTCCCCTACATCCTGAAGAGATCACATTCAACACATCTTGAAATAGTTCCAGCTGCGGAGGGGCTCTTAGCACAAGATATAGGGGGTCAACATTACACATTTTACCTAATTACCCCAATTCCTTATGCATCTTTACCAGCTTTGGGTTGGATCTTGCAACTTCTTGGCAGGAAGTTGAGAGCCCAACACAAGTTCAGTTGTGTAGTCACTCTCAGCACAGAATACAGGTGCAAAATAATGTTGCTGTTGTAGCACTACTCTCTACAAGACGAGAGCAGAACATAGACCCGTTAAAAATATATATCATACGATTTCAACAAACTTGGAGGAAAGGGTACTAACTACTGAATCAGCAACAACATTTTCTACAGCAGCTGGGTTTTTCCTTGAAGGACTTCCATCCAGATGTTGATCAGGTCTTTCCCTGCTTAGCCTAGGCCCTGGTCTACACTACACTTATGTCAGTCTTACTACATCACCATACCCCCGAGTTATGCAGTTATATCGCCCTAACTCCCAGCGTAGACAGTGCTACATTGACAAGAGAACTTCTCCCACAGACATGGCTATCACTTCTCAGGGAGGTGGAGTACCTATGCCGATAGGAGAAGTTCTCCCATCAGGATAAGTAGTGTCTTCACGAAGTGGTACAGCTGCCCCACTGCAGTGCTGTAAGTGTAGACAAACCCTGAGAGTTTGAACAAAATTACAACTCAAGGATGGCTACAAGCATACCCAGGAGATTTATTCAGTCATAACCACAAAAGGTAGACCTACCCTCAGTCTAGGTGGGCATCTGACTGGTCCAAAAATAATTGCCAATTGACCGAACAAACTATTTTAAAGTACTAATTTATTAGAACAGTAATAAAAACAAAAAAGAAAGAAAGAATGGCACCATGGTGCAATCAAAGAGGTAAGCTGCTGTCCACATCAGGGCATTCTTGTTGGAATATTTGACAATATTAGACTGTGGTCAAATAATAGGTGGTTAGCTGACATTATCTGACCAGACAGTTCACTGTCTTGCCATGCCTACCTCAGTCAGTACTACATCTAACGTTTTCAAAGTTGCTACCAAAAGACAGGAACCTAAATAAAAGTGGCTTGAGTTTTGATTGTGCTGAACTCCTAACAGACTTTGGTCAGTGCTCAGCTCCTTTGGAACTCAGGCCATTTTTATTAAGGTACCTAAATATGGCCTGAGATGCCTACAGTTAGGCACCTATTGCTTAACATTGCCAACAAAGGATCTGCAATGCAGTTTAAGTCACCACTCACAATACCATTTCCTGAGATTGTCTCCCTAGATGAATCATTCAATTATCATCTTTGGCATAATTTTTCTGTAACTAACTAGAGTACCAAACAGAAAAAATGATCTTGTTTGCCTTTGCAATCAAAGTAAAAGGTATAGTAGCATCAGAGAAGTGGTACAAAAAGCTAAATTTAAAAAAAAAAAAAAAAAAAAAAAAAAAAAAGTGAGGTATTTTGATGTTCAGTCCACATTCAATTAATTGTCATCAATAGTTTACTTTATTGGATTGGTTATTTGATAGGAATGTGTAACTTACTAAGAATGGTGAAATTCAAACTTTTATTTAAGGGGACCAGTTTTCCTCAACCCCAAAATTCACTCTGGTAATATGTGTCTCAATATTTATAACAGACAGCTTTAGTCTATACTCTTTTCTCTATTGTTCCTTTCCAGGACTTAGTTTATAATGACTGGTCTTCACTGCATTGTTAGCTTGAGTTGGTACACTAGAAGTAATCCACTTGAGCTGGCCTAACTCAAGTGAGAGCAGCCATACAGCAAAGGCAAGCTTGAGCCACCTTCCAACTGAACACTGTTCACACTGTAGAGTACTGATTCAAGTGAAGGCACTTGCCTTCTTGGGACATACCCCTTGGTTCTCAACACTGCACTATTCAAACTTTCGCTGTGTATGTCAGAAAACTGTCTATTCTGGTCGGAAGTAGTGTTCACCCAGCAACCTACTGCAGTACACCACTTCTACTTATGTTTGCTGTCTGCATTCTGGTGGAAAGCAATGGATCCCACTCAGAATGAAGAGTAGGATCCATGGCTCTTACCCACCCAGCTCCTGGTTCCCCTGCAATCTTGGAGTTGCAGGAGGTGGCTGGTGTGCTCTGTATCAGTGTTCCTACATAGGACAGCCTTCTCTGAATTTGCATTTATTGTTATGGTGATGCCAAAATAAAATTGTGTTAAGTATCCCTCTCTTTCTAGCGCAATCAAAACTCGCAGAAACAAAGGGACTGAACAAAGAGTATTTATTCAAACTAAATAATATCAGTACATCTGCTTTAAGCATTTAACAATGCAACTGTGAATATCATGGTCAGTGGAGCCAATTTAACTTTATTACTCTGCAACAGTGCACTATACTATCAGTCCAGCTGCCTTAAGCAGATGTGATGTGCACAAGGCGTACAGTGCCATGTCATAGATACAGGAAGTGCACATAGTCAGGGTACCTGTCATCACCCTGCCATCTCTGCACAGAAGTAGAGTGAAGAGGTTAAACTAACAATGAGCACTTACTTCCATGGACTGAGTAACCCCTCCCATACAGAGGTCACTAGGTGCAGCTCATGGTATTACGGTTAAGGCTGCGATTTAGTCATGGAAGTCATGGATTCTGTGACTTACAAAGACCTCTGTGACTTCAGCCAGCCCCGGCTGGGAGCTGCAGGGTCAGTCCCCTGCTGCCGCCAATAGGCGGACCTCCTGCAGGTCTCGGCCGTCGCAGGTGGTACCCCTGCAGCTCATGGGCGGAACCTCCAGAGTTCGGAGCTGCCAGCAGAGGGGGACATTGGAGCTCCCAGCCCACCCACAGCTTCCCAGGCTCCTCATTTTATCATGGATATTTTTAGTAAAAGTCACGGACAGGTCACAGTCTTCCATTAATTTTTCATTATTGCCCATGACCTGTCCATGGCTTTTACTAAAAATATCTGTGACAGAATCTTATCCTTAATTATGGTTCATGGCTGCAAGTTTAGGCTGGAGATGAATCTCGGCAAATGCAGTGGCCAGGCTGTTCTGGCACTTGCTGACCATAATGCCCAGAAGGCGTGCAACCATTTGGTGTGGATTCTCCTTGTGCTGCTGCTAGCAGTCTTGCTCGCACATAGCACATTATGAGCAACTTACTCTGCCACCATGCATTCCTCCCTCTCCAGCATCATCTTAGCTGCAGTCTGGAATTGCTGTTCCTGTTCCAGCATCTCCCTTTGAAGCTCAAAGAGCAGGTCAGACTTTCTGCCAAAGTCCCTATGCATCTCCATCAAAAGGTCCCCCTGTGTCCTCTACCTTCTGCTTCTCTGGTTCTAGACTCTGGTGCTGATAGTCAGTGGCCTTTTGGGTGGGTGGCTGGACTGCACCTATGCAGATGGGCTTTAAAGCAAAGAAACAGTACATAGCTTTACTGTGTGGGGCAGGGGTCGGCAACCTACGGCACGCATGCCAAACACAGCACGCAAGCCGATTTTGAGTGGCATGCTGCTGCCTGCCCGGTGAGAGGAGGAGGAGGGGAGGAGGGTCAGGAAAGCACCACGCTGGGGGAAGAAGCGGTGGAGGCGGGAAGGCTGCCGCAGGACCAAGCTTCGGCCTCCTGCCCCCACAGGGGAGAGCGGGGGGGGGGGTGTCTCGGCCCCCCAGCCCCATTCAGCCCCCCTGCCCACCGCTCTCCCCTGCGGGGGCAGGAGGCCAAGCTTGGTCCTGTGGCAGCCAAGCTTCCCACCTCCCCCGCTTCTTCCCCCAGCGTGGTGCTTTCCTGCCCCTCCTCCTCTTCTTCCCTGCACCGATCAGCTGATGGCCCTTGCAAGGTGGAGGGAGAGGAGTGGCAGCATGCTCCCTGCTCCGTAGAGGAGGCAGAGAAGAGGTAGGGATGGGGCCTTGGGAAAGGGGGTGGAACAGGGCATATCCCTTCCAGCCCCCTGCCATGAGCCGCTCAGGGCAGGGAGCACCCCCATGAGCCGAGCACCCCAGTCCTCTGCCCTGAACCCCCCCACACCCAACCTTCTGCCCTGCACCTCAACACACACACACACCCCAGCCCTCTACCCTGACCCCTGAACTCCCCCCCACACCCAGCCTTCTGTCCTGCACCTCCACAAACACCCCAGCCCTCTGCTGACCCCTGAACTCCCCCCACGCCCCCACTGCCCTGTGCCCTGACCCCTGAACCCCCCCACATCCCCACTGCCCTCTGCCCTGACCCCTGAACTCCCCCCCAGCCTTCTGCCCAGCACCCCCACACACCCCCAGCCCTCTGCCCTGACCCCTGAACCCCCCCACACCCAGCCTTCTGCCCTGGCCCCTGAACCCCCACACACACCCAGCCTTCTGTCCTTAACACCCCCACATCCCCACTGCCTTCTGCCCTGAACCCCTCCCCCCCCAGGTCTGGGGTCCCGGCTGCCGGCCCCTTGCCAGCCGGCATCCCAGCCGCAGGCCCCGCTCAGCCCACTGCTGGCCTAGGTGAACAGAACCCCAGGCTGGAAGCAGGCTGAGCAGGCTGGCGGCGTAAGATCAGCATTTTAATTTAATTTTAAATGAAGCTTCTTAAACATTTTGAAAACCTTGTTTACTTTCTATATTATATAACTAAACTATTGTTGTATGTACTTATAGAGAGAGACCTTCTAAAAAACGTTAAAATGTATTACCAGCACGCGAAACCTTAAATTAAAGTGAATAAATGAAGACTCGGCACACCACTTCTGAAAGGTTGCCTACCCCTGTTGTAGGGTAAAAAAGGAAGAGAATCTCCCCTTTATCTTTCTTTGTCACATCAAGATATTAATTGAGGGGAGTGAAGGCCTTAAGTGAAACTCTTCACTTTGCAGCTGCTAAATTCCAGAGTTCCTGAAATGGCAGTTGGTACGTCTACATTCCCTGCTGTGCTGAGTGGACATTACTGGATGCCAAGTTCTGCGGGGGGAAGGAGACCATGGTTTCCTATGCCCAGCAAGAAACACTGAGGCAGCATTACCTAAAACCTACCCTCTGGATGCCAGGGATGGTGAAGGTAATGGTTGTTCCCACACCCTAAAGGGAAGCTGCAGATGGCATCTCTTAAAGGCCACCTCCACCACATGACATCCCCTTGTATAGATTGGTTCTACAAAGGTAAGAACAGGTCTCTTATGTCATATCCCCCCTAACCATAACAATGGTCAATCAAGTCCTTACCTGGCTGAAGTAATGCTGTTTCAGCTGCTTCTTTCTGCATCTCCTCCCCAGAGTCTTGGTCAAGGATGGAGTGACTGTGGCCCCTAGCATTGGTTCTGCCTCACCCGAGAACTCCGTGGCCAGTAACAGGCCCAGCTCTGGGTCCTCCTCAGGATGCTCCATGGTCAGTCACTCATGAACTTCCCAAAAGGCCTTTGAGTTGCCTAAGTACAGAGCTGCATGCTGGCAATCACCCAGTCAAACTGTAGTAGAGTGAGCTTGCCAGGGTTTCACTTAGTCATTTCCCAGCAGTACAGTGTCTCCAGGGATTTAATAGCTGAGCTAGAACAAATGCTACAGGTGCAAAGGGCCACATGGAAGACAGGGTCCAAGTATCAAACTGAGTAGTAATACAGGGTGGAAATAATGTCCAATCAAGATGCGTGGGGGGACAGACAACAATTAACCTGGGTGGGAGTTTCAGGAAGGCATGGGGGGACCTCCCGATATTTGAATGGATTGGACTGTAAGGGGAGTCCTGACTGTATTACTATGCAAACTTCAGCTGCACTCAAGCTTCAACCCATCCATCCCAACAGGCCACCGGCCCCTACCTCAAGCTTAATGCACCACTTGACTTTAGCTAGAGATGTTTGTGTGCAGACCTGAGTCAGGTAAGGGACAACATTCAAGTTATTCCTCAAGATAACAATGCAGTGAAGACAAGCCCCTTGTTTTGTTTTTAAATTAGAACTCAGCAATATTAACGTAAATCAACTAGATATCTACATACAATTGAAATGTAATGTGTACTGATGTCAATAGGACTAATCAGCTGACTAACTGCTCACTAGTGTAAAGCTATCTATACACTGTGAGCTCCTTAAGGGTACAGTCCAGGGCAATCCTGTTCAGTACCTGGGATCTGGGTTCTACAGAATACACAATAACAATAGTACATATCAGCCTAAGACTGGATTTCAGTTACTCCCTTTAACTCTATTGCCCAAGTTGGCCAAAAACAAAAAAAAAAATCCAACTTATTTCTAAGCACCACCACCTCCAAACACACACATACCACAACACAAAAAGCCTGGTTAGTAGGAGCTGTTCAGCATGCACTTTGGACTTAACTCCACTCTCACTTTAGTTTTGCATCAAAGGGGTAGCCGTATTAGTCTGGATCTGTAAAAGCAGCAAGGAGTCCTGTGGCACCTTATAGACTAAAACTACAAAAGCAGTTTCTCCTCCCTTGATGTTCACACCTCAACTGCTAGAAGAGGGCCTCATCCTCCCTGATTGAGTTAACCTCGTTATCTCTAGCCTGACTCACTCTTGCTTGCATAGTTATACCTGTCTCTGGAAATTTCCACTACATGCATCCGAAGAAGTGGGTATTCACCCACGAAAGCTCATGCTCCTATATGTCTGTTAGTCTATAAGGTGTGTGACAGGGTCAGGCCAGATGGCTACAGGAGAGTGATTTTTTTTTTTTTTTTTTTTTTTTTAAAAGCACTTTTTTTTCCCTATGGTCTCTTGAGCATCAATTGCTTCCAGAGGAAGCTGAAATTCCCCTTTAGCCAGACTATTTCCTCTCAAAATCTTCAGCCCTCTTACTCAGTTCACTGCAGTGTGTGTGTATATATAGCAGCTGTTTTTAATGCCTTCCTTCCCCAGGTGGAAAATTGTTCAGCTTTTACCCATGTATAACAATAAAACTTGTAAAAGGTATCATAAGAACGTTTCCATCATTATCAAGGCTGGCACCATCTTCAGATCTGAAGCTGGTGCTCTCTACATTAATGAGCCCACTGTTTGAACCCTTGGCCTTCTGCTCCCTATTACATTTATCAGTTAAGGTTGCCTTCCTCATGGGTATCACCTTGGCTAGAAGGGTAGCAGTAGTACTTGGGGACCTTCATGGCAGATCCACCTTATCCCATCTCACAAAGACCAGTGTGACAGGGTCAGGCCAGATGGCTACAGAAGAGTGATCCTATTGGGACACAAATCAGATATTAGGAAGGCAATATACAAAAACCTGTAGGAGAACACTTCAACCTCCCTGGACACACAATAGCAGATTTAAAGGTAGCCATCCTGCAGCAAAAAAACTTCAGGACCAGACTTCAAAGAGAAACTGCTGAGCTTCAGTTCATCTGCAAATTTGACACCATCAGCTCAGGATTAAACAGAGACTGTGAATGGCTTTACCCGCCCACTGCTAAAGGATCTCCCCTCAGCCTAAGAGGGGGGTCCACAGGACCTGGAGACCAAAAAATTACAGGGGACAACTAATAAAAGAACAGGGACAGGAGAGAGGTCAAAGGGTCAAACGAAGTGAACCAGACAGGGACACCAAGCAGAGAACCCCGGACAGCGCCCACTGCTCCTCGATGGCGTCAAGGGAGCCAGTGGACACCGCCCAGAGGAACTCTGCCTGGATACATGAATGAACGGAGGACCGGAAATAGGCCCCACAGTCACAGGAGACTCCATCGGCCAACCTCCTCACTCTGGTTTTAAAGATGGCCAGTTTCGCTAGGGCCAGGAGGAGGTTGACCAGGAGGTCCCGTGACTTTGTGGGGTGACGGATTACAGGAAAGTGATAGAAGGCAGATATATTAGCCCCAGATTAAGTAGGTCCCTCTTCCCTGGGTAAGGTAACAGGCAAGGTTCCAGAACAATCAGGAACTTTCGGGAAACAATTAAGGCAGACAGGCTGATCAGAACACCTGCAGCCAATCAAGAAGCTGCTAGAATCAATTAAGGCAGGCTAATCAGGGCACCTGGGTTTAAAAAAGGAGCTCACTTCAGTTTGTGCGTGAGGAGCTGGCAGCAAGAGACGCAAGAAGCTGAGAGTGAGAGTGAGAGGGTGTGCTACTGGAGGACTGAGGAGTACAAGCGTTATCAGACACCAGGAGGAAGGTCCTGTGGTGAGAATAAGGAAGGTGTTTGGAGGAGGCCATGGGGAAGTAGCCCAGGGAGTTGTAGCTGTCATGCAGCTGTTACAGGAGGCACTATAGACAGCTGCAATCCACAGGGCCCTGGGCTGGAACCCAAGTAGAGGGTGGGCCCGGGTTCCCCCGAAACCTCCCAACTCCTGATCAGACACAGGAGGAGTTGACCCGGACTGTGGGTTCCACCAGAGGGGAAGATCTCTGAGGCGAGCAAATCTGCCAATAAGCACAGGACTCACCAAGGTAGAGGAGGAACTTTGTCACAGGTGCCACAGGACTCTTTGCTGCTTTTAGTTTTGCAGTTCATCTTTAACTTAGTCCTTTACTTTAGACATTTTTCATTTTTGGAAGACTGATTTTAAGCAGACTGAATGTCCTCCATGGCACGGCATTTGTATGAAACAGCTGTTCACACAACTCTGGGATCAATATGGCTTGCAAACTTTGTTTTGGACAAGCAACTTTAGGCAGGATGCCAGAGTAATTTACAGCAATTAAACAAAAGAGGTGACGGATTCTCTTGGAGGACTGCAGTTGCAGAGCAGCAAGTCTGCATATAACAGGATGCTGGGGGCAGTGTTTGGCTGGAAAGAAAGGTACTCTGTTGTTCTACTACAGGAAGACCCTTTCTTTCCTTGGATTTTTTAAGAGTGAATCTTTTGCTGCTTTGCAATTAATTTAGTTACCCTGCTCTTGATGTAATCTTCTATAATACCTACAGGAAAAAGTGGTTAAGAATGATTTCATCAGATCCTTAGAACCTAAGGCAATCCTAAAAACTGCCTTCTTGCAGCCAGTTACAAGTTTCTTCACTGCAAAACTCCCCTTGACAGAGAAGTTCTATTTTGTGTTTCTGAATTATATTTATTGACAATTCTTGCAAGGCATATTTAACATGCTTTCCTCAGTATTTTTCCACGCAAACTGTGGAAGTAAGATTGGCACAACTGACCAGAAATTACAGCAAGTGAAAGCTAATGCAAATATTGTGAAGAAAACCTCTTTGCCTTACGTTTCTAAATAAAACTTATCCTGGTAAACAGCTACAGGATTTTCTCTTTTGTTTTGTTTGCTTAAAGGTTTTAACATAATGGCTGATCAACTGTAGAACAGAAACAGAACTAAGCCAGAACATACTTTTAGAAAATCTGGTAGTGACTGAGGGGAAAAAGAAGAATGTAGGTTTTATGGAAAGTTTGTTTAATAGATTCACTGTGTAGATGATTATTCATACAGAGATTTCATATGGACATATGGCAATATTCTAGAAAACCATGAACAATCATTACATGATTAGGACGCTGGGAGGGCAAGAATTTTGAGATGAGCCAGACGGGAAGAAAATAATCCAGAGCCAGCAAATACTGTTTCTTTCCTCCACCCTACATTCTCACCAATCCTCTTGGTCTTGTACATGAGCCAGGGAACAAAGGCATGAAGGAAGAAGCTTGACATACCTAAAAAGGCATATACACAGCCAAACATCTTGCCATCACTTTTACATTCTACTAAAATGTGTGCTGCATGGTAATTATACTGTCATCCAGGGCCGGCACTTCCATTTAGGCGACCTAGGCGGTTGCCTAGGGCACCAGGATTTGGGGGGGGGGGCCTTTTTCCCCCCCCGGCGGCAATTCGGGGGCGGGGGGTCCTTCACTCGCTCCGGGACCCACCGCCAAAGTGCCCCAAAGACCGGGAGTGCAGAAGGACCCCCCTGCCGCAGAATTGCCGACGACAATCGGGAGCGCGGCAGGACCCCCGCCTACGGCGCCAAAAACCCTGGCGCCGCTCCTGCTGTCATCCCCTGGGATGCAGATCTGGTAAAACCACTTCTGGCAAAATTCAAAGCTGGATGCATTCCAGAGGAGGGGGGGAGGGATATCTCAGTGGTTTGAGCATTGGCCTGCTAAACCCAGGGTTGTAAATTCAATCCTTGAGGGGGCCATTTAGGGATCAGGGCAAAAATCTGTCTGGGGATTGGCCCTGCTTTGAGCAGGGGGTTGGACTAGCTGACCTCCTGAGGTCCCTTCCAACTCTGATATTCTATGACATGGGTAACAGCAACCTGAAAGATATCAGGAAGACTTATTAGCCAGTTTTTCTGTAACTACTTTATATTCTTCTGCTATAAGAAGGTTTTAAGTAACATGTATCCCTTTGGTTAATTCTACAAAGTGTTTTACCACCGTATTATATAATCGTGTTTAAATAAACTACATAGAACACAGGTCCCAGTTCTGTACTGCAGGTTCCAGGTAATGTTTACTATGCTTCCAGTTCATTAATATTGTCATTTGACCACATTATGACTTTTCTTTTGTTATCTGCTCATTTCTATTTTAAATGATTTATAAAGACACAGTATGTTTCAGCCAGGTTGGGGTGAACACAACATTTGGGGTTTGTGGATAATGGAGAACTTCAGTTGACAAGGCATGGATGCATTCATATTTTCTCTAAAAATGGTGAACATATAACATTATGATGATTGTCTTGAACTATTTATATTTTGAATAATCACCCATTTGAGGAACAAGTGAGAGATGGACATTGTACTACAGTAAAAGATAAGAGAAAAAGAGGATGTTCTCTCATAAGTAAAGAAGATGGAAAATAAATCAAGGATTAAAAACTGAGGGAAATCAGATGACAGTAATTTTCTGCTACCAATGACTTTTCTGATTGCTTGCACTTGATCTTTAAAGACAACATAAATAATATTGTGAGACAAAATTTTGCAAGGCAGTAGGACTGCACATGATATGACTGAAAAATTCAGCACAGTATCTCTCATGGTAGCTCATAAATTTCAAATCATGAAAAGCTCTGCTCTACACTACTGTTGCTATACATGAACCTGCTAGTTTGTCAATCTCTTCAGCCTCACAGTACAGTTATTCTAGTTAAAAGATTTGCAGGTAAACTGGCTGCTCTTAGGAACAACCTAGATCAACATTCCCCCAAATTTTTGAAAGCTAAGCCCCCTTCCCTTCAAAATAAAGGGAATCAGACACACCCATGTGTGTTTGAGCAGCGAAATAGTTAACAGTGTTAACATTTAAATTATTTACTGAGTTAGCATCCACTGAAATGAATGGGGCACTTCATACCTCAGAGCCATTGTTTCAGACTTCCTTCAGACTCAGGCAGACATTGCTTCATCAGATATACACTGTGTGTAACACACAGGTCAAGTTTTTCTTTACAACCATAACAAGTAGAGAGTTGGTTTCTTTAAAAGTGTAGGAGACTTGAAATCTGAGGCTCTAAAAAACAGATCTGTCAGTGCCATTCTGGCTAGTTATTTGTGCCTCCCCAAGGGAGATATACCCACACTTGGGGATATACTGCTTTTGACTGTTAGTAAGGAGGATAAAAAACAAAAATAAAAAAAAAAAGCAGTGAGACAGATTCTCTTCTGAAGCCACGTTCCAAAAGGAGAGCATCAAACAAGACAGTTCTGGGTCCCAGATTCTGAGGGCTGGTCTGTACTGTCTCAACACCAGTGTAAATTACTGCAGCCCAGGGCTGCTCTATATTGCCTAAAAGAATAAATGCTAGTGGAGAAGCACTATAGAGAAACACTTGATTCCCCCAGTATCTATGCCAGGCAGGGGTGGCGAGTTGTATGGGCCTGTGGTGCCTGGGCTCCAGCAAATTCACAGCCCGGGTGGCCTGGGCTCCACCAGTGTTCGGGGCCCGATCTCTCCCCTGGCCCCGCCTGCCGCCCCCGCACACCTCCCACAGAGCGTCCCCCAACCCTGCCCGCCCCCTCCCCCAAACATCCCTGCCTACCCTGGGCAGCAGGCGGCTGCCCCCTGCAGCTCCATGCTGTGCTTCCTCCCCGGCCGTACTGAGGGCAGCCTGAGGCAGCTGCTGTGCCTGCAGAGGGAGGAGGGGAGGAGGCACATGGCAACACCCCCCCAGGCAGGCAACTCCAAGTCAACTCTGAGGGGGAGGGGGGCTTATCCTGGCAGGACCTCCTGAGCAGCAGCCTGGGGGGGGGGGCGCGCTTGGGTGAGTGTCAGGGAGGGCCCCCCCCCCCAAAGCTTGCTGCTGCTGGCAGAGAGGGGGTTGGGGAGGTGGGGGGAAAGTCCTCTCTGGCCCCCAGCCCCGGGGCAGCCTGCCTGCTGCACCCCAAATGCCTCATCCCTGGCCCAGCCCCATGCCCTGCACCCCCTCCCGTACCACACCCTCTGTCCCAGCCCAGAGCTCACACCCAAACCCCACACCCCCTCCTACACTCCAACCCCCTGCCGCAGCCCAGAGCCTACACCCAGCACCCAAACTCCATCTCAGAGCCCGCCCCCCTCCCACACCCAAACTTCCTCCCAGAGCCTGCACCCCAAGTCCCATCCCGCACCCAAACTCCCTCCCAGATCCTTAGGTGGGAGTGGGGGAGGACATTCTGGGCACCACCAAAAATTCTACAAACCTGCCGCCCCTGATGCCAGGGTTGGGAGGGGCCTTCTGATGACTTTACAGCAGCCAAGAGATCAACCCACTCCATCCTCCTTGGCCAGGGTATTATCAATCAGCCAGCTACAGCCAGATTTCAGCTCCTTTGTACAGCCTGAGGCGCACAACATGGCCAGATAGACATTAGGCCAAATTTTCTACTCTTATCTGGTTTACACATTAAACAAGAGTGAAGTGTTTAGATTTGCATCCTCGTTTTTACCAAACTTTGGGGGCCCAAACTTGCTACAGGAGCTAGATGTTAATCAATTAAATGTTCGTTTTTTTTTTTTTTTTTTAAGAAGGTGGTACAAGAACCAATGAAGTTGGGAACCACTGAACTAGGCAATAGCTTTCTCTCTTTACAATAATATTCTCTTTCTGTCCTGCACTGCTGTGTAGTATTGCTATGTGTTGTTTAGAGTCTTCCAATCTCCATCCCAGACATAACTACATTTCAATAATGGATTAAATGAACCCTTTATATAAAGTCTGGTGAGCCCTTTGGGATTTTTAGAAGGAAGAGGTAGATAATGTGGGAACACCACCACATAACGACAAGTAAAGCCAACATATTGACAGCCTCCTGCCAATTCTACATATGCAGAAGGCACATATCATAACATAGCAAAATAAATTCACACTCAAAGGCCATCTCATTAGCCCTCTCAAAGCAGAGCCATAAAACAGTTTTTCAGAGGCATCAGTCCAAAGTCACAATGGCTACTACTTTTCCTTTTTTCCCCAATAGATAGAATAGGAAATGAAAAGAAAAAGAAAAATTGTTCCAGGGATCCCAATGAGAAGTTCTATCAACGTTCTGACTCATGTTTTCTGTATATTTCAAAATTATGTCTCTGCAAAAAGTGGTTTCAAAAGCCAACGTTTTCCCACCCCAAGTCCAGTGAGGGGTGAGTGGAGGTAAAGCAGAGATTTGATAGTGGTTAGATTGAGTTATATTAGGGTAGAGGAGGCAACTAGTTTGGAGGGTCCTAGCTAGGAAGCCTGTACAAGTGTCTCATTTTATTTTTAAATGAATTTACAGCACGTACTTCAACAGATAAAAGTTCTTTAAACTATTTATTTAGTTACCTGCTTATAAGGATAACCCTTCCCATTTTAAATGCAAATGTTATTGACAATATTGCATACCAAACAGCATCATCATTATAGAAGTCAATACTATCCCCTCCACTCCGAATACCCCCTATAAAGGTCTAGTGTGACGTTATTGACATAATCTGTAACTAGTATAGATGACTGTTGCAACCACTGTTATATATTTGCAGCAAATATTGTATAAAGGTTGTCAGGTAAGGGGTCTACGGAGAGGTTATGGTTTGCTGGTTATGATATGCTGTCTATATGTGTGTATCATTTCTGTAGTTGAACTTATGAATATTGGTTCTATACTGTCTGTATTTCAAACTTATGCTATGCTTCTGGGTGACACCCCAGACAAGTTGGTGTCAGCTCTGCCTAGCCTGCTTGATGGCCCATTAAAGACCATCAGCTATACAACTGACCCATTGAGAGAAGGCAGACACACATTGTGACTCACCAAGGTATGCAGGGACATGCCTATGGACAGAACTCTGAGGTTTTTCCATGCCATGTGATTGACAGCTTGTCTTTGGGCCAAAGAAAGCAGAGACCACATGGCAAGAGACTATAAAAAGCTGCTGCAGCTCCTCCATCTTGTCTTCAATCCTGCTTCTTACCTCTGAAGGGACTTTGCTACAAATGGAAGCTCTACACAAAGGACTGATGACCCATCCCAGCTGGGGATGTACTCCAGAGACTTGATTTGAACCTGAAAGCTTATTCCATCATTGCAATAAGCCTGAACCAAGAACTTTGGTTAAATGGAATCAATTACATACAGTAACGTCAATCATCTATATCTTTTTCCTTTTATGAATAAACCTTTAGACTCTAAAGGATTGGCAACAGCGTGATTTGTGGGCAAGATCTGATTTGTCTATTGACCTGGGTCTGGGACTTGGTCCTTTGGGATCGGGAGAACCTTTTTTCTTTTACTGGGGCATTGGTTTTCATAACCATTTATCCCCATAACGAGTGGCACTGGTGGTGATACTGGGAAACTGGAGTGTCTAAGGGAATTGCTTGTGTGACTTGTGGTTAGCCAGTGGGGGAAAACCAAAGTCCTCTCTGCTTTGGTTTGCTTTACTTTAGAGGTGGAAAACTCCCAGCCTTGGGCTGTAACTGCCCTGCTTTAAGCAATTTGTCCTGAATTGGCACTCTCAATTGGGCCTCACCAAAACCAGCATTGTTACACCCCTCCACTCTGAATACCCCTTATAAAGGTCTCTAGAGAAAGGCAATCTAAATGACTAGATATGGAAATACTTTAGTACAAAGAGATGAAGAAGATAGTTTAGGATTACTAGGTTTAAGAATGAGGAAAGAGGTGACGTAGTAATTGAATAATAGTACAGAGAAGATTAATCAAGTGCTCTATTTACCCTCTCTCAAAACAGAAAAAGCAATGGACACCCACTGAAATGAAAATGCAAATATGAAGCAGATAAAAGGAATTTCCTCCCCATATGCCTGAAGATATTCCTAGACTGAGCTCATAGTTAGTCTGTGGATTTCAATATGAGACTCCATATCACAAAGTATTCTTAAGGCAAAGAGCATTTTCTATCAAAAAATCTTGAGTTACTTTACAAAGATTGTTATTATTACCCTAATATTACAGATGGGGGAAGTGTATGCACAGACAATTTATGTAATATATATTCATAGCATACATTTATGCTGCCTACATTACATACGGAGGTACACACACAAGGACATGCATGAGCACACAGGCAGGGTGAAGCATCTGTTGTATATACAAGATACAGTTCTTCCCAACAACAAAATACAGATCCCTTTCAAATGGTTTGCTTTTAGGGCAGATGTGTCAAAAATGAACCATCTTGCTGCCCATATAAAGAATTACATTTAGTCTAAACTGTTATTGAACCCTGTCATTTTCTTCTCAATGGAATGGATGTCTGTAGAGTTAAAAAATATATATATAAATACATATATATATAAATAAACATGAATACAGCGGTGGCACAAAGCCACTGGTAATATGACGGGTGCAGCTAGCCATTTGAACGGCAGTTTGGAACTTGTTACACACATTAGTCCACATGCCAGCCTCTTTCTCTGGTTTCTGATAATCCCTGTGAACATAAGAATGGCCGTACTGGGTCAGACCAAAGGTCCATCTAGCGCAGTATCCTGTCTACCAACAGTGGCCAATGCCAGGTGCCCCAGAGGGAGTGAACCTAATAGGTAATGATCAAGTGATCTCTCTCCTGCCAGCCATCTCCACCCTCTGACAAACAGAGGCTAGGGACACCATTCCTTACCCATCCTGGCTAATAGCCATTAATGGACTTAACCTCCATGAATTTATCCAGTTCTCTTTTAAACCCTGTTATAGTCCTAGCCTTGACAACCTCCTCAGGCAAGGAGTTCCATAAGTTGACTATGCGCTGTGTGAAGAACAACCTTTTATTTGTTTTAAACCTGCTGTCCATTAATTTCATTTGGTGGCCCCTAGTTCTTATATTATGGGAACAAGTAAATAACTTTTCCTTATTTACTTTCTCCACATCACTCATGATTTTATATACCTCTATCATATCCCCCCTTAGTCTCCTCTTTTCCAAGCTAAAACATCCTAGCCTCTTTAATCTCTCCTTATATGGGACCCATTCCAAACCCCTAATCATTTTAATTGCCCTTCTCTGAACCTTTTGTCAGAGATGACTTTACACACTACATGAACATCAACACTGCAGTGCTAAAGAGAGTTGGTTAAGGTGGTTGATGGAGTTGATAAGAGACCTATGACAGTGTGTTAGGAGGCCTGATGAAGAACCAGTGAGACCAGCCATCAACATACACTATCCTCAAAAGTAAATACAGAGAGAGAGAGCGCGCGCACATGGTGTGGCATTATACACCTGCATTAACCCGTGACAGGCACATGACACTAGTGCTGACACTTCAACTTAGCGGCTGGCGTTTTAGGGTCCCATTTTAGATCTTACTAATGAAGTCTCGCTGCAAGTGCCCCTGCGACACTACCGGTCTCACAGCCCCGTGATGTCTAACCTGCCAAGCGGCCGAGGCTGCTCCGCATCCCACTCCTGGAAGCTGCCCAAGCCCCGCGGCCAGCTGGAGCGCGCCTAGCTGAAGGAGTGAGGGCAGCGGGCTGGTGCCGCCCCGCTCAGCCTGACGCGCGGGGATAACTGCGCCCACGCCAGGCTGGGGGATGCCCACGCCTCTGTGTCGCGCACAGACGGCAAAGGCAAGAGGGGCCGCGACGGCAGCGCCCTGCACAGCGGGCAGAGGGGAGCCGGCCCGGACCCACCAGAGCTTCGCGGGGCTTGGCACGTCCCTCCCCCTAGCCTCGGTTCAGGTGCCCGCCCCGTACATCGCCCCCTGCCTCGCCCCACAGGCCGGCCCCGACCCAGCGCCGGGGGGCGGCACGCTGCCGGCCTACCTGAGCGTAGTAGCGTTTCCTGAGCCAGGCCCCCGGGAAGAGCCGCCTCGCCATGGCAATGGCACATCCCCGCACCGGGCTGCGCTCAGAGGCGGAGCGGAGGCAGCGCTTCCCCGCCCGGCCCCCTCCGCTCGCACCGCGGCGCCGGGAGAACGGGCTGGGGCGGGGGCCGCTGCGGCCCGCAGGGCAGGAGAAGCAGGTAGCGGCTCCGTCCTCGCTGCCCAGCTGCCACTCAGCGCTGACGGCGGCAACGGCAGCAACTGGCAGGGCAGCGCGGAGTCTTAAAGGGCGGCCGGCCAGTATCTCTGCCGACACACACCGCCCGCGCCGCCTCCTCAGCTTAAAGGGGAAGTTGGCCGCCCCAGCGCTGAGGGGCCGGATTGCTCCCCACTTCCGCCGCAACAGCCTAGTGCTGAGCACTGCCCAGTACGTGGGGCAGCGACTGCAATGGTGGGTGGGACAGCCCCTCAGTTACGAGCTCAGATCCACGTCCCCCCCGCCCCCCAAGACCCTGGTCCAATGCTGTGGCGCTAGGGTGCCCCTCTCCGTAGTTCTAGGCCTTTTGGGGAAAGTAGCACCCAGATCTGGAGTTAAGATGCTGGGCAGTGGGCACCCTCCCAGAGTGGTTAATTTCCCCCTAATCTCTCCTTTCCCTTCCTTCCACCCACGTGGTCAGACAGCAGCAGCAGGTCTAGTCCCATCTAGTGCTGGTCAAATAAGGAAGGAAGTTATTACTAATGTATCAGATTGGTCAAAGATATTCACAAAATAATATCACAGTAGTACAGAGGCATTTGAATAATGAAAATCTTTATTGAATAGTTGATGGGGAAGCACTCAAATACATTATTCATGCTGATTATTCTACCAACTCTATTCCTAGCTGCCTCTCTATGGGATTTCTAATACATCTGTCCCAGTAGTACCTAGGCAGTCGTGTTCAAATTTTCTGCTGCACTGCAAACTGGGCCTTGGCCTCACCATCCATAAATTCTGAGTATCTTGCAGGCCAGCTCTGGCAACAGCTCTCTAGTGGGTCACCTCCCATATTCAGTATAACTACAGCACCCTCATGTAGGGTTACTAACTTGGTAATATTTAAAAACCAGACACTCTAGCAGAAGTGCTAGAACCTCCCCTGCCCTGCCTCTTCCCCCACACACCTCTGCCCTGCTCCCATCCACTCTTCTTCCCCCCTGCCCCAAGTTCCTCGCTGCTTTTCCCCCTCCCACCCGGCTCAGGAGGGACTTATCTGTGGAGCTGGGGCTGGGAGCTGCAGCCGCCTGATGAAGACAGGAGGCGGCTCAGGCTGAGTAGGGGCTGGAGTGGGTGATGACCTGGCACCTCCCCTGCTCGCCGTAACCAGACTTAGTATCCAGTCACATCTACTGACCAGACACTCGGTCAGGTCCCCTTTTCAACCAGACTTTCCGGTCAAAAAACCAGACATCTGGCCACCCTACGCTCATGGCCAAGATGGAGTCCGCTCTACAGGGCAGCTCTAGCCAAGAAAAGGCACATGCAGGAACACAGTAGAGAATCTCCCTTCCACCCCAGGAGCACCTGTTCCTAACCCCACTGACTAAATACATACGCACACTGAATTAGTACAATGAATACAGGCAAAGGAAATATTTATTGACAGTGGGATGAATGGAGGAAAACAGAGGGAAGAGAGAGGGGGAGCAGTAAAGCAGAGTTACATACAACACAAGGACCCACGGGCCCAACATTACCCTCATATAAAAGGATAGACACTGAGCAATGCATCTAGATTCAGACCTCAGGAATCCTTGGCAGAGTTCTAGTCCAGCAGTGACTCTTGGGTGCTCCTGATTGTCTTTGGCACCAGTAAACTTTTCCCAACAAACCTTTCCAGTGCCCTCTTCAGCCATTCTTTGCACACCCACACAGTGCAACAACCTCACTTAACTAGCTACAACCTCCCTCCTTAGTTCCCAGTGCAAAGTCACAAGCCCCAGTACTCACAGACCAGTATAGTTCTGGGCGATGGCAATACTGGGTCTGGCTTCAGTTTGTCCTTCTCAGGTGATTCCTTCCTGGCACAGCGCTCTTCCTGCCTCCCATCCTGGGATGTTCCTGGCTGGCACTCTGTCCTTCCTGGCATTTTGGCTGGTTCTCGGCTGCTTTGCTATGTAAAGGCCACACTCACACCTATCACTCTTCCTCGCTCTCTCAACCCCCTCCCCACTGGAACAACCAGCACCTCCTCTGCTTTAAGATGAGGTTTTAAAGGGGACATGCTCTCTAAACCCCAAGGGGTTACCACTCTCCCCACTCCCCAAAAAAATAGTCTTTGCTGTTCCCAGCAAGGTGGGGATCCACAGCCTAGAATTGCCCAACAGGAGACTCAGAGCCCCCCATTGGTCAAGAGCATCCCCAGTGTCCAACCCACAGGCCCCCAGGGATTTCCCATGAAGCAACTCTCCCCCCACGGAACCCCAGAGATCTGTAGGTCACTAGGTTCCCCCAAACGATCATATGTCAGCAGATGCCTGAGCCTAAATCCCCTTGACAGTCTATGGGATTTGGATTCCTAAGAGCGTAAATCCCTTTTGAAAAATGAGACCTAGTCCCCTACATCAGTTAGACATTGCAGCACTGAGCACATCAAAGCCTAAATACCTTTAAAAATCTGGGGCTTTGAGATCTATGGAGGAAAAGCATTCTACATATATCAAGTATACAGGGCCAGTGTAACCACTAGTCGAACTAGGCGGCCACCTAGGGCACCAAGATTTAGGGGCGCCAAAAAGCAGTGCCCAAAAAATTTTTTTACACTATTGCTCCCGGCGGGGGGATGGGCCGCTCGCAGCCATGTTAGCACCTACCTCTGCAGGCGATCCTCTGCAATCGCGGGCCCCGCCGCCTCCCTCCACCGCGCCCCACATCACTGCCCGCCCATGCCCCCCCCCTGCCAGCCCAGAGCCACCTCCTCCCCGAGCCGCCTCATCACTCCCTAGCCCGTTCCCTCCAGCTCTGGCAGTCCCACACTCCCTGCCACAGCAGCGGCTGCTGCCCAAGGGCTGCCGGCTGCAGATCGGAGCGGGTGACAGCCCCCCTGTAGCTGGCCCTATTGACAGCAATGCAGTGGCGGGGGGGGGGGTGGAAGGAAGAGGAGACCGTGGCTACTGGTCCACCTGCAGGGGTGGATCATGGCCCTGCCAGAGGATACAGGGTTAAAGAGCTGCAAAAGTGTAACCATCCTCAGCATGCGCCACCTTCCAAGGCTTCATCCCCATCCATCCCTGCAGCCCTGTGGAGCTGATTAATAGACCCCCATTTTGGGGGAAACTGAGGCAAAGAACAGGGACTTGACTTGCCCAAGGTCACCCGGGGAGTCATTGTCGGAGTCCTGCTTTGAACACAGGAGATCGAGGCTCCTAGTTCTGCGCTGGCTCAGACCATTAGACCAGAGGCCTTCAAGCCCTGAGCTCTGCACCTGCCCACTCAAGGTATTAATCTGGGATTCAGGGGCAGCACACTACAAGTTTTCAGTGAAGAAACACAGCTGTCTCGAGCCCTTATGGCTACAAGGAAAATCTTCCAAAGGTAATGGGCGTCTAGCCGACACAGTTCTGTCTACCTGAGTCTGCAGCCAGCCTGGGACAACAGCTCTAGGAAATACAGCAGTAACTGTTAAGTCTAATTACGACACTGTCAGAGCCAGATTTTCATGTAACATGGGTGACCAGTTGCATGGTGCACAACCACTGCAAGTGTGCGAGCAACTCAGGTTAAGTGCAGCTGAACCCTGGGCAGGCTGCAGCACCCAAGAGACTTTTGTTCTCCCACTGAATGACAGCAGATGCACCAGTAACTTTACTAAGTAGAAGTTTAGTGACCACATTAGGACCATATCCTCCCCACTCCCAGCATTGGGTCAACTGCCCTCATCATTCTCCTGATTGCTTGTTTTGTTATTGATGGGAAATCTGCTGTGGATTGAGGGGTGTATATGGACCTGCCTTTGCAGGCTCAGTCCTGGCCCAGCATTTGAAATAAATTGCCCTGAGTTTCAGAAGTACTGAGAACCCTGGAGTTCCCACAGACATCGGGTGAACCACAGGAGCTCAGCATCTCTGAAAATCAGGCCCAGAATGACACTGACTCCTCTGCCCTGGGCCAGAGCTCTCCGAGTAAGGAGCTTCAGCAGTGATTGGCATGGGGCAGAGTAAAGCAACCAGGATGGTCATGACGGAGGCTGGAACTCTGTCCTTGCCTCACACCTGTGGGGAAGACAGGCCTTCAGACACCGCCTCCTGCCTGCATTGCACTTTCCAGCCCAGGAGCAAGGAACCATTTCACACCTTAGCGCTGGGGGGAGCTGAAGCCCAGAACGGGGAAGTAACTTGCCTGAAGTTATCCAGTGAGTTGGTGCCAGGGTGGAGAATAGAAGCCAGATCCTGACTCCCAGCTCTGTGCTCTGATCCCCAAAACAGCTCTTTCCAGATCCATTGGGGGGGGGGGGGGAGAGGGCAGGAGGGACTCTAGCCATATGCAGGAGACCCAAGGCCATTTATTTTAATTAAATATGTAGACTAAATAATGAAATTAATACATTTTCAAGCCGAACATGTATTAATTCTAATGAACAATGCCACATTATGCAGTATTCATTTTTGAAAGTTTATAATAAGCGATGCTCCAGGGGCAGGGAAGGAGTAGGGGGGGCGCAAGGTGAAAGTTTCTCCTAGGGCGCAAAATATCCTTGCACCAGCCCTGCAAGTATATATTATTATTACATTCCTTAAGGAAGGCTGTTCTGATTAAACTGAAGGTAAAGAAAAATACTATGCTGAGCTTCTAAGTAGTGGTTTTATGGCAGGACCTTCTTGTAAAGAAAGAAGTGAGTCTGGAAACCACATATGGTTGTGAAGCCACGAAGCTGTAGAGAATTGTGCAGAATTTAAAGTGTCTTGCATTTTAAGGCCCAGGGGTGCTGTGTGAACACTTCTGGAATAACACAATCACTGATGGACCTTCTCTGAAGTGAAGCCCTGCTAATTCATTAACAAGATCTAGTACCTCTTAAAGTAATCCAGGCTTTAACAGTCAAAATTTTACCAGTTAGGATGTTCTCTTCTTCTCTTCCTATAGCAACAGGCCCAGCGCTGGCTCTGCTTTCTGCATCATTTCTACTCTTCTCTTCACTCCACCTCCTTGTACTAGTCCAGCTACAGTGTGGGGGTGGAACAGAAAGGCAACAAGCAAAAACTGCAGAGCAAAAGTTTAAAATCTTGTTGAATAATCTGGAGCAATTGCTTCATCCAGTGCATTGTGCCAGCCCTGGGAATGATAGTTTGGGACTAACAATAAAACTTGGGTCTCCCACATGGTAGTCAGAGACCTAGATGTTCCATTTCTGATTATGTCTGTATCCCACCAGATCCAGGAATGTGTTCACTAAGTTTTCCACTTAGTACATGAGACTTTAGTCACACTATTGACTATAGGAGTAGATGCTTTTTTCCAGCATTGGAGTTTGTTATTTTTTTCTTTGTTCCCTTATGCAGGGTCAGGTAAGTAATACATGTTTGGCCATTGCAATCTTTTTTGGTTGTATTGTAAATAGAGTTGGCCAAATGCAGTGGGTGCAATTCACATGGAATCTCCAGGCCAATTTAGCAGTAACAGCAGGAGAAGAGGTATAGCTTTTACTGATTTGGCATTCAGTGGAAGTGCAAAACAAATGGAATGTTCTGAAGGAATGGAAAGGGAGGGGACACAGCAGGAAAATCAAACAAGGTGCAACATAAAGCCATCCCTCCCTCCCCCACTCCTGTTTGTTGTTTTTCCTGATTTACACATCCTTCTGCTCTGCAATTTGTGCAAGTTACGTGTTTTGTCAGAACAATACAAGCTACACTGCTTTACTACTTACACCCAACATGTAACTTTCTCCACCATTTATATCAACATTGAACGTCATCTATTGACTTCAGTGTCCTTTCGAAATAAAACCAAGGTTTTTGTAATAATTAGATAGGGCTCAATCCTCAGGTGCACTAGAACAGTGCCTGGCAAACCAACTTCTCATACTCATTCCTGATTCTGGAGCCAGCTTGCGGCTGGTTAGGCACCCAGCATAATTTAAAACAGTCTGAAGGCGGTTATGTTTGTTGGAACATCCAGAGTGCAGTGTGCTTTGGCCATCGGTTGAAAGAGAGTGTGGGACTAACAACATGGAAGATTTCAGGAAGAATCTAAGCTCTCCACAGTCATCCTGTAGAATTTGTATACTCCTAAATATAGTAAATAAAGAGCTTGGTCTAACCTATGTTTGAAGAAAATCTGTGTTACTTGAGCAAATAATGCTGTTTCAAATTTGTGTTCCTACATTTTAAAACAAGAGCTATATATCCATTATTTCATTGAAGTTAATCATGTAGTGGACTTAGCTATTAAGAAAATACAGTTAGTGAAATCAGTTATGTTTGCAAAGTGATTGGAGCTCTTTACTCAAACACTGCCATCTAATTTAAATTCTGAATTTCAAATAAATTTGAGATTCACCAGATGTTTTATAATGAAGTAGCTATCAATTAAATTACTGACATCCGTTTTAATAAATGCAATATAGCAGGCTTCATATATTAGGGCACTTAGGATATTCTAAAGTTGTTCTGTTCAGAGGAAAAGGTTTGATTGTAGTCATGAAAATGAAGACCTCATTAATGGCCAATTGTTGGCAAATCTATACAACAGCCTGCATCTGTGTTCTCATTGTTTCAAAGTCTACAAAGACTACACAGTTCAGATTTAATCAGCCAATAAAAAAAATGGCTTCCTTTGTGCACATATACACATATCCTTTCGAGCCTACTTCCTCCGTTAATTGCTAATTTTCCTTAGGTTCAGGATTTTCATTCAGAGATTAATTTTAAAATGCTTGATTGGTGCACAGTTGCTAGCACTATTGTATTTCTTGTTCAAGAGTCCTCTAGATTAGAATCTTTGGGAAAAGGTTTTAATCAGATATTGAAAATCTTCACACAAGTCCTTTAACCTAATGTTATTAGAGGACTGCCAAATTTTCATCATGGGTACTTTGGCTAATTGTCTATGGCTGTTCCCCATCTGAGTTAGTAATTTAATATACATGTTTATTGCTTGAAGTTAATTTTTGCATTTTTTTTTTTACAGAAATATTTTTACTTAGCTTGTGTTTGAGATTCATCCACTGAAAAATAATTTGTGTCAAGGTTGACTTGATTCTATAGTCTTATATATTGTTTCTTATTTGTGTATTTGCTCTTTAAGGTAAATATTACAGCTGACATTTACATAGGGCTCCACTGCAATTTTCCAAGCTGCCCTATAAGAGCAGCACCTTGTCATGGGGTCTACTCACTACTGCTGTGTTTCCTCCTGGTTGCTCTGGTGATTAGCTGATTCCAGGTCTGACACCTCCCTTCACTGCTTGCCACATGCCCTACCGTCTCCTTCGGACTCTCAGCAAGACAAGATGCTCTGTGTTTGTGGCTTAGCCTCCAGCCAAGTCACATGTGTTCTACCCTTCCAGGGTATCAAAGCCCCTTCTTCCAAACACTACCTAGCCAGTGCCACTTCCCCAGTGACTGATAAGGGAACCTGGGCCTACCCACTACTCCAGCTTCAGGACCCTCTATTCAGCAGCTGCAGTCTGTTCCATTCTGTACCTTACTGCCTTTTCCCTAAGCCTTTCCTAACCTTCTGGGCTCCCCTCCCCCTGTTTGCCAACCAGAAATTCCCTCCTCCCAGGGGAGTATTGTGGGCTACTTTGACTCCATAGCCCCCCCAACCACACCTCCCTTCTCCCAAAGAGTGACTGAGATTACTTAGTTCACATCACAGTTATCTTCACTGAGGACTACTTCCTGTCTTTATAAACTCAGCCTAGCTCATTCCTCTTCAGCTGGGCATGCTCCTGCCTTATTCAGTCAGTGGATTACTCAAACTACCAGATCCCCCTCAACTGTGGTCTGTATGATTAATTGCCCTGCTTAGCCTGTGTTAACCTCTTCAGGGCAAGTGTGGGATGAACATCCCCATCACATACCTCTCTCCCCTCTTGCTTTAGAGAGATAATCTGCTATAGATCCTCACCAGTAGCAGTCTACCACAACCACCCTACTATGCCTCCTTAGCTGTGCTGGCCAACATACTGGAGGACAGAGGGGAAGGGAAGCACAGGCTCTACCCTCTTCCCACCTCTCTCACCTACTTAGGGGGAGTAGGAACACAGTACCTGTTTACTAGTACTTGACCAGTTCCAAGTTCAGGTGGCTACTTAAAGGTGTTGGGGGAGGTCTTATGCCCCTAAATGGCTATGCAGCCTGGGGTACAATGTAACCCTGAGATTTTCTCCCTCTTACAGACCCAATCTTCTTTAAAAAATAAAGATGACTCTGGTCAAACTCTGTAAAGCAGGCTGACTTAATTGATCTAAAAGAAAACTCTGCTATGTCTGGTTCACAGTTACAAAATCTTCCTCAAAGTATTTGTTTGTCTCTGGCAACACACTGAGGAAAGGTTACCAGAGGTAGAACTCCACATGCACCAGATATTAAACAGCCTCCCTGCTCCCTCTGGAGAGTGCCTTAATGGTCTTCCCAGGTAATCATAGTGGATAAGCATTTTTCCCTTTCTTGCAGAGTAGTAACTCAACCTAGTACACTTTTACAGGGCAATTCTCTTTTGCCCACTAAAAAGGCTCAGCTTCTTCGTACTGAAAGCAAAATCCTAAGGCAATCCCTTACCTTTTAATCTTTGAAATATTTGTAGATGTATCATTTTCCCCTCTCCTTATATAGCCATTGTTAGGCAAGCCACATGTATACAAAACATAAAAAGCTATGTTAAAAGAGCATTATTTAGGTTGTAAAGTCGTGCATTCAAAAGCTAGGAAATGCCAGCTATATGGTTACCCAGGCAACCTTAATTCTGACCTAATGTGCATCCATCCTGTGCACTAACTGAGGCAGGGATCCTGGTGGGAGAAAAGTATGTGAAAGCCAGCTAGACTTTTCCCTCTCCACCCAGCATTTGCTGTTATTGTAGTGCCCAGACTGAACAGAATTTCATGTGTAGGGACCCCAAATCCAAAGAGGGAGAAAGAGAGAGACCATTACTGCATGACTGTGATACCTCTTCATGTATACGCCAAAACTGCATTAGCCTATTTTGCTCCCACATCATTTTACAAAGTTACATATAAGTCTCAGCATAACTGTTGCTTTCTAAGGCCTGGTCTACACTACAAAGTTAGGTTGATGTAAGATGCCTTGTATTAACTTAATTGTGCATGTGTCTACACTTAAATGTGTCTCCCACCAACATAAGTACCCCATTACAGCAATGCCGTAAGACCACCTCTCCAAACGGCATTGACCCATGGTTGACATACTGAGGTCAACACAATGCAAATGTAGACGCTGAATGACCTATGTTGATCCTAACAGTCCTCCAGCAACTGTCCCACAATGCCCAACACTGACCAGACCACTCTGGCCTCAATTGTGAAATCCACTGCCTAGAGGTTACTGAGACTGGAAGCCTTTTCCTGATTGCCCAGCTTGGCAAGCACACCTAGCAGCTCTCCCCTGTTGTGCGCAACTGCCAACCTGATCAGGCCAGCTACATGCTCCAGATGCACTCCTGCCTGGGATAGACAGGGGTATTGAATCTCCTGGGAATGTTGGGAGAAGAGGCTGTGCAGGCACAGCTACGAAGCAGTCATAGAAACATCAACATCTACAAGCAGATTGCCTGCGGGATACAAGTGAAGGGGTATGACTGGGATCAGCAGACATGCCGTGTGAAAGTGAAGGAATTAAGGCAGGCATGCCAGAAGACCAGGGAGGCCAGCCATTAATCCGGTGCTGAGACACAGACCTGCTGCTTTTACCACTAGTACTCTGCAGACCACCGTGGATACCTCCAAGAAGCCCAAGCCACAGAGCCCTGCCATGAACAGCAAGAAGGAGAAGGATGATGGGACACATGCAACCAAGGAGGTCCAGCTATGCCACAAGCCAGAACCTGTTTGAGGCTTGACCACAGTCCAGATGGTCCTAGCAGTTAAGTATGGGCTAGCCGGATGCAGGGAAGGAACCTTGGGTAAGTGCGTGAATGCATTTTCCATTAGTATTTAATGTACTGAAGGTGCCAGACTCTAGTGTAGTAGGACACAGCTATTGACTTTTCACCAATTTACTAGTACTAGAAGAGGCCACAGTACAACAGAGAGGTTGTTACCTGCTTTTCATTCCCTTAGAGTTAGGCTGGAGCCCGGAACGTGGAGCAATTTGTTTATGTACCCAGGGATGTCCTTTGAATCCTCCTGAGAGATCTCAATGAAACTTCCAGGGAGGTACTCTGCAATCCTCTTCTGAAAGTTTCTACGGATGACAGCTTTATTTCTCCTGTGCAGGCTCTACTGCAGTAAACAGGCTAGCAGCATACAGACCTGAATGGCTTCTGGACTCCAGGAACAGCTGTGCTCTCACTGCCTTTGTTACCCTGAGGAATGAGGTATCTAAAACAGAGGTGGGCAAACTACGACCCACGGGACTGTCCTGCCTGGCCCATGAGCTCCTGCCCCGGGAGGCTAGCCCCGGCCCTCCCCTGCTGTTCCCCCTCCTCAGCAGCCTCAGGTCGCTCACTCCACTGCCGGCACAATGCTCTGGGTGGCAGGGCTGTGAGCTCCTGGGGCAGTGCAGCTGCAGAGCCTGGCCTGACCCAGTGCTCTGTGCTGCGTGGTGGTGGCAGCGGTATGGCCCGGCTCCAACTGAGCAGCGCGGCTGTAGCGCTGCCAGCCACCGGTGCTTCAGGCAGCGCGGTAAGGGGGCAGGGAGCATGGGGGTTGGATAGAGGGCAGGGGAGTTCGGGGTGGTCGTCAGGGGGCGGGGGTGTGGATAGGGGTTGGGGCAGTGGGGGGAGAAAGGGGGCAGTCAGGGGACAGGGAGTAAGGGTGGTTGGATGGGGCAGGGGTCCCGGGGGCGGGGCATCAGGGAACGGGGGGTTGGATGGGGCAGGAATCCTGGGGGAGCAGATGGGGGGGGCCACGACCTCCTCCTCTAACTGGCCCTCCACACAATTTACGAAACCCGATGCGGCCCTCAGGCCAAAAAGTTTGCCCCACCCCTGACCTAAAATCACCACCACCTGTGGGAAATAGTGTTAGTACTCAGTGCCATTGCCCTATATTCATATCGTTTCATGCAACCGAACAATTCCCTTCTCATTTCTCCACCCCCTCACCTTTGGCAAGCCATACTCCCCATGACTGGGACTGGAGAGCAGTGCTGTGCACAAGCGCTCTGAAACTGAAGTGTCAATAAGCATACAGTATCTTGTTTAAAAAACTTTAGGGGAGAGTTGCCTGATCTATTGATTATATATTAATTATATTGATGACTTAAGATCCCAGTTAGTGCTCTGAGATTTGACAGGTTCTTGTCCCAGAATCAGGCCCGGTATTATTAAAATTACTGTTCAGTTGGGAACCCCAATGTGCACCATTTGCAACACTCACACCTAGGAAAAACCCTCTGTATTCGTAAAAGTTTTATTAACACAGTTAGCAAAGTTGAAAACACTCCAACACAGCAGGGTAGATAGAGATAATATAGAATGTGCATCTGAGCATCCATATACTCGCACCATCCCTTGCAAAACAACCTGAAGTGTTAGTCATTATCTTCCTCATCAGACTCAGCATTACCATCAACCAGTGGTCATCATCCTGGCATCTCCCAAGAGTTACATCTCCCAAGGCACACAGACCAGGTTATAACTTTTATAATGTGTTAGCGGACACCACTATGCCTAATGAATATTCAGTAGAGGTTTCTCCCCTTTTCCTTATTTGTATTTCCTCACCCTACTAATGTTGGGATGCCATTCTCCCATAGGTTACTAATCCTTTTACCTCAAGCTTATTAGCATAAACATCAATTAGTTACCATAGCATCTTTGTGGTTGGACATCTGCTGATTTTCCTAACTTTAAAATATCTCAAACTGGCATAAACTAGCATCTTGTGGTTACCTGTCAGCAGTTTAGCAGCTGTCTGTATTGTGATATCTTATGATCTAGGGTTCCTCTTTGATAGCTGCTTATGCTAAGGCTTTCTGGGCCTTATGCCTTGATCAGTTTAGCTCAACTATTATCTTACAGGCCTTGAGATTGTAGGCTCATTGCATTACTACTTTAACTTATACTTATGCCTTATGTATAGGCTACAAGTCCCACCGCCCCCTTGATAGGGTGATTATTAATAAACCCGATCACATAAATTTAGGGCCTTACTGGATTTCCATGAGAAGGCTAAGAAATTTGTTAGGCTGTGATTAACTGTCTGGGATGATTAGTTACATAAGCGTGTTCTGGTACCTGCTATACATTTGCTGTAACCGCAGGCCAAATGAAAACAATTATTCAGTTCTTTGTATTGTTACCTGAGCTTGAATGGTTCTTTTGGTGCATATATAATTTGGGATTGATTTCCCACAGGAAATATGTGGGGTAGTACTTGATACCTTTTGCTTAAAGCCCTGATTTTCTGATGCATACACCACAATACAGTGAAGATAACAGGTACAGGGGACATTGCCGTATGATCAATCTATATACATGCCTTTTTGGTGTAATACAAATTTTGAGTTTGAGATCTTGCACTTCAATTTACCATAAAAATACCTTTGATGGTTGATCACTGCACAGTACTGGCCCTCTCCACCAGGAATATATTTTTTTCCAACATATAAATTGACACACTATACTGACACTGTTAGTTCAGGCTATAAACATAATACTGTCCCACATGTTGGTTATTAGTCTTACCCAAATTCAGTATACTGCCATCTAGATATGAGATCATACTGCTCCGTGTATGACACCAGTGCACCAAAGGGTGTTCTTACATTGGACTGGTTTCAGAGTAGCAGCCGTGTTAGTCTGTATCCGCAAAAAGAACAGGAGTACTTGTGGCACCTTAGAGACCAACAAATTTATTTGAACATAAGCTTTCGTGGGCTACAGCCCACTTCTTCGGATGCATAGAATGGAACATATATTGAGGAGATATATACATACATACAGAGAGCATGAAAAGGTGGGAGTTGTCTTACCAACTCTGAGAGGCCAATTAAGTAAGAGAAAAAAAAACTTTTGAAGTGATAATCAAGATAGCCCAGTACAAACAGTTTGATAAGAAGTGTGAGAGTACTTACATGGGGAGATAGGTTCAATGTTTGTAATGGCTCAGCCATTCCCAGTCTCTATTTAAACCTAAGTTGATTGTATCTAATTTGCATATCAATTCAAGCTCAGCAGTTTCTCCTTGGAGTCTGTTTTTGAAACATTGGACTGTTGCTGTTGTCTCCAGATAACAGTTACTACAATGTCAGAGTTCACACCAACTGACACAGGAGTCCATTTTCTCTATTTCCTCCACATGGGGGTCAAAGGGAAGGGAGTTCTGAAACTTGACTTTCACTGTGACTGTACTAATAATGGTACCTCTGTGTGTTTTATCTGTAGCTGCTCCATTGTGGCCTTCCACACTCATGCAATGCCTGAGCCAGGTAAGGAGGGGAAAGAAGAGGACTCGGGATGACATGTACAGTGAGACCCTTCAAGCCAGTGCTGTACTGGGCCATGAACGGAGGGCCTGGAGGATGAATATTTCAGACTGTATGAAGAAGGAAAGAGTGGACAGAAGAAAGGCCCAGGAGCCCCAACAGGAAACGGGGGGATCGTACATCCTGTGTTTGCAACACTCATGACAATAGCGCGGAGCTTTATGGGCTCCATGTGTCTGCCATCTCTGACAGAAGCAAGTGCCAAGTTTTAAAAAGGCATTGGTGCACATAGCAAAAAAACAAAAACAAAACAAAAACAAAACAAAAAAAAAAAACCACAACAACAACAGGGGGCCAGGGGGAAGCTATTCAATATTTTTATCAATGAACTGGAAAAAATACAAACTCATTACTGATAAGTTTGTAGATGACACAAAGATTGGTGGGATGATAAATTATGTCAAGGATAGGATCACTGATACAGAGCAGGTTGGATCATATGGTAAGATGGGTGCAGTCAATCAACATGCTTCTTAATACAACCAAATGTAAGGTAAATCATAGAAGAACAAAGAACATAGGCCATACTTACAAAAGGGGGGAGTGGGAGGGGAGACTGCATCCTGGAAAGCAGTGACTCCAAAAAGTACTTTGATAACCAGATGAACATCAGTTCCCAGGGTGATGCTGTGGCAAAAAGGCCTAACATGATCCCTTGATGTATAGATAGGGGAATATCAAGCAGGAGTGGAAAATGGGCTTGTTGGGTTTAGTGTGTGGGTGCTTGGTGGTGTCAGTGGCCTATGATATACAGGAGATCAGACTATATGATCTGGTGATCCTTCTGGCCTTAAACTCTGGGACTCCAATTATTTTTGTATATGGCATTCATGAGACCACTAATGAAATATTGTGTCCAAGGATAATGTCCACATTTTAAAAAAAGATGTTCACAAATTGGAGAAGGATCAAAAAAGAGCTATAAGAAATTTTCTCAGTCTGGAAAACACACCTACAGTGAGAGTCTAATCTATTTACAAGAGATTAATCTATTTAGTTTAGCGAAGGGAAGGTTAAGAGTCAACTTGTTCACAACCTACAAAGAGGGAAGATATCAGATATTAAAGGGCTCCTTAATCTAACACACCTAGGCATAGCAAGGTCCAACACTGGAAGCTGAAGTCAGCAAAGTTCAAACTAGAGATAAGATGTAAATTTTTAACAGTGAAAATAATTAAGCATTGGAATAGATTACTAAGGGGTGAGGTAAATTCTTCAATATGTGGATTTGTTAAGTTAAGACTAAATCTTTGTAAAATATAAATATTTATAAAATATACATTCTAGTTCAACCACAATTTCTTGGGCTAGATGCAGAAATCACTAGGTAAAATTCTACGCCCTATTTTATGCAATAGGTAAAATTGGATCATCATAATGGACCCTTCTGGCCTTAAAATCTATGGACCAACTCCTCAACTGGTATTAATCTGCATGGCTTCATTGATTTCAGTGGAGCCACACCAATTTATGCCAGCTGAGAGTCTGGTCCTATGAATCCATGAACAAGAGTGAAAGCATATCCCAGGGCCTTGCATAACACATCCTTTATAACATTTGCACTAATGATGGAAAATAAAATAATCTTACTCCACTTTTGCCTTCATGTATTAGTCTTCCATCATGCACAGACCTTTATGTTAGGAATGTAAGAGTTTTGCAATGAGTAATCTGAGGTTTCTTATCAGCATCTTGCATAAGCAATAAAGATCAGTGAGCATGCTTAGGAAATAACTCATCCCCTTCATGGAGTATCTAACCTCAAGATTTAAAAGCTTGTGTGTGTTAGAGCAATGTAATCATCTGTTGGTTTTTAATATTTTCTTAAAACCTGATAAATCTGAGGTTACTTGTATATCATGTTAATTTTTCTCTGAAAAATCCCACATTCTAAATCAGATACCAATATTTACAATCTGTCTACTTTTATATTTTCATTGTGGTTTCAATTTGATATGATATTCTTCACTTCTTTTCAAAGTAATAGTTAAGTAAATTTCTGGCATAGAATAGCTGCTGTGTTTCTTCCCCAGAGGTAGCTGCATTTCAATTATAGATTAATTAATTCCTGTACACACTTTCTGTAAAGCACTTTGGGATCTTTTGCATAAAAGATGCCATAAAGTATTAATAGAGTAACTGCAATTTTCTGAATATCTGAATGCAAAATCACACTCAACACTTCTCTTACAACACCATAAAAATAAACAAAGTAGATAGAAAAGGACAGAATGTGCGGGGGGAGTCTTGTGATGTGTTTTCCTTTATATATACTTTTGCACAATACGTACCTTTGATGCATCTATACACTAGTAATGTTAAGACATTAACTTCTTAGTATTTCAGTTTCTATTTGTTCTTTATTGCACTGAATAACAGCAGGTAATTTGGGGTCAGAAGCACCTTAGAAATTGCCATACTATGGTATTATAATATACAATATTACTGTACTTAGAGATTTTAGTTTGATAAAATTATGTATCATCACTGTTGTAGAGTCATAGGCTACTGTTTTATAGTGGTTTGGCCAAAGCAGTTATAGTTATACTGTGAGTAATAAATTATATTTAGAGGTTTTTTTATATTTATTTGTGTCTAAGTGGTGTATCCAAATTAGATGATATGATATTTGATGATTTGTTTGGATAGAGACCAGCTCAGAATCATCCCTGCGATTTAAGAGAAACTAAGTCATTACTAGGCTGGGTTTGCTTGTACCCTGCGATTTTGTTTTGCACCTTACATTTTAAATCTAACCTAGTCTTCTGAAAAATAACTATAATGAAATTAGTGTACGTGTAAAAAGGACACACAGACAGCCCAGCTAAATGAAAGCTTTTATTCGCTTAAATGTAATACATGAATCTCTGAAAGAAAAGCAATGTAGGCATGAAAATCTGAGTTAGATTGTCTATATAAAAGATAAATTATCAGCCCAAGTTTACTGTATCTATTGTTATGACCAGAGTTGCTACTGTCATGAAGGTTATAAGTCATCATTGTATAAGGACTCAGGACCAAACTCACCAGACAGAGAAAGAATTAAAGTTACCCAATGCAGTACCATGCCCAGACAGTGGTTGAGGGGACTGTATGAGTTCAAGCACTCTCCTTTGTCTGAATGGGCAGTCAAACCTTTTCTAAAGTTCTTATGTTTTGCAGAGCAGTTGCACAAAAGGAGTTAATGCAAGTCAAACCTGTCCGTGGTAGAGTGCCCCCTTGAGGAGCTACAAGGGGAGCACACATGTGAGTCCAATTATCCCCCACCCTAGCAGGTGTTATAGGGTGTCTTTCTAGCAGGCCTCTGGAGTCTCGTTCCCTCCCCTCCCAGGATCCCAGGCAGAATCACAGAACTTCTAGCAGTCAGTAAATGGGGTTAAACAAAAGAATGGAAAAGAAACCGGTAAGCAGCTCTCTCCAGGATATGTGCCTGTCCTACTTCAGAAAGGCCCTTGGAGTATCACCGTCCACTCCAGAGTTCCCTGGGGTTCCAGTGTAAGTGTAAGCAGAGTCAGGATGAGCTCTACCCTGACATCTGGTGGTGAATTATGGCGAGTGTGGAAAAGAACTCCAGGGGCTGATCTTATTTGCATAGGCACACCCACTCGCCTGGCAGGAAACACAGCAACTGAAAGTGGTTACTTTGGCTGGTGTGGGATCCCCAGTTCCTCTATTATTGGGGCAGGAAGAACAAAGTTTTGTTACCCTGATTCTGTGAATCAAGGCCAGTGGAACTGTTGTATGACAGAAGGACTGAGTGAATCTGTCACCATTACCTAAGTAGCATTTGCTTGTCAAGGGGCATGGGTTACAAAACCCAGTGAATTGAGAGAGGATGGGGACAGGTATTTGTACCTGATGGTATGGGCCTCCGCTGAGGGTCCGAAACACCAATTGCACCACCTCCTCTCTCCACTGTGGAATATCAGAGCTAACTTTGATTCCCTTAGGAGTCTAGTTACAGGCTGCTGAGCTGAATTCACTTTGGGCCAATGGTGCACCAGCACTGGGGCTCCCCTACTATTACTATGAGCTGAAATCGCTAAGAGCTGAAATCACAAAAGAGCTGATGTTAAAGAGCCGAGATCACTGAGGCTATGTTAACTAGTGGGGGAGCCTGAAGCTATATTGCTCAGCAGCTGGTGGAGCAATTTGTGGGGACGACTGGAGGAGCAGCGAGCGGTGTGGAGCCTTGCGGGGCCGGTTGGAGTGGCCCTAGGAACGGCGAGCGGAGCTGTTTGCGGGGACGGCTGGAACGGCTCACAGGTCGGTGAGCGGAGCGGAGCGGAGCAGCTTGTAGAGCGGAGCAGTTCGTGGGATGGCAGGAAAGTGGACTGGCTCGTGGTAAAGGCTGCGGCGGAACCCCCACGGAGAAACAGACGGCTGGCCAGCCTCGGATCACGTAAGGTGCCCCTTAACACCCTGCGTGCCCCCCCCTTTTACTCTGGGGCTGCACTGACCAGGGGCAGAGACTTTGGGGGTTGTTGAACTTTTGGGACTTTGGGTGGTTGCTGGACCCCAGAGACTTTGGGGATGTTGGACTTTGGGGACTCTGGGTGATTTTTGGGTTGCTGGATTCAAGAACCAAAGGGAAAGGACACAGCCCAATTTGCTGGGGTGGGTTTTGCTCATGGTTTGTGTTATGAATCCTGTTTGTGGTGTTTTTCCAATTTTATGCTGATGTCGTTTACCTCATGTCATTAAACATTTTCTGCTACACTCAGACTCCGTGCTTGCGAGAGGGGAAGTATTGCCTCTTAGAGGTACCCAGGGGGGTGGTATGTAATTGTCCCAGGTCACTGGGTGGGGGCTCGAGCCGGTTTTGCATTGTGTTATTGAAACGGAACCCCTAGATACAGAACCCGGCCCTTGTTGCTGCCAACTTAGATGGGCAGAAGGGTTACATAAGTATCATATAAACGGCCATACTGGGTCAGACCAATGATCCATCTAGGCCAGTATCCTGTCTTGCAACAGTGGCCAATGCCAGGTGCTGTAGAGGGAATGAACAGAACAGGTAATCATCAAGTGATCCATCCCCTGTCGTCCACTCCCAGCTTCTGGCAAACAGAGGCTAGGGTCAGGGCCGGTGCAAGGATATTTTGCGCCCTAGGCAAAACTTCCACCTTGCGCTCCCTCCCCCCACCCCCCGGCATCGCTTATTAAAAACTTTCAAAAATGAATACTGCATAATGTGGCATTGTTCATTAGAATTAATACATGTTCGGTTGAAAATTTATTAATTTAATTATTTAGTCTACATATTTAATGAAAATAAATGAATAACCTGACAGTGCTGACATTGTTATTGTTTTGACTTTGCACAACATAGCATGGATCTTAAAATAAATCACATACATTATACACAGTACACTGTCACCGAGTAACACGTTATAATTTAGAATTTATTTTTCTGCGGGGAAGGGGAGCAGACTGGGTTCGGTCAGTGGGGGTTCGGGTTTGGCTGGGGAGGGGAAGGGAAGCAGACCGGATTCAGTCAGTGACGGTTCGAGTTTGGCCGAGAGGAGAAGGAAGCAGACTGGATTTGGGTCCCATGCAAAAAGCCCAGGGGCTGCTGGAAGTAAAGGGAATAGTGTGTCAGGAACAGCTATGCCAGGATGTCGGTGTAGGAACCCCACCTCCCTGAATGACATTAGTTACACTGACAGAAGCACTCTTCCAACACCATAGCTGTGTCTATACTGGGAGTTTTGTCGGCACAGAGGTGGCAAAAGGAGCAGAACGTGGGACCGCCACTCCCAGGAGCCAGCTCCCCGCGCCGGCAGCTCCTTTGAAGCGGGTGTACCGCCCTCAGCCCTGCCCCCAGCGGGGCTGTACAGACCCCAGATGGGAGATGCAGCCGTGCCAGAGGAGCTGCTGGCATGGGGCGCTGGCTCCTGGGAACGGCGGCCCCATGATCTGCTCCTTTCACCTCTGCAGTTCCTGGGAGGGCTCTGCGGTTCAGCGGATACTAATTTCTATCTGTGGATATCTGCTTCCACAGGGCTCTAGTCAAGGAAAAAAATGTGGGAGGGGGAAGGGGGGGGGAGTTGAGGTTGGGGGGTCGGTACTGTACCAGTAAGAGTTAAAATCTACTTGCACCACTGGTTAGCACTCACTGCAGTACAAACATACCCCTTAACTTTTTAAACGGAAGCAAAAAAATGTTTAACATCCCTTCAGGACAGAGTTACGTAGCAGAGTATTCCTGTTTTATCTACAATAAAAATATCTCCTGGACATCAGTGTGGTTGCAGGGAGAATTAATATAGCATTCCTTCTCCGCTCCCACCACCTGGAATGCAGCTTTGGACTTTTTTCCCCTCAACCTTTCAGCAGACCTGCCAAGTCCCACTCATCTGCAAACTCCCTCGTTTTTCATTAATTTTAACAAGTACTTTTTATGGCCTCTCTCTCTTATGAAGATGGAAGCACAAAGGTCTTATGATTGGGACATAATTACAACAAGATTCTGCAGGCACTTCAGCAGTCCCCCCTGAGTTCAGTGGATCTACTCACGTGTTTAAGTGTTTGGAGGATCAGGGCTTTGGACTGTAAATTTGCTAGTAGATAGTCTTTTTCAGAATAAATTGACAATCAGATTCTCAATTGTCTAATGGATTGTAAAATCTTAAGGGCATGGACTGTCTCCATTTTGTGTTCTGTACTGTACCAAGTACTTAGTTAGTGATTTAAAAGTGCATAATCACCAAAGAAAATAATACTTGGAATCAGGAGACTTGTTTTGTAATCCCAGATTTTACAGTGTTATCTTCTGGTTATGTTATCTTCTTTGACAAGTCACTTAACCTCTATGTGCCTCATTCTTCCTATCTGTAACAGGGCCGGCTCCAGGCACCAGCTTGGCAAGCAGGTGCTTGGGGCAGCTGCTCGGGAGAGGGGCGGCACCTCCAGCTATTCGGCGGCAATTCGGTGGACGGTCCCTCACTCCCGCTGGGAGCGAAGGACCTGCGGGGGAGGGGCCGCGGCGGGGGGGGCTCGCGGTTTTTTTTTTTTTGGCTGCTTGGAGCGGCCAAAACCCTGGAGCCAGCCCTGATCTGTAAATGGGGTAAACACTTTCCAAGTTTGTGAACACTGAGAATCTCGGATAGAAGGTGCAGTCTAAGCATTTTTGTCTTGTTGAAACACAATATTTAAAACCTCACTCATACTTTGAATCTCTTCACAGTCATACCATATAATCTGACAATCCTGATTCTGTTCTAACACAGCATTGCTTCTTTGTATTTGGCCAAAAAGCAATCTAGAAGCAGGATTAAAATCAATTCCCATTTCATCAGACATGTTTAACTTCTGTTTTCCATTTTTGGCAGTCTTCCCTCCAGCACCATGTATCCCCAGCCATAGATTCCTGGCTCTGTCCTTTGAGCCTGGGGCCCTCTTTTATGTTATTTTTTTATCTGAATTTAAATAGCACTCAAAATACTGCCTGCCCTGGGCTCTATGTGCCCTTGTGAGTTGTTAAAAATATCATGCAAAAATCATTATGAAAACGAAAGCAGCAGCACATTCCCTACACTCATAACAGCACCAGCTAGCAGAAATATGTTACAGGCCAAATATAAATTCTCTTACCCCTCACATATCCAAATGAAATACGAGACACCACATCCCTCCCTAAGGGCCTGCTCAAGAAGAAGATAATTTTTCAGCTTGCCCGAAAGACCAACAGATTTGTGGAAGGGGAGTGAATTTCAAAGTCAAGGGGCCAGGAGCGCCTTATCTTATATACCAAATGTGTCCCAGTTTGAGCACCCCTGCTAACCTCAACTGTGGCAGAGAATGGAAAAGCAGTCTATTAAGCAGGATGATCCCAGGAAATTGAGAGCTTTGTTGGTCAAAAACTACCACCTTAAAAAAACTCCTCCTCGAAACCAATAGGTAGCCAGTGCAGATTTTGGAGCACTGGTATAATGTTTTCCTGGCAGACACCCACTTAACAAGCATCATGCTACTAAGTTCAGCACTACCTTCCAGGGGTGCTGGAACAATTAGTATAGTGGGGGTGCTGAGAGCCACTGAATCAAACTGTAAACCCTGTATACAATGGAAACCACTTCAAGCCAGGGGGCAGCACCCCAAGTTCCAGCACCTATTCTACCTTCAGCTTCTGTCAAGTATCAGGGGGTAGCCGTGTTAGTCTGTATCTACAAAAACAACAAGGAGTCTGGTGGCACCTTAAAGACTAACAGATTTATTTGGGCATAAGCTTTCATAGGTACATCCGAAAAAGTGAGGTTTTTACCCACGAAAGCTTATGCCCAAATAAATCTGTTAGTCTTTAAGGTGCCACCAGACTCCTTGTTGTTTCTTCAGCTTCTGTGTGAATTTAAGCTGTAGCCTGCTATAGATATGTGACAGGGACTAATCAGTACATCTTCTATAAAGAAAAAGTGTGCCTCACTAATCTATTAGAATTCTGTGTGTCAAAAAGATAGTGGATAAAGGAGAACAACTTGACATAATTTATTTAGGCCGCATCTATATACAGATGTTATAGTAATATAACTTATTCCCTTCCCATACTGGAATTAGCTATACAAGTATAAGGCACCTTTACACTGGTATAACTGTGTCCATATGAGGGGTTGTGCTGATGTAACTATTTCAGTAAAAAAAAAAAAAAAAAAAACCACACACACACACACACACACACACACACAAACCAAAACAGTTATATCAGTATAAGATCTGTATGTAGACCAGACCTTATACTTTCAATGTTCCTTTGACAAAGTCCTTTACAAGCGACTACTAAAGAAACTAACTAGCCATTGTGAGAGTGGCAAAATATTGTCATGACTCAGGATCTGGCTAAGAGACAAAAATAGAGTTAGAATATGTGGTCAATTTTCATCATTGCAAAAGGTTAATAATATCAGGATGTCACAAGATTCTGTATGAGGACCACTGAAAAAGGAAAGAGCAGTGAGGTGGCAAAAATTGTAGCTGACACAAAATTGCTTAGGTTAGTCAAGAGTGGAAAAGAGTGGAGGCATGTCAGAGGGGTCTACCCAAACTAAGTGAATGGTCAACAGAATGGTTAATGAAAAATCAAAGCTGACAAATGCAAGGAAGTGTACATTGGAAGGAATAATTTGAATTACTCACACCCCTTACTACCTCTAAATTAACTGTATCAACTCAGGAAAAAGACCTGGCAATAATTGTGGACATCTCAATGTGCAGCAGGGAGCAGAAAAGCAAGTAAAACAGACTACATAAGGATTAGAATAGAGAATAATATGGAAAGTAGGATATGCTATTATACAATCAATATTTGCCCTCTATAACTGAGATCAGTATCTGAATGAAGAGGATTGAGTGAAACCGAAGTGAGACAAGTCTGAGGTACTGCTGGTAGTAGAAGAGAACCACTTACAGTTGCTCACACACAAATTCTGCTGACTACTCAAGTTTCTCTGATTAGGAAAGGAGAGTTTTGTTACTTTTGTTTTAACATTTGGGATTGTGATGGAGTGTTCACCCCACATCAGCCTTGAAAGGGGTTAATGAAGAGGAAGGGGTCAATTAACTTGATAGGCCACATCGGAGTGGAAAGCACCACACCAGTGAGGTCACAGTAACTCATATTATATACACCTTTTCAGGGTGGCTACTAACACCTGGGGCAGGCTAGCCACTTGAGTGATGGCACCTGTAACTCTGCAGTGAACACATCTTTATAGTTAAAAACAATGGTGATGCTACTGTCACTCTGGGATGCAATTCAGACCAGTGAGGGGGTTGCCATTGTGACCCGTGGTGCCCTGGGCAACCCTCATTGGAAATGTCAAGGTCAGGGCAGGCTGCAAAAGGGAGAGTAGATACTCCCAAAACTGGTGGGTAACACTGAAGTTATTTTCCTCAACCAGTCACAAACTGTGCTTCTGATTCCCCACACTGGTTATCAAGAAGCAAAAGAGAAGAAATCGCATAGCCCCTTTTATTGCATTCCAGTTCTCTGGCCCCTGAATCAGCACCTAGGTCCAGTACAGTGAGAAGTTATTTTAAACTCTGTTCACATATACAAAATGTTCTTCTGACCCCAAAGGGTCAGCCACATTCCAGGTCAGTATAGGTTTGGATCTTACCCAAAATACCATGCTGCCAGCCAATCCTTTAGTGTCTAAAACTAAAGGTTTATTATAAAGAAAAAAAGAACGAACAAGAAGAGAGATGCTAAATGGTAAAACAGTCACATACATACAAGGACTTCAAAGTCCATATATCAGGTTCCTAGCAGTATTGGTGAGTTTGCTGTTTTGAAAGTCCCTCTGGAACACATCCATAGCTTGGATCCGTCTTTCAGTCCTTTGTTCAGAGCTTCAGTTTGTAGCAAAGTTCCTCCAGAGATAAGAAGCAGGATTGAAGACAAAGTGGAGAAGATGCAGCTGCCTTTTATACTCTTTTGCCATGCGGCATGTGCTGCCTTTGTTTCAAACACAAGCTGTCCAGGCCTTGGAGGCCTTAGAGTTCTGTCCATAGGGATGCCCCTGCATGCCTTGCTGAGTCATAAGGTGCATCTGCCTTCTCTCAATGGGTCAATTGTATAACTGATGTTCTTTAATGGGCCATCAAGCAGGCTAAGCCATGCTGATGCCAAACTGTCTGGGGGTGTCACCTAGAAGCATAGCCCAAGTTTGAAATACATATCTATAACCCAAAATACAAATGTGATACACACACAAATGTGATTATCATATTTGGCAAATTATAACATTTTTGCTGATCTTACATGGCATATCTGGCATAACTCATTACAATATCGGTATTCATAATATCCTCAAGGGTCCCCCAGATTTTATATAGTGTCACAGTCATCACCTGCCCTGTAAACCTGGGTGCCTTAAAATGCTCTGCTGTTTGTGTGGATGCTCCCAGCCAGCATACAGGTATGCGCTAAGTGTCAGTGTGATAAGCAGCCCTGGACCAGCAGCTCTGACTCCAGCAGCCTGTTAGTTATACCACAGCTACTCTTTGGCCTCCATTAGCCTTGGTTACACCTGGCAAGATGACGCCAATACCCTCCAGTCCCGAATTTTTCCCAAAACCACGTGCTCTCCAATGTCCAGGCCTCTCCTGCACCATTCAGAGGAATAATAATGTTCATTTGCTTCTCTAAAGAGACAAATTGCACACCTTATCACTCCAACTGGAGTTAATTCAAACACAGCATTGGGTTGGTTTAGATTAAAAGTAAAACAAGTTCACTAACAAAAGAAGATAGGATTTTAAGTGAGTTAAAGTATGAAAGATTGGTTAGAAATGGTTACAAGTGAATAAAAGTGAAAAATGCTTGTAGAGCCTAAGACTTAACACAACTAGAATCTTGGTTCAAGGGCAAGACTTTTACCACACTACCTTCCAAGAAGATAGTCAAGATTGTTTATAGTCCAGAGGACATTTGAAAAGAACTCTTTTGAAGATTACTCCCCAAAGTAAACTTAATCATAGGCGCCGACTCCAGAGCTGGAGCACCCATGGAAAAAAATTAGTGGGTGTTTAGCACCCACCGGCAACCAGCTCCCCCATTCCCCCTACAGTGCCTCCTATCCGCCGGCAGCCCCACCAATCAACTCCTCACACTCCCTCCCAGCACCTCCCGCCTGCTGTGATCATCTGTTCTGTGGTATGCAGGAGGTGCTGGGGGAGAAGCGGGGATGGGGTGCACTTGAGGGAGGGGGTGGAGCTGAGTGGGAAGAGGCAGGGTGGGGGTGAGGGCTTGGGAGA
>NW_020664562.1:22765104-22778763 GCF_002925995.2 Terrapene triunguis | reverse complement strand
GGTTTGCCGGGCAGCCTCCAGACCCTGCGCCCCCGGCTGGGCGCTTCCCCTCCCGGGCTCCAGCTGCGCTGGGCAAGCGCCGGCCGGGGGCGCAGGGTCTGGGGGCTGCCCGGCAAACCCTGAAGCCGGTAGCACTGGGGCAGCCCTTTCCCCCTGGCTGGGAGTGGAAGGGAGGAGGGGCGGAGTTAGCGTGGAGAAGGGGCGGAGTTGGGGCGGGGCTGGGGGTGGGGAAATGGGCGGTGCCAGGGCCCGTGGAGGGTCCTCTTTTTTTATTTATGAGATATGGTAACCCTAACTGATATCTGATGCAAACACGGTTCTGCAGTGTGAGGGGACTAGAAAGGCTAGCATCAGAAAAAGTCCAATTGAATGGAAGCACTAAGCTGTGTTAGGTGCAACTATGTCAGATAGCATGTCAGAGACAGTTTACACCTTACACAGTTCTTCTGTAGTGCTAATAGGGCCCAAGGATATTGCCAAGGATATTCTGATCCAAAGTGAAAAAAGTATCTATCGAGAAAAGACTTAAAAATTACATTTAAGATTTGAAGTTGCTATCCATCTATTAGTGGCCATTTCTGATGTTTGATTTAAATTTACAAGAGGTTCATTACTATAATTTTAGAATTAGGACTGGTAGCTGGGGCTAAATTCCTTCTCTCATATGACTTCCCATCACCTGCCTTCTTAAATTTTAAAATTGAAGATAATGTTTTGACCCTTCCATAGTAGCTGCATCGTAAGTACACTATCTCACTGATGCTTATGCATAAAAAGATGCACCATATGTAATTTGTCTACAGGGAGATCCCAGGTGGGTTCCCTGACTGTTCCCATGCTTAAACAATACAGAAAAAGTAGTCTGAGATCTAATTGTTCCTCCTTGCTGAATTGTGGTTATAATGACCATCTGTACATGGATCTTGTTTAAGGGTATCATTCTGACACCATGTCTGATAACACAATAAGGTAACAGAAATGAATACTCTACAACAGTTGGTACCTGAACTTCCATTTATATTTTCTAGCGTGTTAAATTAAAAAAAAAAAGTTTCTGCTTATAGGTTGTTCTGGCAGTGTGGAAGGGGCATAACATTGACTTTTAAAAACATTTTAACAGTCTAGATCAGCCCCAGACAACTTCACACTATACTAAACATCTCCAGCAAGTTATACAGTCATTTTTAAGCCTTTATTTTGTACAGTATCAAATTATATTTTGAATATGGAATCTCATTTTTCCTCGCTACTGTTAGGTACATGTAGTGAAGGGTAGAGTCACCACCTTCCCTACACTTTAGGCTATGCCTTCACCTAGTATGGTATTCTGTTACATTTGCAAATTAACCTTTTAGGGTATATCTTCACTGCAGAGTTAACCCTGGTTTTAGCTGGGTTTTAGCCCAAACCCAACTGTTCATATACAAAAATCTCTGACCTGGGGGTTAGTTTACTAGGCTGAGGGAGTGGGTTAGAGCCCAGACTCCACTTTAACTTGGACTTGAACCTGCCCACATTGCAGTGAGGGGGCAAGATAAATCACTTGAATGACAGTCCTCCAATGCCTTCCCACAATTCCCCTTAAAGGATAGACAAGTTCTTCCATGATTGACTGGGAAAGAATCCTAAAGCATTTCAGCACAGAAGAAACCAGAATATGCCCCCAGATACACACAGGTGAGATAGAAAAGGAGACACAGTAATGCAGGTAAGGCTTGCACTCAGACTTGGCTAATCTGGGTGCTCAGACCCAGGTGCCAATCACCTGGGCTAACTCAGCATTATCCTATATGGGCCAAATTCTTATTTTTGCTAAAGACCCTTTACAGACCTCTGGCAGTATAAAACTATAAATTACATTTGTGACAGCAACAAAGAGTCCTGTGGCACCTTAAAACTAACAGATGTATTGGAGCATAAGCTTTCGTGGGTGAATGCCCAATGCGTCTGACGAAGTTGCTTTTTACAGATCCAGACTAACACGGCTACCCCTCTGATATTTGTGACAGGTTCCCCCCAGGGTGCCACTTGAAACTGAGGTACCACTGTGCCCGCCTGTCCCACGAGCCTGGGTTCCCTTTACACTGTTCTGATAAGGCAAGCCAGTCAAGTCTTCCCTCAGGCTTCAGACTACACTTTATCAGCACACACACACAGGTAGGAACACACCCAGCTGTTGTAACATGTAAACAGGCTTTCTGACTAGCCCCTGCATGGGAAGGCTTCAGCTAAGGAACTCAAGTGCACACCCTCCTCTGGAGTGCAAACCCAAAATTACACCATCTTGTACTGCACAGAGAACCGTGCAGCATAAGCTCATGAAGTTCACTCCCTCCCTCAATGTGGAAGAAGTTATGCACAGCTTTTTGCCTCCCAATTATGAATTCCACAAACTGGTTTTAAAGAAAACAAAAAACAAGTTTATTAACTACAAAAGATGATTTTAAGTGATTATAAGGGATAGCAAACAGATCAAAGCAGATTACTTAGCAAATGAAACAAATACACAAGCTAAGCTTAACATATTAAAGAAATTGGTTATAACTAGCAAATTCTCACCCTAAATGTTGTTTTAGGCAGATTACAGAGGTTCTTGAAGGAAAGTTGCTCTTGCTTTCAGCTTAAGACTCCAGGTATTTCTTTCACAGGCCAGACACACTCTAGCCTAGGTTCAGGCCTTTCTTCCCCAGTTCAGTCTTAGGTATTTACAGCAGTCATCTTGGTCAGGGATTCTGCAAAGAACCACTGATGATTATGTCACTCCCCTGCCTTAAATATGTTTTACATATGGCAGGAACCCTTTGTCTTCCAGTGTGATTGTCGCCTGGAAAAGTACTAATTTTATTATGGAGTCCAGTATCAGGTGACATGATCACATGATCCTGAAGCCTTAACTCAAATTCTATTTGCCGCATCCACAGGAAGGCTTTCCAGGAAGGTGGGAGATTAGCATCTTCAAAGACCTATTGTTTTTCCTAATGGCCTATCCAGACTGATTGCATTCTGTCTGGTGGGCATTCCCCAGGTGTAAACCCATTTGTAATTGATACATAGTCAGTATTCCTAACTTCAGATACAGAAATGATATGTACAAATAGGTTAATCACATTCAGAAAATCATAACCTTTCCAATGATGCCTTACATGCCTCTCACATGCCTTATCTTGCACAAAATATATCATAGTTGTACTATAATCATATTATAACTATACATTGCCTGTGCACTGTAAAGTAGCCATACTGTAAATGGGAATCAAGTCCAACATTTTCGTTTATGTGACATTCCTGAGTGAGTACTTGATAGCAGTCTGCAGTTTTGGGTTGTAATTTTGGATTCACAGCAGTGTTTGTATTACAGTTTACTAGAGTAAAAAAAATGAAGGATTTAAAATACAAATTTTGAGTTTTATTGTCCATTTTCATTATGTCACAGCTACCTGATGTCATAAACATAGGGCCCATCTACCTTGCAAAGTGAGCTGTATTGAAGAAACCACACTTACAACATGGCAGTTATCCCCCAAAGTTAAAATATGGTTCCATCTTCTAACACAGATGAAAGTTTGGAGTATGATGTAGGGACACTGATTAATTTTGTACTGCAGATGGTCCATCATTTTGAAAGTAGCAAAGTTGTGAGCTATTTACAGTTATGTTTCAGAACTTCTCCCCTTGTTTTCAGTTCCACACTAACTTAGAGGCTTTTGTGAAAGTATAGTCATGATTAAAGTTTCTTCCCTATTTACTGAAAGATTTGATGTAACAGAAAACAAAGACATCGTACATGTTGCCAGTTTGTATGGATAATACACATTTTCAGGATATGTTTAACAATATAATGGACAAAGAAGAAATAGTCAAAGGAAAATAGGTGAAGACAAAAAAACAAGAGACTATCACTTTCAAAAACTTTAAGGTGGAGGCACTAATACAGGTTTGTTCTTGTCTACACTTACAGCTAATTGTCGTCAGCCCCACTTCAGCTAAACCAGTTACTGAAACAGGCTACTTCCTAAAGTATACAGAGTAAAGTTGTAGATATTAGACTAAGCAGAACCTGGATTTTGATATGACAGATTATCTAAATGTTCTTTCCCCTAAGCCTCTTCACAAGAATAGGTTTGACTGAGGTTTCAGAAAGAGACATTTCAATTGGCAACAGCTTCTGTAAAGATATTTCTGTACGTAATGTGTCTGAAAGTGAAAACACAGCACTGTAAGTCAGGGATTTCCCTACACTCCTGCTGAATTTCCCCAGTACCCCCTCCCCCCAGTTTTGTGAACTAGTTACATGCAGTGTTGCCAATTTAGTGATTGTTTGGAAATTGAATTGATATTGAAACATTAATACACACTTTAAAAGCATATAAAGTATATGATAAAATACATATATCTGAAAAAGTATAATAGATTTGAAAAGTATGAACATAGACTAGCTTCCTTATACAGCTGTTGGTTTTTATGACAATGTCAGTGCATTCATTTCAGTGATGTTGGCCAACCTAATAATTTCAAATTATGATTTGTAAGCAAAGTCTAAATGAGCTCTCCCTGACACCTAGTGATGAGCTGGGGGGAAAGGCTTCAGGACCAGATTGTATTTACATTCACACCTAGTCTACCTAGTGTGACAAAGCTCTGTCCTTATCTCCGTGGGTCCTGCGTTTCCTGGCAGATTTTGCTAGCCTCAGAGGCTCACTGTGACCCTCCATGTAGCCCTTCTCTCTCTCTCTCTAAAGGCAAGGGTCACAGCCTACTGAGCCATTTTCATCATAAGTAAGCAAGGGAGGTGAGAAGAAGCTAACCTCCCTTGCACAGTCTCTGTTGTCTCCCAGTCTCGGTGATTAATCAGGGGGGGCAAAGGAGGGAGCCCGGGCTCTACGCCGGGCTCCAGCCTAGGGACCCTAATAGTATCAGCTATGGTAGCTGACTTTTTAGAAACAGGACACGTACAATTCCCTGAGCCACTTCCCCACAGCAGCCCCCACTTCCTCAATATCCACTTCACCCTTACCCCAGGGCCTCATTCCTTGTGCCTGATATGGTTTGTACTGCTCAGTCTCTCCAACAGTGCAGCTTCCTCCTACAGCTCCTAGCACGCACCCCCACCTGACTAACTGGGAGGTTTTTAACTAGTTTTAGCCAGCCCCTGATTGGCTTCAGGTATCCCAATCAACTTAGCTGTCCTTCCTGCCCTCTGGAAAGATCTTAATTGGCCCCAGGTGTCTTAATTGACCTGGAGCAGCTGCCATTTGCTTGTCCTGGTCACAGGGATTTGTTTAGCCCAGGGGTAGGCAACCTTTCAGAAGTGGTGTGCCGAGTCTTCATTTATTCACTTTAATTTAAGGTTTCGCGTGCTGGTAATACATTTTAATGTTTTTAGAAGGTCTCTCTCTATAAGTCTATATTATATAACTAAACTATTGTTGTATGTAAAGTAAACAAGGTTTTCAAAATGTTTAAGAAGCTTCATTTAAAATTAAATTAAAATGCTGATCTTATGCCGCCAGCCTGCTCAGCCCACTGCCAGCCTGGGGTTCTGTTCACCTAGGCCGGCAGGGGCTGAGCGGGGCCTACGGCCAGGACGCCGGCTGCCAAGGGGCCGGCAGCCGGGATCCCAGACCTGGGGGGGGGTTCAGGGGTCAGGGCAGAGGGCTGGGGGTGTGTGGGGGGGTCAGGGCAGAGGGCTGGGGGGTGTGGGGGTGTAGGGCAGAAGGCTAGGTGTGGGGGGGAGTTCAGGGGTCAAGGCAGAGGGCTGGGGGTGTGTGGAGGTACAGGGCAGAAGGCTGGGTGTGGGGGGAGATTCAAGGGTCAGGGCAGAGGGCTGGGGTGCTCGGCTCGTGGGGGTGCTCCCAGCCCCCTGCCCTGAGCGGCTCATGGCAGGGGGCTGGAAGGGATATGCCCTGTTCCACCCCCTTCCCCAAGGCCCCGTCCCTACCTCTTCTCTGCCTCCTCTACAGAGCAGCGAGCACGCTGCCACTCCTTCCGCTCCCCCTCGCAAGGGCCATCAGCTGATCGGCGCAGGGAAGGAGAGGAGGAGAGGCAGGAAAGCACCACGCTGGGGAAGAAGCGGGGGAGGGGAGAGGCTTGGCTGCCGCAGGACCAAGCTTCTGCCTCCTGTCCCCGCAGGGGAGAGCAGTGGGCGAGGGGGCTGAGTGGGGCTGGGGGCCGGGACCACAGCAGGCAGCAGCGTGCCAGTCAAAATCAGCTTGCGTTCCGTGTTTGGTACGTGTGCCGTAGGTTGCCGACCCCTGGTTTAGCCTATGGCTAATATATCTGTCTCCCACTACTTTACTGTAGCCATCTGGCCTTGCCCCATCACACTAGGTATCCAGCAAACAGAGCTGTGTTGCCCAAATTATAGATTTTAGCTGGGGTTGGGTTATAAATCACTTGAATGCGGGGAGTAATGAAATGTTGTTATTCTTATTGTATGAGTAAAGGGCAGTAGAACTGTACTTAGCCTGTGCTGATTGAGGGCATCAAGAGAGAGGGTGGGGACAGGTGTTTTGCTTGATGGTCTGCCTGAGTCACAAGTACTATTTGACCTGTCCCTCTCCACTGTTTAAAGACAGAGCTGATTAGGCTCCATAGATAGTCTTTTGTTTTGTTAAGTGACCACTACAGCTGAAGCCACTGTTAATCAGGTTTAAGTGTTTAGACCTGCTGTGAGACAGTATTTCTGTGGAAGAGACAGCCCAACCTGCACTAGCAGTGAGGTTCCTCCCTGAGAGCTCAGCTGAAATCACTGAGAGCTGGGTGGAACCTCAAGAGACCAACTCGCAGAGGTCACAGTGGCAGGTGGAAGCAGAAGGTCATGGCACAGGGCTATTAGCAACAGATCGATGGAGTGAACGGTGGCACAACGAACAACAGTGGCCAGAGTGAACAGTGAGCAGCTGGAGGAACGAGCAAGGTGCCTTCTTGCCCCCCACCTGGGAGGTGAGCTCATGTGAAAGCACCTTTGAATTCAGAGTCTCCATTGACCAAGGACAACCCTGGTGAGTGTTAATGAGGCTGTTAAGAATGCTGGAGACACAACACAGTTCATGTGAACACACATGTCTGTGGCATCATACTTTCTATTTAAGCAAGAAATACCACACACTACAAACTGGAGGCCAATGTTAAGTTTATTGTGACTTGTTCATCCTGAAGTTGAACACTGGTTCTGAACAAGACCAGCAAATGCTCACTATCTTTCTGCAAGAAACTCAACTGACCGGCTAGAAGCATGTACTGCAACAGTGAAAGACTCAACAGTTGAAAAAGTGAAGAACTCTCTTACCACATTCAAAAAATTTGCATACATGGCTGATGAATGCACCGATGCAAATGGGCATAAAGTATTAAGCCATTGTGTACATTATCTTAATGTCAGTGGTAGGCCAGTAGATGCATTTCTAGATGTTCAAGTTATAGAAGACACATCGGCTGCATCTGTGACAACCCACATCTTAGAAGAGTTAAATGCTTGTCAATTGGACCCCAAACAGATGGCTGCTTGTGCATTTGATAGAGCTGCAAACTTCTCTGGAAGACATGATGGAGTACAAGGTTTGCTCAGAGAAAAGTATAGCCCTAATCTCTCCTATACACACTGCAGAGGCCATCTACTCCAACTAGTGCTAGTACGAGCTGCAGACTCTTCAAAAGACATTTAAAAAGCTATAAATGTAATGTCTTCATTATATTCTTTTTCCGGCAAGATCCAAAAAGACTGAATATCTTGGAAAATATAGAAGATACACTGGGAATGAAGTTCAAATTAGTTCAACCTGGGAAAACCCTCTGACTTTCTCAAGAGCGATCCTTGGCTGTTGTCTGAAAATTACTCCAGCCATTATTACTGACTTTGGAAAGTATCTACCAAGATGGGATGGATCTAAGTGGTGAGGCTGGTGGATTACTTTTAATACTACGTTCAGAGAAGACTATTGCCATTCTCTCTCTTGTAAGTCTATTCTGTTGAAACTACTTGGGTCATTAAACAATGCCATCCAGGCATCTGCTACAACAGTAGTAGATCTTTGTCCAGCAATAGAAGCTACATTTGGATCAATCAGAGAGCTATCCATTGAAAATGTAGTGGAAGAAGCAAAGACTTCAGTCCAGAAGTTGACTAATGAAGGCATTTATATTGAATCCTTTAAGTGAAGAGGACAGGAGTGTTTGTTAAGACAACTGAAAAAGTACACAGACTTGAGTCTTAAAAATCTACAACAGCGACTTCTAGATTCTACTCAACCACTACGTAGCTTTTACAGATCCCTGTCCTACAAAACACTGACAGTTGAGTGGAGTGAGGCACTACCAGCAATGGGGCTGCCATGTGCTCAGGACAGTATAGAGAATCTGAACACAGAGTGGAATATCATATGACAAATGAATAAAGATTTGACTTCAACTTCTTTTTTATCATCACTAGTGGCTCGACCCGATCTTTGTGCTATGTTTCCTGGGATGAAAGAAGTAGGAATTCATCTCTTGCTACTCCCAGTAACAACAGCTACAGTTGAGCATTTTTTTCATCATTGAATAGAATTTTGTGTTCTGAAAGAAGTCACCTTCTGTCTGATCATGTGATTGAACTAATGAGAATATCAATTGAAGGAATGGAAGTACCGGACATATGAGAAGACACCAAAGATGAACGCATTGCATTCAAGAAGTTCATTAACAGAGTTGTGCAAAATGATAACAAGAAACCAAGAAGGATGTAGATGTAGTGCTTCATAGAAGGCTTGAATAGCCAACTTTAATTTGTGTGATGATTTTAAAACATGAGTTAAATCTAATAAAATGGTCATGAAACATTTTTCTGTTTTAACTATGGTGCCATTCAGCCCACCTTTACCCTCACGGTCTCACCCCTCATCGGCCCTGATCCGCCCCCCCCGTAAATTCGAACACCCCCCCTAATTTCAGTTCCTGGGGAAAACACTGCTGTAAGTTGTTAAACTATACATTCAAATACTTTTGGGATACTATTAAAAACAATAGAAAGTGAGGCAGAAAGGTTCAATCACAAGTCATAATAAGCATGTAGACTTGACATATGTTACTATAAGGAATAATCATCCCTGAGGTTTGAGTATACCCAAGGTGTGGCTCTGTTTGATTACTGTGGCTGGTCAGAAAGCACGTAAAGGCTTTTGTTCACTCAAAACCATGTTAGTTATACACGTCTCACATTACAGTAGTCACAACTGTGTAAAGAGTGTCTGAAACAGATTGAGTTTCAGTACTATTGTTGATTTCTCTGCACTGCATGGGCCAATAGTGTTGGAAATCCTCTTTCCATTCACAGCCAAATATAGACTTATGAGATTTTTTTATTCCAGTTGTTTGTGCTCTCCAATCTGAAGACTATCTGTAGATGGATTGTTTATGCACTAGTAGTGAGATCCTCAGACTCACACCAGGGCCTTCATACTTTTAAAAAAAAAGGGGGAGGGGAGCCTATCATAGTATGAATAGTTAGTCCTTTAGGGGCAGTTGGGTTCAGCCTCACCTGTGCCTAGTTATTTGCTTCCCACATGATGGTTTTGGGCTGGTGGTTGGGTCAGGTGACCAGGCATTACATGATGATAGCTGGGGAGCAGGGTTTCCTATAACACCCAATCTGCTCCAGCAGTCAGGTGAGATTAGGTATGGTCTTGAATTGGTTTAGCAGGGTGCTAGGGTTTGATATGAGGGGAGAGAGTCTTTTGGGGGAACCAGGGTCAAAAAGGATTGGAGAAGAAGCTCTCCTTACCAGCCAGAGGGAAAGATCTGGCTGGAGCCACTTCTAGTGAGGGGCAGGGGAAAAAAAAATTCCCCCCAAGAGGGAATTAGGTGTTCAAGAGGAAGGATGTAATGGACTGGTGAGCTTGGAGAAGGAGGCTGGAAGAATCTAGCTTTCCCTTAATTATTTTAGGTAATAAACCAGTTCCCAGGAGGGGAGAGTAATTACAAAGCATTACTGTGATGGTTCTGTCTCCCTGTGGAAGGAAGGAAACTGAGGCAATAGTAGGATCTGTCACTGAATGAAGTAAGACCCGGTTAAAGGACCCTAAAACCGCCATAACTGACCGGGGAGGATTTCCCCTAGTATAGACACTGTACAAGGGAGCTATCAGCTGCATTGCAAAGACCCCCTTGCAAAGGTCGGTGTAGAAGTATGCGGGGGGTATGATGAGCATGCTGAATAGGGGCCATATCATGCAGGACTATGGAGTTTCTCAGCAATGCTGTGGCCCATGATGCTGCTGTAACTTATACATTACCCCAGGGCTGCATAAATTATGCTGGGGCAGCTCTAGCCCTCAGAGCAGCACAAGACTGGAAATGTGCAAAGGTAATTTAAAGCTGCCGTAGTCACTGCTGGGCAATGAGTTAGGGGCAATCTTAGAATTGCAGCTCAGAATCTCACCCCAGGATCTCAGTTCTAGATAACTGTGTTTACACAATTGTGGCACAATAAGGCAGTAGAAATTTATATCCACCACCTTTGAAAGCAAAGTACTGGCCAAACCAATACATCCACTGTAATAAAGAACTAATGGGTTATCTATCTGCAAATGTCATCACCTAAGATTTCCTAAACCATACCAAAGATACCAGAATAGCAGTTCAGTTTGAAAAGTCAAATATGACCTTGAAATAATGCGGGGGAGGGTGAGATGGTTACTAACACTGATTTGCCCAAGTCTATCCTAATACAAATATTGAATCCTGATTTCTTAATCTTTAGTTAACAATAGATCTTACATTACTGTAATTAATGCAGTCTGAATTAAAAAATAAAACAAAAAACAAACACTTGCCTTTCTAGCAGGTATTTCCTGGGGCTATATTCTTTGAAGATTTAGAGAGCCAGATGTAAACAAAGGCCATATCTACACTTAGATTTTCCTCACTGTTGATCTAACACTAATGAATCTCTACTAATGAAACTCCACTGGTGCAATAGTGGGAGAACTAATCTAGACCATCCAGTGGTCTGGGTACTACTCAGTGTTGTGCAGACCTGCTCTGAACAGTGCTGAATAATACCACATGGATGGTAAAAACACCATATGGTAAAAACATCTATACTAGCCATTGTTGCCACCACCAGTGCTAGATCAAATATAAAAGACATCTGTAAAATTCTCAGTGTATACGTAGCCTAAAGGTCATGGATTGTGAACAACAGATTTTGATATTGCCTGCCTTGTAACTGATATAAACAGAACCGAGCTTCTACACGATAATGACTTGGAAGAATAGCAGAACACTCTTTCTTCCTTTAAAGATGACCTTCAAAGGGGGAAAAAACTGGATTGGAGCATTCTTTTATATCTTTGTTATGCTAAAGGATGTACTAATATATGGGCAATACTCTGTTTAGAAATAGATGTAGGGAGAAGAGATGAGGAACTTTAAAAGAAACTTATGAATGGCTCAAGCCCTGGAAGAAGCTACAGCAATCTCAGAAGCAGAGGTCAGTGTTATTCTTACCAGCCTATATCAGGGTATGCACTGACTCTTTAGAGGAGGTTATAGGCACAACTTGGTCCTGGTGCAGTCAGGGACAAGGGTATTCTGGAGGATTTGTCTGGAGGGGCTCATGAGTGATCATGTGCCAACCAAACTAAAAAAGGGCAGCCTGTGAAACACCAGAGAGAAACCAGATCTGCAGTATTTCACTACCAACATGGTTGGAGAAGCAGCCAGTAGGGCTGTGGGAAAATGGTATGAAAACAGGCATGAGTAGAAGAGATGAAGCAAGAAAAGGAAAAGGCCTGTGACAGTTCAGCAGAGGTGCGAGTTTGGGGGTCTGTTACTTCTTTCTATCTTTGTTTAGGGCCCCCAGCTTGGACTTTCAATAAGAGTGGAAAGAAGCCCCCACATACTGAGTTTAGAAGGGCTGATGGACCACTCTGCTCCTCCCGCCTACACAGTTTGTGTCAACAGGAAAATGGACACCTGGGCAGGGAAGAGCTGTTTAAGGACTATTTCAGCTCAGAGTGAGCTGGAAGATTGTGTGATGTTTGTTCCGAACTGTTTATCCTATAATGGGAGAGTTCTAGTCAAAGCACTAAATTACCCTACCATAAGAAGACTGTAGACCAGAGTGGAAAACTGAAGCATGGAGTTAAGTTTCTTCATTCTGTCAGTCGTGTGCCTGTTATTATTGAAACTTAGCTGCTCACTGCCAGCAACCTAGTCTTCAGTCTCGTTTGGATCTTCTAAACAGTTATTTTCTAGACTTGGTAAATATTTGCATTACACAAATGCTTGGAGGCTCCAAGTCAGACTCTATTGACTATTAGACTATTTTTCTACCTGTAATATTAAATAGCCACAATAAACTAACATGGGCGAATTCTTGTAAGAACTATAATCTCATTGATTGTTAGAACAAATAATTTAAAAGGGTTTCAGTGCATAAATATGAAAGATAAAAATAAAAGCCACTCAGTAACACACTTCCATAGACCATGCTAAGTAATAGTTATGGTCACTACTGCAAGGAGCTTCATTGACTCCCATCATGCGCTTGGCAGCATAAGGGGGAAGATGAAAATGGCTTAACTGCTACCTGACAGGTTGTCAAGCCCGTCTGCTTCTTGGCCTGCTCACTTAAAGGATAAGACCTCCAGCCAGTTACAACAACACATTCTACAAGCCATTACCCTCTGATCCCACTGAGGGTTACCAAAAGAAACTACACCATCTGCTCAAGAAACTCCCTGAAAAAGCACAAGAGCAAATCCGCACAGACACACCCCTAGAACCCTGAGCAGGGGTATTCTATCTGCTACCCAAGATCCATAAACCTGGAAATCCTGGACGCCCCATCATCTCAGGCATTGGCACCCTGACAGCAGGATTATCTGGCTATGTAGACTCCCTCCTCAGGCTCTAAGCTACCAGCACTCCTAGCTATCTTCGAAACACCACTGACTTCCTGAGGAAACTACAATCCATTGGTGATCTTCCTGAAAACACCATCCTAGCCACTATGGATGTAGAAGCCCTCTACACCAACATTCCACACAAAGATGGACTACAAGCCATCAGGAACAGTATCCCCGATAATGTCACGGCAAACCTGGTGGCTGAACTTTGTAACTTTGTCCTCACCCATAACTATTTCACATTTGGGGACACTACTTCAAATCAGCGGCACTGCTATGGGTACCCCGCATCGCTCCACAGTATGCCAACATTTTTATGACTGACTTAGAACAAGGCTTCCTCAGCTGTCTTGTCCCCTAACATCCCTATTCTACTTGCGCTACATTGATGACATCTTCATCATCTGGGCCCATGGAAAAGAAGCCCTTGAGGAATTCCACCATGATTTCAACAATTTCCACCCCACCATCAACCTCAGCCTGGACCAGTCCACACAAGAGATCCACTTCCTGGACACTACAGTGCTAATAAGCGATGGTCACATAAACACCACCCTATACCGGAAACCTACTAACTGCTATACTTACCTACATGCCTCCAGCTTTCATCCAGACCACATCACATGATCCATTGTCTACAGCCAAGCTTTATGATACAATTGCATTTGCTCCAACCCCTCAGACAGAGACAAACACCTACAAGATCTCTATCAAGCATTCTTACAACTACAATACCCACCTGCTGAAGTGAAGAAACAGATTGACAGAGCCA
>NW_020664562.1:22660011-22764704 GCF_002925995.2 Terrapene triunguis | reverse complement strand
ATGAAGTGGGTTTTAGCCCACGAAAGCTTATGCTCAAATAAATTTGTTAGTCTCTAAGGTGCCACAAGTACTCCTGTTCTTTTTGCTGATACAGACTAACACGGGTGCTACTCTGAAACCAGCCAGTAACAGTCTTTCAGCACTAGAGTGTAAGCACTGGTCTCTTGTTAGCAGCTCCCAGGATTGGTGGCTAAGAAGTGTGATCTGCTTCCTTCCTGTGTTATGACCCCTTCCAGATTCACGGCTGAAACCCCAGGCCAGGGGGTTCGGAGGGAGAAGGAAGAAAGAGGCAGAACTGAGACCCTGCCTAGCTAAGCACCAGAACTGGTTACCAAGGAATCCCAGTCATGGGCTGTTTTTTCAGAACAGGATAGACAGGCACCCACCCAGGCATGATCTAGGTACAGGTTGTCCTGCCTCAGCAGGGGATGGGGGAATGGACTAGGTGTCCTCGGGGATCTCTCCAGGCCCACATTTCTTTGCATGCTGCTGGCTGTCGGGCTGTGGGGACCTGGCACAGTCAGAGACCTGGGTACGTGGGAAAGCGTTAGCAGTTACAAAGGGGGGGGGGAGGCTGCGACCCCTCCCCCCAGCGGTGTGACTGAAGAGGGGGAACAATAGGTAAGTCTGGAGAACGACGCTCCCTCACTCTCCGCTCTGCTAGAACTAGTTCCGAGGGGGAGGACTCGGAGGAGGGATTCACACTCGCTGCAATCAAGTCTAAAATAGTTCCTCTTTGTTCACCAGCGGCAGAGACTGTCTATGACCTGTGTCCTTCCGCTGTCGCTCGGCCTCCTCCCCCACTCCCCGCCCCCTGTCCGGAGAGCGGCCGTGCAGCGCAGGCGGGGCCCAGCTGGGGCGGGGGGTGAGGCTCTTTGTTTTTTCCCACAATGCACTAGCTTCTCCTCCGCGGGAAACAAAAATGGCGAACGGCTGCGGCGGAGCCGGGCAGTGTGTGAATCGGCTCTGACCCTCCCCCACTCTCCGCCCGGCGAGGGCTGTCTGGGGGCGCTGCGCACGGAGGGCCCGGCCCGGCCGCAGAGAGGCTCTGGGGGGAGGGTGCTGAGTCCGCTGATTTCCCTGCATGAGGCGGTTGGCACCACTGGAGAGACCGAATGAGGTGAGGGAGGCCGGGCTCTCCGCGGTGGGGGCGGGCGGCCGCCCCGGAGTCTGTGGGGTGGGCTGTTAGGACCCCTCACCCGCCCCCCCAATAGAGGGCTCCCCGAAAGGGGGCGGGGAGGGTCGAGCCCCAGCCCGGCGGGGAAACCCAGCCCAGTCCTCCAGCCGCTCTTCTCCCTTCCCCCAGTGCTGTACTCATTGTGGGCACATCTAGGTCTTGTGGGGCATATTTAGGGCCAGAGGACTTCAGAAATAAGGGCTGTCTCCGAAGCTGACTATAACAGGCAGATGATAAGGGGATTTGCAAGTGCCCTGTGGAGACCAAACAAAGGGGCGAACAGGAATAGGGTCACATCACCATCTTGGGGTTCTGGAGGGAATCTGGGTGGTGTGGGGTGTAGTTGGGTGTTTAGATGGTGGCTTTCCTTATTAGACAACTGTATCTGACTATTGACAAACCTGTTAAAGTATGAAAAGATAAATCAACACACAGGGAGAGAGGGCAGGCTTATTTGAAGGACTATTCACTTTTTGTGCAGATAATGTACCTTTTACAATAGCACCTTTCATCTCAAAGATGGATGAATTCTAACAAATTTAATATGTTGTGTTGTACTGAGAAACTTTAGATGTTTCTTCCCCAAAACTATGGAAACTGGTGGTGGTTAGTGTAACTAAAAAGCCATCACAACACCCCCTTTCCTAGCACTTGAATCACAAAAGAAAATGGGTTGATGTTTTCCTTGTTTTAATAGGAGGTAACAAGATGCTTCTTTATACTTCCAAATTGAGACCAGTGTCCATTTGGCAACATTTTAAAGGATTGGAGTTACACTTAACCAGTTGGAGCGTTTTGGATACAATTTGAATGAAAAAGCCTAAATAAAATTATAATTACAACATTCTTTCTTTAGGATAATATGTATCCCATGAGTTTCTGAAAATTTGGCCCTGTTTATAATTTTAAAAATGTCAAAGCGTGTTAGCAATGCATTTAAAACATGATCTGTCTTTGCCCATAAACAGGGGAGACGGGCCGACTATGCAGGGGGAAATGGTGACAATAACTATACACAAACTAATGTCAAAAACACCTAAGTAATCAATAGAGAAAATAGTTTCTTCTAATATTTATTACATGTAACTATAGTAGATGAAAATGTCGACAGAAATGATTTGTTGTCTATCCCTTTAAAACAGAGATTTCAGGTTACAATTCAGTTCAAAGGATTTGTTGAAGATGAAAGATTTAAAAAGCCTGAGTAGTGCAATGTTGGAGTATAGGCTAATAAATTGACACCATTTCAATTTGTATGAAGAGAGAACTGGAGAGAGAATAAGGGGAAACAAAGAGATTGAGAGAGCGAAAGAAAGGGAAATGAGCAGAATGAGGCAGTGAAAGGGGGGAGGGGGATATCTGTAAGGAGCTGCAAGCTTGTGAGATGTGAACCTTCATTAAGACTGTTCCGGAAGGAGTATTTTTGGTGTAGTGATGTTTTGTGTGGCCCCACAGGTTTGGGAGAACAGGGCTATGCTGCTTCTCCTTGATAATAGGTCTTCCATTGTGCTAAATCACATTTCCACTCTGTTTCTGAAAGGTTTGTTTAATCTGGCTGGCGTCCAGTAAAATATGTGGAATATTTTTTTGCTAAACTTGATGTGTAACAAGATGTACATTATACACTACACCATTTTTAATTCCAAAAGTTATCCTAGAAATATTAAGTTCTTTTCAGCTTTCCCCGGATTGGGAACAGCCCCTGCCCAGTGTGTGAGAGAAGAATAGTAGATAGCATTTGGCTATTAGTAGCATTGGCTACTAAAGGGTGGTCATCCATATTCTTGGGAGACATTTGAGTGGGGAGGTGTTACTGTTTTGGGTGCATCTGAGAATGGCTTTAAAGAGTGTTTTAATCACACTTGGTCTGGTGGGTTTTTTTGTTTTTTGTTTTGGTGAAAAAAGCATTAAAAGTAACACTTGATATTATGTAACAGTTTAGATTAAATTTTTCATTTGTTTGCATACTTAACAGCACTTTGTATTGCTAACTTCCTTAGGTAGCCAGTTTCACCTTGTTTGTGTGGGCCTTCCTCTAGGGAAGGGAGAGAGAAATGTCTTGAAAAAGCAAGGAGGAGGATTGTAAAACCACAAATATTGCCAGAGGGTCCCTGGCCCAGCGTAATACCTGAAACAACTTTTAACGTTTTGAAAAGAACTAGATTTCAAGCTGACAGCATCACTTCAGAAACGGATCATCCTATTGAAAAATACAGGTGGTATTTGTCAGGGAAGTTGAACTTAACCTTGAGGGAAGAAAATTAAGGATGGATCCTTTCTCAGTCAGTTCTGACACATTTCTAGTGTTAAATGACTTCCAAAGGTGTTGCGTCTGACGAAGTGGGTATTCACCCACGAAAGCTTATGCTCCAATACATCTGTTAGTCTTTAAGGTGCCACAGGACTCTTTGTTGCTTTTTACAGATCCAGACTAACAAGGCTACCCCTCTGATACTTTCCAAGGTCACTTTTTCTTCTGCTTCTCAGGTGTAGATTATTCCATAGAAAGAAACTTGGGGAAGATAAATTGCTCTTTTAAGGGTCACTCCTTTTTTAGGATGGCCTATGAGGAAATGAAGACTGAGTTCTCTTTATGGTTTTTTTTTTTTTTTTTTTTTTAAAAGATCGAGGGTAGATTTCTGTTTCATAGATAGGCAAAGTTATGCCCTTTTTTCAATACAACTCAAATGGAAGTGTCTTGGACCTCGTGACATACTTGCCCACCCTCAAGTATTTGTTTCCGGCAGTACTAACAACGTGCTAGGTACTGCACAAACACAAAAGACCATCCTTAACTCAAGGAGTCTATACACTAAATAACATTTGAGACAAAGGATTTAGGGAAGGGAAACAAACAAGGTGAGACTTGTTAATGTTCTGGTATCTTATTTTTTCCCTTTCCCTTTATCGTGTGTGTGTGTGTACACAAGTTAACCTATAACCTTACTGTTCTAGTAATAGGTTCATGGAGACTAGTCCACCATTCTGTGATAACTCTTTAAAGACTTCGAGGCTTGATGGACTTTTTATGAGAAATGATACTAAAAATAAATACTGTGAATTATGGAAAGTTAGGGTTTTTAGGATCTTCAGAGAGAATGTGATTACAAGATAAGGAAGTCTAGTGGCAGTATTCACTAGGATTTCTGCTCAAGGATTTAACCAGTTTTCCTATTTCTTCACTTCTGAGGATAAATCGTATATGTTAAGGGCAGTTGCATCTCTTTCATGTGTGGAATGAAGGAGATTCCTAGGTAGTCTTAACTATGATTGAAAGGGCCGTAGGAATGCTTTTCTACCCTTTAAGAACCTGTATTCCATAACAAAGAAAATAGCTGTTTGCATCAAATGCCGACTATCATGGATGAGTTGACAGGATAAAACTACAGCTCTACCCCGATATAACACGACCCGATATAACATGAATTCGGATATAATGCGGTAAAGCAGCGCTCCGGGGGGGCGGGGCTGTGCACTCCGGTGGATCAAAGCAAGTTCGATAGAACGCGGTTTCACCTATAATGCGGTAAGATTTTTTTTTTTTTTTTGCTCCCGAGGACAGCATTATATTGGGGTAGAGGTGTATTTGAAAAGCAATATGAACAAATGAAAAATGTTCTGTGGTTGATAAAGGTTTTCCCCAGGTGTCTAACCAGAGGAAAGAAGAACTCAGAGCAAAAATGACTGCCAAGATCTACGATTTTTTTCCAAAACATTTTAATAATCCTTTAGTGGGATAGCATACTGCATGATATCCTGTTATGATCACAATTGGGGCTGAAGTAAACTAGTGTGTTCAAAAGTAGAATGAATATTGCCCTTGAAATGAGTGTGAATGTTTAAAAAATAGATTTTTGAGAGGTATATATTCAGTCCGTTGGCTTACAGTAAAGTCTCTTAAACTATCCAACACTTTAAAAAAATTTCACAGAAAACGGAAGTGACAGCAATTATCAATATAAGAATATTAGAAGCACACTGATATTGCATAACAGTAATACAGCAAAAGTGAGAGGGTTTGTCTCAAAAACTAGAACAATTAATGATACACTGCAAAAGCAGTTGTAGACCTTATAAATGTAAGTCCACCTTAATGTACTTTTCATGTTCCAAAAAGAGAGCCAAACTATATAAAACTGATTTGTCCTACTTTTGTCTGTTTTTTGTATACTTAAAGTATCCTTTTCTTATGCCAGATTCTGAAAGGTACTGGAAGAATCTGGCCTTTCCCAATTCTTTGGCAGAAAGACTGTCAGAAATTAAAGGTTCATAATTAAAGTAATTGTTCTTTACTAAGAAGCCTAAAAATAGGACTGTAGACTGCTGTGGAAGGTTTTATCAGCAACATTATGCATTAGTTCTAATATTTGTGCCCTTTTGGACCCTTCTACTGAATATGAATTGAAGTACCTTTTTTCAGTATTCAGCACTTCTATCTGTATTTATAGGATTGTTCCTTCAGAACTGAGACTTAGGCTTGGTCTACACTTACCCCCCAATTCGAACTAAGGTACGCAACTTCAGCTACGTGAATAACGTAGCTGAAGTTCGAAGTACCTTAGTTCAAACTTACCTCGGTCCACACGCGGCAGGCAGGCTCCCCCGTCGACTCCGCGGTACTCCTCTCGTCTAGCTGGAGTACCGCAGTCGACGGCGATCACTTCCTGGTTCGACTTATCGCGTCCAGACAAGACACGATAAGTCGAACCCAGAAGTTCGATTTCCAGCTGCCGAACTAGCGGCTGGGTATAGACGTACCCTAAGTATATTTTAATATTTTTCTTCATAATTTCTATTTTGTTTACACTTTACTGGTGGCAAACTATTTATTTCGGAGTGACAGTCTATTTGTATCAGGTCTCAAGGTATAACAATCAAACTAAATAGGTTATACTTAAACATTCAGCCTGTAGTATGTCTCCATTTTCAGCGCTTCAGCATAAACCAGTCTTGAGAACTCCAGAGTGATAGTGCCAAAAAACTGGGGTTACTTATCCCAATATAGATAAAATACACCAGAAAAGCTGACTTTTTTGCACCTGTGAGCATGTTATAAATGCCTAGATTTAAGATCTTAACATTTGACACACTTGGGGTATGTCTGCACTTAAATCATCACAGCAGCGCAGCTGCACCCCTAAGAGACATAGCTATACCAATGTAAATTCATAGTGTATACCAGGCCCTAGTTCTCAGAGAGACTAAACATCTTTGTTTGAAGAAACTCATAAGTAATCAAAAATGATGTATTGACCATGTCCAGTATTCTACTTTCCTCTACTTCTTAGCACAAACTGTCTTAAGGAACTCCAGCTTGTGTGTGTGTGTGTGTAGGTGTTAAGTAAAAGTTGATATCTATTGTCTGAATTGTTTATAATCAGCCTCACTTGCTAGCAAGTAACACTCTACATGTGAAAATGCCTTCAGGGAGGCTATCATAAAGGAAGGCATATTCTCCTTCAAATGATAGTTAAGGCCCACTTCTGCTGATGCCTATTAAAAAAAAATCTGTCAATTAACAATGGCTTGAGTGGCAGATGGATTTGGCACATTATACATTTTCAAACTTTGTTTTGATTGTATATTTAAAAATTGTATAAGAATGCGTTTCTACCTCTATCCTTTGTATGTTTCTTGTTTTAGAGTGAAATACGCTTGCCTTTTAGGGTAGAGCCTATATCTTATGTGTTTGTACAGTTCCTGGCACAACTTTGGCACCAAGTGTTACCGTAATATAAAGTTCTGTAAAAGTCTGTGAGCTGACGGGTGAAAACATTATCTATCATGTGGGCTGGGACAGGAAACTTGGAAATCAAAATAAATTTTAAATATTTATTCAGCCATAAAGTTCCATAAAAGGGTAGAAAATACTCAAATATATACTGTTATGTACAGTAACCTGTGTTGCAAGCCAGTGAGAATTTGATTGTGATGGAAACTCACAATTTACCATTGTTGTATCATATGAATGTATTGTGTAGTAAAGTTCTGCATTTAGGAAGTTACTGATTTTTTTATTATCGGTCACAAATCTGTTTTTCTTATGAAGTAACAATAAAAAGTGAATTTAAGCTTATTTTAAAACTGCCTTAAAAGACAAAAGATTGCGGGGGAGGAGGAAGCTTACACCCTCTTGGTTTTATGGTATATAAAGAAGGCCTGGGAATTGTGGGTGGTTTTTTTTTTTTTTTTAAAGCAGGTAGATGTTTAAAGCTTAAATATCAAGAGTGTAAAGTCTGGTCTTCCCTAGTTTTGGTAGCAAGGATTTCAATGTGTGTTGTGAGTGCTCAAACCTTAGGCCATGTCTATAAAGTTTTTGTACCACTTAACTATATTGGTTTATAGAAACAGATGTAATTAAGTGGTACACATGCATATCCCACAGTTATATTCCTATAACGGGGCTTATATTGGTATGGCTTATATAAGTGCCTTTATAGTGATATAACTGTGTCCACGCTAGGCAATTGCACTACTTTAAGTATAAAATCACACCCCTCGTCAAAATAATTAAATGGTACCAAAATGGTGTGTAGATTAGGCCTTATATGAAGGCCAGGTGGTATTATCTTTTGGACTTCGTTTTTCCAAAATATTGGTCAGTGAAGTTAAATAGAAGTAAACCATTTTTAGTGTGCGACTAAAAATAATGAATTGACAAGTGAAGTTAACTTTCATTCTTGTCATAACTTCATTACTTTTTTTGCTTGTCATATCCATTCACTTAAGACCTGCCCCTTCTTTCCACTACCATTTTTTTTCAATTCATATGATGCTACTCAGTGTTCAGATTGGTGGTAGGGGAAGTCGTGCCCAAAAAACAAACTCTGTCCACTTGAAACACGTCTCTTGAATTGTGGAGATGTTCAGAATATGATCATGTATGTTGCATAGGTTCTACATTGGTCCTTGGGCTTGGCTTCTTGTTGCTACAGCCATGGGGGTTTGTTGGTCTCTTTTAATTGGGCTTTCCCTTGGTGAGATGCAGATACCCCTTTATGTCCCACATTAGTTTAGCAGGGTATTCCTTTCCCAGGCCCATTTACTTGTGGTACCAAAAATGAGCTGTTGCTCAGAATAGATCATAATGATATTGTCTTTTTCATATTTTGAGCAGTGTAATGTTAAGTGTTGAATTTAAAATCATTATTGGCATCTGAGTAAATATTTACTGAAACGAGTAAAGTAATTCTCATCTCAGCTATTGTTTCAGGTTCTGCAAACTCACTCAGATATGTTTGTATCAGTTACATTCAGGTCCAATTTTCCAGGGTTTTTCTACCTCCTTGATAAAGTTGTGGGAAGGAAAATTGGAATCCAAATGAAGTATTTTATGAACCTTTAATATATCTCAACCCTTTTTTAGTGTGAATATATTAAGTTGTTTTGTTATTACAGCTAGCCTAACTTTTAAAGTTTAAGAAATTTCTGGAAAAGAGAGCCACTGTGTAAGTTGAACATCAGGTGTACCAGTCTTCACTACTGTATTGTATCATTCCACCATGTACCACTAAGAGAGTCTTGTTTTTGTATGTGAGAATATAATTCCACTGTCACACACAACCATTTCATAGCAGCAAATGGCCTGTGGGTAGACTAACAATGCTCTTCCTCATCTCCATAGAAAATAAGGCTATGTCTACACTTCACTTTTGTTGGGCAGGGGTGTGTGTGTGTGGAGGGGGGAAACACCAATAAAAGTTTTAATGACAAACAGCACCGGTGTGGACAGTGCTTTGTCGGTGGGAGATGCTCTCCCTTGGACAAAGCTACTGCCCCTGGTTGGGGCTGGTTTTATTTTGTTGGCGGAAGAGCTCTTTCCTGCCAACAAAGAGCGGCTACACTGTGTGCCTTACTGTGCTGCTGTAAGATGTGCAGTGTAGACCTAGCCTAAGACTGGAATAAGTAATAAAGATCAAGTGTAGTACATAAGATGAGAATTGGCGTCAATGGGCGATAAAGAAGTGATGATTTACTTATCCATTCCAAGTTCCTCATGCTTACTTGACAGTGTACACTGAGTATTTTGATTTGGTCAACATGCTGACTACATGTTAGAATAAAGCCTGCAACAGCATAGCTTGTGTTTTCAGCTCTGCAGAAGTTGCTTCAAGTCCTGCTGCCTCCTCCCTCTGCTGTCCATATAAGTCAATCTTTGGGCATCAGGCAAATATTAAAACTGCTACATTAGTGTGATGGTTCTTGTAGGACCCAGGCCTGGGAGTCACCTTGTTAACCCCTGCCTCTAGTGACAGGGGTCTTTCTTGTGGTAGCTGGGTGTCAGCTCCCTGACGGCTGCCAGCCCTTCAGCCACTCAAAAGCATTCTCCTCTGGGTTTATGGCCCTCCCTTATCTAGGCAGGTTAACAAATCCCAATGAATCATTCCCTTGTGATATTCAGCCCCGACACCAGCTACTCTCATACAGTCCAGATCCTCTGCATCCAAAGGTGCGGTGTACCCCCAATTTACCAGTTTTTCCTTAAACCGCTGCTCCTATAAACCACACAGCACTTGTGAGCACTTTGTTAAATCTTTATTCCTAGTAGATTTATTTAACTAGATATAGTGTATTGTAACTACTTGTTTCCACCACAAAACAAAATCATAAGTTTAGACCCAGGTTCCCATTTTATCAATAGTTATCTTTCCAGTCTAATAAAGTGAATTCTTTCTCCCCTCTGCCCCCACCCAGAGTTCAGTGTATTGCAGAGCTGGCTGGTTTCTCAATAGCCAAGGTCCAAGATGTTCCTGAAAGCACCCTCACTCCCCAAGGAGTTTCCTCAGTGAAAGGATCCAGAGTGTCTTTCCCTACACTCCCAATCCCTCAGACAGAGACAAACACCTACAAGATCTTTATCAAGCATTCTTAAAACTACACCACCCACCTGGGGAAGTGAGGAAACAGATTGACAGAGCGAGACGGGTACCCAGAAATCACCTACTACAGGACAGGCCCAACAAGGAAAATAACAGAACACCACAGGCCATCACGTACAGCCCCCAGCTAAAACCTCTCCAGCACATTATCAACGATCTACAACCTATCCTGGAAAACGATCCCTCACTCTCACAGACCTTGGGAGGCAGGCCAGTCCTCGCTTACAGACAGCCCCCCAACCTGAAGCAAATACTCACCAGCCACTACACACCACACCACAGAAACACTAACCCAGGAACCAATCCCTGTAGCAAATGTCGTTGCCTACTCTGTCCCCATATCTACTCTAGCGACACCATCTGAGGACCCAACCACATCAGCCACACCATCAACAGCTCATTCACCTGCACATCTACTAATGTTGTATGTGCCAGCAATGCCCCTCTGCCATGTACACTGGCCAAACCGGACAGTCCCTACATAAAAGAATAAATAGACACAAATCGGACATCAGGAATGGTAACATACAAAAGCCAGTAGGAGAACACTTCAATTTCCCTGGACATTCTATAACAGATTTAAAAGTAGCTATACTTGAACAAAAAACTTCAGAAACAGACTTCAAAGAGAAACAGCAGAACTAAAATTCATTTAACACCATTAATTTGGGCTTGAATAGGGACTGGGAGTGGCTGGCTCATTACAAAAGCAGCTTTGCTTCTCCTGGAATTGACACCTCCTCATCTATTATTAGGAGTGGACTACATCCACCCTGATCAAATTGGCCCTGTCAGCACTGGTTCTCCACTTGTGAGGTAACTCCCTTCTCTTCATGTGTCATTATATAATGCCTGCATCTGTAATTTTCACTCCATGCATCTGAAGAAGTGAGGTTTTTTACCCATGAAAACTTATGCCCAAATAAATCTGTTAGTCTTTAAGGTGCCACCGGACTTCTTGTTGTTTTCCCTACACTGTTACACTGAAAAGTCTTTTGTTTCTGTTCACAGCCAGAGTGAAGCTCTGTTGTAATGTCCCTTCAAGAAGTTTTGATGGTTGGGTAATGCCTCTGGTTTTCCATTGATAGTTTTGGGAGGGAGGAAGGCCGGTCAGTTGAGCCTTGTGTTACCTTGCCTTCTGATTAGGAGGAATGCTTGGATGGGCATTCCGGGTGTTATCTCTTGATGATTATGCTTTTTGGACTTGGAGTAGTAATTACTTTGCGTACAAATACACTTCCTTAAATATTACTTGAACGTACATCTGCCAGTGATTGAGTTTTGACAAGTTATGAGCTTTCTGTAGAAACCTCACCTGATATAGCTTACGGATAAATATCCTGCAAGATGTGTTCAGTGTAACGAGTTAACAAATCCCAAATGAATCATCCAAAGGTGCAGAGGATCCCCAATTTACCATTTTTTCCCCCCCCTTAAACCGCTGCTCCTATAAACCAAATAACACTTGTGAGCACTTACATCTACTTTTAGCCTATTTAACAGGTCTGAGGTGAGAGTTGTTTACAAAGAAGGAGATCCTTTGCCAATGTGTATCCTATGTCACAATTAGCTACTGAACAGTCATTGTGGGCTAGACTTTCTCTACTTTTCTTTCAGTGTCCCAAAACCACTTTACCTGCACTTTGCACTTGCTTAATGTGTAGCTGAATTGGCATCATTCCCAGACATGTATAAGCAGGACATGGTGTCATTAGACATGATAAAAGTGGATATATAGCATCACCTGCAATTATGTTGAGAAAGGGGGCAGCATGAATGTCAATATTCAGTGGGAATCGCGTCCCCTGCTGTCCATTTTTGAAGAGCAGAGGATTTTTCTAGAAAAATCTTGGTATCAGGCCCAGCCACCCTTAGAGGTGTGGGTTTTGTTTTGTTCTAGGAGATTAGGCGGGGAGAGTGGGTAAAAGAGTTCCATCAGTAGTTCTTGCAGAGTTGAAAAATCCTAATAACTTTAATTCCTTTCACTTGCTAATCATCTTGATCATATGCACATGCAACAAAGTATATACTGCTATTCAAACATGCACAGCTACTCACATTGGACTTCAGCCTGGTACGTAGCTTAATATCTTGAGTAGCCTGACTTCACTGGATGATTGCCATTCTCTTTGCCACGAAGAGCAGTGATCTATCTTTGTGGTGTAATGCTTCTCTACCAGGCTTAGTTCATCAGTCTGAATTTTTGCAACTGCCTCTATTTGTCTCAAGAATAACTGTCTGTAGCTAAAGCTCCAACCACTGAACATCTTCAGTACAGTCAGATTCTGCAGGATTGGGTGGTGCATGCCCATTGAACTTCTTATTTCAGTATATCATGCCCCGACTACACTGGCAAGTTTGTGCGCAGTAAAGCAGCTTTGAGCACTGTAACTCCCAAGGTGTACACACTGCCAAGCCACTTAGTGCGCAGAAACTGCACAGATGCAGTGCTCTTAAAAAAACAAAACAAAACAAAAAACACCTTGATGAGAGGCGTAGAACTTTCTGCGCCATGGCTACAGCGCTGCAGTGCCAGTGTAGACACCGTGGTGATTACAGCGCTGCGATTGGCCTCCAGGAGGTGTCCCACAATGCCTGTTCTCACCTCTCTGGCCATTGGTTTGAACTCTACTGCCCTGACCTCAGGTGACCAACCATCAGCCCCACCCCATACATTCCATTGCATATTTGAAAATCCCCTTCCTGTTTGCTTGGTGATGCGTGCAGTGGTCTCAGCGCATCTTTCCAGGTGGCCATGCCTGCTCCAAGCAGCAAGCGATCCCCAGCTTGGAGCAATGCCTAGCTGCTGGACTTCATTGGCATTTGGGGAAAGGAGGCAGTGCAGTCACAGCTGCGCTCCAGCCGTCAGCATTGTGATACCTAAGGACGGATTTCTAGATGCGTGATAGAAAAGGGCCATGACCGGGACACATTGCAGTGCAGGGTCAAAGTGAAGGAGCTGCAGAACACCTACCACAAGGCGTGAGAGGCAAACCGCCACTCGGGTGCTGCACCCACGGGCTGCCGGTTCTACAAAGAGCTGGACACGATACTCAGTGGGGACCCCAACTCCACTGCAAAGTCCCCTGTGGATACTTCATTGGCTTTGTTGCCAGTCGAGAGTGGACTGAGCCAGGAGGAGGCAATCTTGGATGAGGAGGGGGAACCAGAGGTAGAGGATGACTAGGAGGCCAGAGATGCATGCAATCAGGAGCTCTTTTCTACCCCAGAGATGCCTGGCCAGTCACAACAGTCAGATCTTGGTGAAGCGCAAACAGGAGAGGAGGCCCCTGGTAAGCGGATCTGATTTTGGGAATTGCTGAAGTGAGTTGTTGGGGACAGGAGGGTTGCAGAAAGCAGGCTTGTCTCCTACCTCATGCCTAGTTTGAGCGGTGGAACAGGCTGTTGATGCACTCCCTCACTTCGCAGGAATCTCCCTCAGAGATCTCCAGGAAACTGTCATGGTGATACTGGGCAATCTGTTCCCACAGGTTCCTCGGAAGGGCTGCTTTGTTTCTTGCCCCATTAACGGTAACTTTCCTGCGCCACTGTGCCGTCACAGGGGGTGGGGACCATTGCTGCACACAGGCTAACCACACGGGGGCCAGGGCAGAAGCCGCAAGCTTGGAGAAGACCCTCCCTTGATTCCCTGCTCACCCTCAGCAGCGAGATATCTTCCATAATGATAGCCTCCTGTGGAAAGTGTGGGGACAGGAATGATTATCAGCCCCCTGCCCCCTACAGTGCTGGCTCTCCCCAGGTGCCCAAGAGCCACGTGCCCAGTGTACAGCAGGGTCTGGGAACAGTGATTTACCCTGACCCTGTGCCCAATCACCATTTTGGGGGTCTTGTGGCTTGTGTGCGCTTGCCTGGGGTCAGCCAGTTAGTAACAGGTGTGTGAGTACTGGCTGTCTTTTAAAGCACTGAAACAGTGTTGTCTGTGTTGTAAACAATACTGCTTCTGTAAAACGTTGCATTTAAACTTCACAGAGATGACCTTCGGAGCACAGCCTCCCTCTTTATTGGTGGCAGAACGATTGTGAAGAATTAGAGAGCGTCCAAGAAGAACTAAGGAGTTTTAGGGGTCACCTAAAAAGAAGGCGTATGATAGGGGGATACAGCAGTGCTGTTCAAAAATCAAGGAGTTGAGGCAGGCATCCCAGAAGGCAAGAGAGGCTAATAGTCGCTCTGGTGTGGCACTTCAGACGTACTGCTTCTAGAAGGAGCTGTATGCCATCCTCAGCGGCAACCCCACCTCAACTGTCAAGAGCCCTGTGGATACTTTAGGGGAGCTGGAGTCAATAGCCAGCAGAGTGAACCCCGAGGATGACTTAGTGGACGAGGAAGTGGAGTTGGAGGAGGATGGGAGACAGGCGACAGGGACATCCAATGGTGTGGCAAGCCAGAACTTCTTTTTAATTCCGGAGCAGTCTAGCCAGTCCCAGCACTCCGGCTCTGGTGCGCCTAATGCAGGAGACGGAAGCTCCGGTTAATTCTGCAGGGACACATGCTGCTGATCTGGTTTGTTAACCAGGGTAGAAGAGGGATTGAAATAACCAAGACAGGTACAGTTTGTATCTGGTTCTCATTCACCTGTGCAGGTAGGCAGAGGGGCCCTGTGGAAAAATTAGTTTATGCACACTGGGATGTCCCGAGAATCATCCATAGAGAACTCTAGAAAACTTTCATGGAGGTAATCTGCAATCCTCTGCCAAAGGTTTCTTGGGAGGGCTGCGTTGTTTCTTCCCCTGCAGTAGGAAACTTTGCTGTGCCAATCGACAATTACTTCTGCAATAATCATAGCAGCACATAGGAGAGCAGCATACATCTACATGCATGCAGGAGCTGTACTCTTGCATCCTCGGTTACCCTCAGGAGCGAGATACCCACGCTATCACCCCCATGTTGAACTCAGCATGGCTGGGGCTACTGCCGTGCTGTATGCCCGCCATGGGAAAGTGAGACAGTTGTGTTTCTAACTTGTTTGGATCAAGGGTGTGAGTGCACTCGCAATAGAGCTTCTGTCTGTGGTGTTTCTTTAGCATCAGCAGAGGTGCCCTTGAAGGTCTTCTCTTGCACACTGGCTGAGTCTCTCCATCTGATAAGGAGACAAAACAAGAGGAATAAGGAAGATGATGTGTTCCAGGAGGTGATGCAATCCTCTGGTGCTTCGGATTGGGAGCAGACAGCATGGAGAGAGGCAACCAACGACAAACTGCAGATGAATAGTCAGGATAGGAAACAGGCAGGAGCAGATGATAAAGCTGCTTAGGGAGCAAACAGATGTGTTGCGGTCCCTGAATGAACTTCAGGTGGAACACATCCATGCTCACTTCCTCTTGCAGCCCATACTGAACTGCCTTCTAGGCCCTCCTCACACACACCTCACATCTTCTAGGGCTGTCATACCCAAGGGAGATTTTCCACAATGACAGCTAGACATACATCCAGCGGTGAGAGCCTCATTGGCAATTGTGCTTTTGATTTTCATGTTCCTACCAAACATAGAAATGTTTGCATGGGTGTGGAATAAAAATGTACTTACAGAAAGTGAATGAATCTGTCTCCTATATACAGTGGTTGCTGCTAAAATTCAGACAGTGCCAATAGGTGCATTTGCATTGTTTAAATTACTGCGCACACACAAATCATTACAAGGTTCATACTATGATGCAAGAAAACAATGCCTGGCTCAATACATTACAGCGGCTTATTGTCAAAATGCTCTTTTAAAGCTTCCCTGATTCGAATAGCTCCCCTTTGAGCCCCATTTAAAGCTCTGGTATCTGGCTGCTCAAAAGCAGCAGCCAGCCGGTCCACCTCAGCGCTCCACGTTGTGGAACCTTCTCCCCTTTTAGCTTCACAAATGTTATGCAGAACACAGCAGGCTGCTATGACCATGGAAATATTTTCCTTACTGAGGTCCAACCTGCCAAAGAGGCACTGCCAGTGCCCCATTAAGCCCTGTGCCTGCTGAGCCTGTTGTTGAAGTGCTCCTTGCTGCAGTCAGGGTTGCTGATGTAAGACTCCCAGGATCACAGCTGGCATTTCCACATTCCCCCTGGTCTGGAAAGAAAGTCCCTGCTTGCAGCTTCCTATACAGGCCAGCGTTCCTCAAGATGCGTGTGTCATACACCTTGATCAGCCCGTGTTGATGTCAGTGAAATGATCTTGGTGATCCACCAGCGCTTGCAATGCCATAGAAAAATAGTACTTTTTGTTGATGTACTGTGTCACAAGGTGGGCTGGGGCCAAAATGGGGATATACGCGCCATTTATTGCCCCACCACAGTTAAGGAATCCCATTGCCACTATTTCACACCTGTTGCCTAGAGTCACAGTCCTTCATAGTAGTAGATGATTAATGGCCCTGCATGCCTGCATCACTGCAACCCCCAAAGTGGACTTTTCCACTCCAAACTAGTTTGTGACTATTGGGTAGCAGTCTGGCATTGCCAGCTTCCACACTGCGATCACCACTGGCTTCTCCATTGTTAAAGCAGTTCTCATTTTCGTGTCATTGCACTGGAGGGCATCCACACACAGTTCCGGGAAGGTGGCTTTGCACATCCGAAAGTTCTGCAGCCGCTGCTCATCATTCCATACCCACATAACAATGCAGTCCCACCACTCAGTACTTGTTTCTCACACCCAGAACCGTCGGCTGCTCTGTGAATGCCAACAGCAATCTTGAATTGTTTCTGTCCATGGCACACAACAGGGCAGACACCACAGTGTCATCAGTTTGCAGCTCATGAAACACTGCAGGATCAGGTGCATTCTGTTCATAAGGCTCCTTGCAGTACTGGAGAGCTGTGCAGGATCCATGCTTCCTGACAGAGAACTGTGGGTGCGCAGTTTACAGGGTCTGTTGAAAAGCAGTGCAAAATGTACTAGGAAGCCCATGGAATGATGGGATGGAGAAATTTAGATTGACTTAGCCCGGTAGTGTACCAACTTTAATTCCCTATGTAGATTGTGCTTTGTCATCAGAAGAGCTTCTCCCATGGTCATAGCTATCACTTCTCACAGAGGTGGAGTTAAGCCGAGAAGAGATGTAGCTGTGCCAATGCAAGTTTGTAGTGTAGACCTGCCCTAAGCTATTTTAAAGTTTTGTTTGACTACTGTCTTTTTAGACAAATTAAGAGGAAAAAAAAATGTGCTAGGAAAACTGAAACCCTGATTTAAATGAATGGAACTTCATTTGTGGCTGCTGTACTAAGTGCTGCACTTTATTTAAATTTTGGGTATATAAATTATCCAAATTTATGTGGAAAATGAAAACTTGCTTCCCACCTCAGTTTCCTCATAAATGCCACCAAATTATAGTTGCATTACACAGTACTGAGGTCCCCAAATTGTGGGGCGTGCCAAGGAATGTTCGGGGGGGTTGGGGCTGGGGCTTGGGCAGGCCCCGGGGGGGGGGGGGGGGGGAGACACCACTCAGCTCCGCCCCTGGCCCTGTGCCTGGGGTCCCGGCTGCCAGCCCTGCGGCCTCATCTCCATTCCCGCCCCTGACTGTGGCCTCAGCCTCGGCTCCCTTGCACCTGTCTCTGTCCTTCCACCCCCTGGAGCTGCTTCCCTGGCTCGATAGTGTACTTTGGGGACAATCTGCCACATGCATTCTCTTGTATAGTTTGTAACTCAACTGTCTGAGTGGAGTCGGAAAGAGAAATGTAGCAAAGTGATGGTCTGGGCATGCAGAATGTTTCTTCTGCCTTTCAGTGTACTCGAAAAATGAGATGGGAGGCGTTTTCATTTTCAGGCTGAAGTTAGATGTACTGGGTCAGCCAGAGCATCCAGGGGATCTAAATACAGGTAGATGAGCAGCTTGTCCTGGAAGAAGGGACAGTTTGTTCTAAGAACTGAGTTGTAACTTTTGAGCTACTAAAATTACAATTTTCTTATCTAGATCCATATTGCCCTTAAACAAGTAATTTCTATCACTATAGAATAATAACAATGATTATATAGGTCACCGTACAAAGTTGTTTTTATGGCCTCACATTGAACCAGTCTCTCCTCCTTCCTCCCTTTCCCTGTTAAGTATTGGATTCCCTTGATTGGTTTTGATGCTTTTTGAATTTTAATGGCAATGTGTTTTAGTTATTGACTTATTACACAGTTCTGGGGATTAGCAGAGAGGCTTTTCTTTGTAAGTGCTATTAAGGCAGACTGAAGTACAAGTGACAAGTTTAATACATTATCCTAATCTAGTTTTTTCTTTTTCTTTTAGAGACTCTACAGGGGTGGGTAATTCACTGGTCCAAAAGCGGTCTCCTTTACCTCGAAACCAAAAGACACCAACATCCTTGGCCAAGCTGTCCTTACGGGATGGACAGAAAGCCAAAAAGCCAGTGTGTAAATTTGAAGAAGGTCAGGATGTCCTAGCGAGGTGGTCAGATGGCTTGTTTTATCTTGGAACTATCAAAAAGGTAACTAATTTTTAACATGCAGGAAGTCCTGTAGCATCATATGTTAAGCTTGACTACAATGTTAAATAAAGCTCTTCCTTATTTTTAACGTTTCTACATATTCACAAAATCGTAATCGTATCTTTATTTTTCAGATAAACAAATTGAAACAGAGCTGCTTCGTTATATTTGAAGACAGTTCCAAATCCTGGGTTCTCTGGAAGGATATACAAACAGGCAAGAACTTCAATTAAATTATCAATATTTTATTTATTTAGAATAATTTAAATGCTAAAGTACAGTGTCCTTGGTAGTCTCTTGAAATGAGTTAAAAACACATCTTAAATGCAGTACAGTTTAAAGACCCAACATCAATAAACCATCGCGTGGGGAGGGAGGCAGGCAGTCTTGCAGATTGGTAAATCCTAAATCATATAGGTCAGGAACAACACATTAAACTTCACCAGAAACCCACAGGCAGCTGCTGCAGATTGCGAAGTGCTGATTTAATATGCTTGCAGTGATATAGTGCACCACTGGATTTTGCAACCATCTTCAGTTTTCAGATGGTTTTAAGGTATTGTTTAGAGTGCATTGCTGTTGTGTAATCTTGGTGACAAAGGTATGGATGACAGTTGCAAGGTCTGCGTCAGAGAGGAACAGTCACATCTTCCTGGCCAAATGTAAATAATGGTAAATGGACCTGGTCATTACTGCTACCTATTTGTTAGGCCAAACATTTTTCCTGCCATCTTAATGTGAAATGTCCTTATACTTGTATCAAATTTTAAGAAAAACAAAATCTCCATTTTAAAAAGTCACATTCTTGTTTGTGTGGAGTGCCTATGGGGCTTCATCTGCAGCAGCAGCTAAACTTGTGCTAGTATGGTCTAGCCAAATAGACATGGGGCTAAACTAATGCTGCACACTTATGTACATGGTTTTATATAAATAGTGACTTCCCCTCTCACAGGATTTTTAAGGATTATTTAACAGTGTATTTACTGTTAAGAAAATGCAAAGCACTATGGGCAAATCTTTCAAAAGCTATGAACATAAATTGCACATAAAAAAATCTGTATGTAAAGATACAATAAATTACTGAACATAATGTGTTTCTGCATACAAAACAAAGCTCACAGTTGCCTATCAGAATTTTGCAGATGCATCTTTTTGATTCTGCACCTATATTAAATAGCAAAATAATTGTTAATGCAGAGTTAAGGTTGCTGGTTATAGCTCATGCCCCTCCAGAATGTCAGGTTTAGCAAAACTCAAACTTCTAAGAACCCAGGAAATAGTCAAGATAAGCACTCATACAACCTTAATTGTACCCCCCTGGAGCTGGCAATAACCACTAAGAATTAGCTGCATACACTCCAGGTGCATTCACTTTGTTGGGTGCAGTATTATCAAAGAAAAGAGGTGCATATATACCTTGAGGTTCCAGTTTGCATTGCTTCAATACAGAATTATGGAGGTTGTCAGTAGCGGGGCTCTGGGGTCTTGTTGCTATGGGTATTATGAATACTGAGGTAGAATATGAGAGCACACTCTGTGGATCTAATGAAAGGGGAAAGTATAGGTTTAGATGGTATCTTAAATTTTACAACTCCTTCACATTTGCAGTCAAGTCACTACACTTGTAAATGGGTAAGAAGTATGTTGGGGCAGTAATTAGGCTCAGTGTTTGAGCATAGGACAAGTGTAGGTAGCACCTGTCCATTATAGTGAAAAGCCCCAGAGTGGGCTTGTGTGTATATTGGGGCATTGCTCAGAAGGCAGATTTAAGGAAGTGAGGCTGTTTACCTTAACTATGTGTTTTCTGGTTTTCAGAAGTTTGAGTTTTGCTGACCTCAGCATTCTAGAAGGGCACAAGTTATCACTGGACATACTTATGTCCACATTAATGAAGTCTTTTTGCCATTTAACTTCCTCGTTTTTTAAACAGAAAAATGTTTGTTGTTAGAGGTTAGCGACCATTTAGACAGTTGTATTTCTTATCTGGGTTTGTAGTTGATATGCTGTTGAGGCTAGATAATAATCAAAAGACCTAACTTGTATAGTGCTTGTCATCATTATCCCGATTTTTCAGAAGGGAAACTGAGACACAGAGTGGTGAAATGCCTTGCCCAAGGTCATCCAGCTAGGAATAGTCCCAGTAGTCTTTTCACTACGCCACACAGTTGCTATGTGCTTCCTCAGTGCTTCTATCCCCTCCTGTAGGTTTTTGTTATAATGGAATGGGGATAATGGTCATGCTTTGCAATGTGTTGTTGCTAACAGTGCTGGTGAGATCTGGTCTGTGTCCCAAAACCAAACGGGTGATGAGTATCTTAACTATTTTGTGGATTACTCAGTATAGCATGAATCTGCTCCCTGCAATCCACACACACGTGACTCAGACTACAAAAAGAAAAGTAATTAATGATCTTCCCAACTAAAGATTTTAGTTAAAAAGAGATTTAACTGGGAAAATTCAAAATAAATGTATAAAATGAGTTACACTTTTGTCTATTTTCAGGAGCCACTGAAAGTGGGGAAATGGTCTGTACGATATGTCAGGAAGAGTATTCCGAAGCACCTAATGAAATGGTTATATGTGATAAATGTGGCCAAGGTAACTTCTGTTTCTTGACGTTTGTTTCATTTAAGACCTTTTGGTTTATTCTCAGCTGTGGCCAATGGAAAGGCAAAAAAAGCCAGAACAGGGGTGAATGCTTGACTGCTTTTTGGCTTGAGTTTTGTAATCTTTCACAGTTCTTGTTTATTGTAAACTGACTTACAAGGTCTGTTTTGTGAATATAGTTTTTACCACAAGAACTTTAAAAAGAGCATTTGGAACACTATTGATCTTATTACCTGATCACAATCTTTTTACTTAAATGAAGGATATTTTACTTTGTTTTAAACAACTTTTTTTCTTTCTAAAACTTTTTAGTTCCTGTAAATATGGGTAAAGTCTTTAATGGGTTTCTTTATAAGAGTAAAATCTGTATTTTGAATTCAGGTTATCATCAGCTGTGTCACACACCAAATATTGATTCCAGCGTGATTGATTCAGATGATAAATGGCTCTGTCGACAGTGTGTTTTTGCAACAACAACAAAGGTGTGTTATGGAAACAAATTTTTCTCTATCAGGCTGACCTAACTTGTACATCTACTCCTCCATAGTATTTGTATGGTGGTTAATGTAAACTTTTAAGTGTGAGGTTGAAAATGACAAATAAAAACTAGTGCTGTGAGAGATTTCCCACAGTTCCTGGCTTTGATCTGGATGGGAAATTCTTGTGAATAAATTGGAAGCTATGAAATTTGATTATATTTTTTCAAAGGCTATTTTTAATAAAACGGCTGGTATATCAAAATTGCAGGTAAAATTCTTAAAGTATTTTTATAACTAGATACGCCTTTGTGTTGAAAGATTTTGTAATTTGCATAACTACACTTATTGGTTTTTATAAAAAACATGGATCTGTTTTGTTCCAGAGGGGTGGTGCGCTGAAGAAAGGACCAAATGCCAAAGCGCTACAAGTCATGAAGCAAACATTACCGTACAACGTAGCAGACCTTGAATGGGATGCAGGCCATAAAACCAATATTCAGCAATGTTACTGCTACTGTGGAGGCCCTGGAGAGTAAGTAAATATAAATTCCCATCAGAAGCTTTTTCTCCTTCATGCAGCTCTACAAACTTTGGCCCTTATTCTGAAAGCACTTAGGCTTGTGGTTAACTTTACTTAAATGTTTGCAGGATCAGGGCCTAACTATTTTTCTTCAGTACTCAGTGTACACGATGGTGGGGCTGAGGCGCAGTTAATAAAGCATTGAGCTTTGAAATAAACATGTTTTCTTTAATGTATCTTGTGGTAAGCATAGTCCTTGCCCCAAGGAATATATCTTTTTGTTCTAGCGCCTGGCACAATGTGGTCCCGGTCCGTGACTAGAGTTCCTAGGTACAATAATACAAATTGATGCATTATATTGTTGCATCAGGTCTTCACGTGTATCTAGCTATCTGTTCAGGTTTTATCATGCCACCAATGAGAGTTGTAGCTGTGAACGCCTTCTACAAAAATCACTGCTTTCATGGCATTACTTCTGGTCTATATTTGAGGTCAAAGATAGAGTAGTTGGTGGCATTGCAGTTATAGGCAGTGGTAATAATGGAACTGTGATACTGAGGAAGAAAATGGTGGAGTTGAATTTTGATATTGGCACAGTTGACTTTAAGGCAAATGTACATATTTAAGTTCTCTGGAGGAGTAGTGAATGATGTGCCTAAAATGAGATTCTGTTGAAGAAATTACTTGATTTGTAGCTTTCAGAAATTAGGTTTGAAGCTGCAAATGCTGACTTTTCTCAGAGGATGTCTAGAGGCTATTACACTGAGGTAACAGCCTCTTGATTTAGCCATTTGGTTCTTGTTTCAGCAAACCCTTATTCCTGGGCGTATTCTTTTGACGTTCGCGTAGGGCCACATCTACGCTACTAGCTAAATTGACACTGCTGCAATTGATGCAGTGGTGTTGATTTAGCAGGTCCGGTGAAGACGCACTAGTCGATGGGAGAGCATCTGCCATTGACGTAATACGGTGTAGACACCACTGTAAGGAGACCTAAGTTATGTCAAAGACTTACAGCATTAGTGTAGACCAGCCCTAAGACTACTCATGTGAATAACAGGAGTACCCCGCTGAATAAGGGTTTGCAGAACTGTGACTTCATGTGAAGGCCAAATTAACGCAATCTGGGGTAATAGTACGCCATAACATGGGGCATCCTATGACTCTGCCTCCTTACCATGCCTAGCCCTCATTTGGAATGGTTGTGGCAAGAGGACTCCTTTTTGTCCCAGAGCAGCATTAGGAGGCCCTCTTCTCCCTTGAGCAGGAGGTGGTCCTCTCTCGCCACCCTGAGGGGAGAGGGTGAAGCTGAGTGCCTTCCTGTACCTGCCCCAGCAGCTGTGGTATCTCCTTGGATGAGTGGATTGGGCTTGTTATGAATGGGGCAATTCACACGTCTCAGGCCATGTCTACACTACAAACTGGTTAATGCAAGGTGCAGTAGCATGAAACTGGTGCAGTTAGTATAGTGCTCCTGCATGCTTGGCTGCTTGCATCGCTGCTGCATGTACTCACCGGGAGTGCTTGTGGTGACACAAAGTGCAGTGTACCATTGATAGGTATCCCAGTGTGCCACATACCACCTTCCAGGGAAAGTGCCTTGTAGGGAATTTTCGCAATGCGTTGTGGGGCATGCACAAGTTGTGGGGCATGCAGGGGTGACTGGGAGTAAGGAGTCAAGTTCCCATCATGCAACTTTTTCCATCCTCTTCATGCCATCCTTATCCCGTGATCTTTTGCTCCTTCTTAAAAATTCCACAAACTCTCGCAGCACTTGTTGCTGTCTGCCATTTCTGCCAAAAGCATGAAACCTGGACAGCTCTGCGCTGTTGTCATGAACATTGCAAATAGAGAATGAATGATCCTCTGGTATTTGCAGAGCTGCAGGAGATACTGCAACAATGGGGAATCATGATGATTTGTTTCAAGACACATTGTTAAGGGACATAGCGAAAAACAATTGGAGCTTGGTGATGGTCATGGACAGCTGCAGACAGGGCTGTTCTGGGCCTGAGAAACAAGCACTGATTGGATCACATCGTACTGCAGGTATGGGACAAGCTGTAGCTGCAGCACTACAGGATGTGAAAGGCCACGTTCCTGGATCTGTTAGCCGAATTTGCTCCAGAGCATAGACATAAGAATGAGAGCTGTACTGGCAGTTGAGAAGTGAGTAGTGATAGCACCATGGAAGCTTACAGCATTGTATTGCTGCTGGTCAGTGGGAAATCATTCTGAAGTTGGAAAATCCACAGTGGGGGCTATTGTCATGCAAATATGTAGGGCTATTTATCATCTCCTGTTAGCAGAACTGTGATGCTCTGCAATATGTAGGATATTGTGGATATTTGTAGCTATGGGTTCCCGAACTGCAGTGGGGTGGTAGATGGCGCACACATCCCTATTTTGGCCCCACACAGAGTACGTCAACAGAAGGGGCTACTTTTCTGTGGTTACGAAAGCATTGGTAGATCATCAGGGATGCTTCACTGTCATTTGCGTGGATTGATTGGGGAGGGTTGCATTTTAAGAACACGGCTGTTCATGAATCTGGAAGCAGGGATGCTTTCTCCTGACCGGCAGATTGCTGTTAGTGATGTTGAAATGTCAATAATTATCTTGGGGGACTCAGCCTACCTCTTGCTCCCCTGTCTTACAAAGCCAAACACTGGCCACCTCAACAGCATCCTGGAAAGTTTCAGCTACTGACTCAGCGGCACAGAATGACAGTTTTGAATGCACATTCATCAGGTTGAAAGAGCACTGGCAGTGTTTACTCACCAGATTAGATCTCAGTGAGAAAAATATCCCAGTGGTTATAGCTGTCTGTTGTATCCTTCATACCACCTGTGAGTCGAAGAGGAAAAGTTGCTGCTGGAGTAGAGGTAGAGTGGCTGTCTGCTGACTTTGAACACGTGGGCCATTAGAAGAGCTCAACGTGGGGCTATGTGGTTGAAGGAGACCTTGAAAGGAGAAATTTAATGGTCAGTCACAGTAATGTGCTGTTCTTCTTTGAATGGAGTCCTGGTGGGTGCTCCACTTTAGGTGATTGCGCGCCCCTGCGCCTCTAGTCAGAGAATTTCGACAGCAGTACCTGGCTGGGCCACACATGCTCTCCCAGTCTCGCGCCTGCAGCAGTAATTAACTAGCGCTGTGCGGCTGCTGCCCCCATCTCACCCCCCACCCCCCAGTTCCTTCTCAACCGCTCTTGGTCTGAGTTGGAGCTCTGACAGTGCCTCACTAGTTTTACCTTCGTGTTAGCAGTACATAACAGCTAGATTAGTGTGAGTCTCAAATAGTTAGGGTAGTTTATTAAGACTCTCTCTCTCTCTTTCTTCCCTGTATAAAAACAAAAAATCCTTTATCATTTCGTCCTACTTGGGATATTTTCTTCAAAATGCCAGGATCTCCAGGCTTTAAATGTTGCCTCTCCTGCCACGAGGCAGTTCCACTTTCAGGTGGACACTCAATATGTCTAGTGCTTGGGGGAAACACGTACCCCAAAAGTGCACCCATTGCCACAACTTCGAGGCTCGCACAAGAAAGTACGTCACGTAACTTAGATCGATTTTCCCCCACCGACCCCCAGTGTAGACCAGACCTAAGAGGAAGCATTCCACGATTTGGGCTCCAGCATCGGTACCAACCACACTGTGGCAAAGTACCTATGGGTGAGCCGGGACTTCGGTACCGTCAAAGCCACAGACCCTAAGCGGGCAGGCTCTAAAAAGGAAGGAAGAGAAAAGACTGCCCATTCCACCATGGCACCGGCAGCAACAACTAAACACTCGGTGCCCAGTGCCTCTGCAGTTTCTAAGGCATTGACGCCACCTGCTAGCTCCTTGCCACATTGCAAGGATGCATCAGCAGTAAAACTTGCTCCCTCCCTCTCGGTGCAGTTGATGTTGGCACCTATTCCTCAGGCGCCACAATACCTTCTGGTACCGCAGCAACTCTCGGCACCGCTGCAAATGCAGACGGCACTGCCAGTACCAAACTTACAACAGTTTCTTGCACCTACGGATCTGTCAGTGGCCCTGGCACCTGAGTCGCTTTTCTTTGGTACTGATACTGTCTTGCTGTTTTCACTATCACCGAGGAAGACAAGCAAGGGGAAGGTTTTTTTTCGTCCCAACACTCCTCACCTTTGCAAGGCAGTATCAGATTTGAGCCACAAGTGCAGCCTAAGCATCACCCCAGATCAGATTTCCAGGGGCGGTACAGTTACCCATGGGAACCTCCACCAGCGCTTTTATCACCACAATGGCCCTCTGGGACCCATGGGCAGCCTACAGCCAATACTACTCTGAACGCCCGAGGGGTCCCAGGGAAGCTCATAGAGTAGGGGTGGCCAACCTGAAACTGAGAAGGAGCCAGAATTTACCATTGTACATTGCCAAAGAGCCACAGTAACATATCAGCAGCCCCCCATTAGCTGCCCCCGCTCCCAGTGCCTCCCACCCACTGGCAGCCCTCCCCACACCTCCCGATCAGCTGTTTGTGGCATGCATGAGGCTGGGGGGGGGGGGAGAGGAGCGAGGGCATGGCAGGCTCGGGAGGGTGTGGGAAGGGGTGGAGTGGGGGCAGGGCCTGTGGCAGAGCCAGGGGTTGAGCAGTGAGCACCCCGCGGCACATTGGAAAGTTGGCGCCTGTAGCTCCAGCCCCAGAGTCGATGCCTATACAAGGAGCTGCATATTAACTTCTGAAGAGCCGCATGTGGCTCCGGAGCCAGGATTGGCCACCCCTGTCATAGTCTCCTCACCAGCATCAGCAGCACCATTTGACATTTCCCATGTGCAGTCTTTCAAAGAAACAGAGGAGGTTGTGCACCAGGAGGCTATTCCTGTCACAAACCCTCCTCCCTCGCCTGACGAGACCATCATGCCTCCGCCACCTACTGCCGGAGATGAATTCAAACAGTTTCAAGATCTATTTAAAAGGATGGCTGACATTCTCCAAATGCCCCTCAAGGAAGTCACTAAATCACAGCACAAGCTCTTGGACATACTCCGCACAACGACCTCGTCTAAGATCTCACTGCGGATTAATGCCGCAATCATGGAGTCCGCCACAGCCTTCTGGCAGACCCCTGCCACAATCCCACCTACACATAAAAGAGGGAAGATAAAAAATGTTACATCCCTTCGAAAGGGCTGGACTTCTATTCTCTCACCCCCAGCCAAACTCTCTGGTGGTAGACTCCATTAACGAACGTGGCCAGCAACATTATTCCAGGACCACCCCATATGACAGTGGAAGAGACTGGATCTACTTAGCTGCAAGGCCTAGTCATCAGTGACTTTACAGTTTAGAATCACTAATTATGAAGCCCAATGGCAAAATACAGCCACATGAATTATTCCAAACTCTCTCTAAATTTGACTGCATACATGAATTAAAAAAAGAGAACAATTTACATCACTCATCTCAGAAGGACACCTGTTGGCCTGCACGGCCCTTCAGGCATTGTTGGATTCCGCTGACATGGCAGCTAGGTCCATCCTCCTGGCTTCACCTGTCGTGGTTTCCGAGGGAGGTGAAATCCGAAGTAGAGGACCTCCCCTTCGAGGGTCCAAAACTGTTCACGGGTAAAACCGATGAATCCCTCCACTCACTAAAGGATTCGAGAGCCACTCTCAGATCTCTTGGCTTATATACACCTGCAACAAAACGTAAACAGGACTGGTATTACACCTCGCAATGTCCTAAACAGGCTCCCTATACGTAGACCCAGAGACAATACAATCCTCAGTGGCGCAGACAAAGGCCACCCAAGTGTAAAACAAACTCTTTTCAACCCACCGCACAACAACCACCTATCCCAAACATCAAATTTGAAGGTTTGGTCAAGGGCTTAGCAGATCCCCCCCCAATTACCGGTGCTGACACCACTATCCATCAGCCATCCATTTACAGGTCGTGTAATACCATTCTACTCAATATGTCAAACCATCACTTCCAACAAATGGGTATTGGAAGTCATCCAAAACAAGATACTCTATCCAGTTCTTCTCCATCCCCCTCTACCGACCCTCCCTCCCCATCTCTCCTCAGGGACCCCTCTCACGAGCTCCTCCTGAGACAGGAAGTAGAGCACCTTCTACAACTCGGTGCCGTAGAACCAGTGCTGCTACAACACACAGTGAAAGAGTTCTATTCCAGTTTATTTTTTAACCCAGAAAAAGTCTGGGGGATTGAGACCTATTCTTGATCTCAGGAACCTAAACAAATTTGTTATAACACAACAATTCTGGATGGTTACTTTAGCAACAATCATTCCAGCTCTGGAACGAGGAGACTAGTTTGTAGCCCTCGACTTGCAAGATGCTTATTTTCACATCACTATTCATCCAGCACATAGACTATTCCTCTGATTTGTCCTTGGGCAGGATCAATATCAATACCTGGTACTGCCCTTTGGCCTTTCCACAGCTCCCCGAGTGTTTTCCAAAGTTCTGGCAGTGGCAGTAGCCCACTTATGCAAACAAGGGTTCATGATGTACCCATATTTAGACGGTTGGCTCCTACTTGGAAAGAAGCCATCGAAGCCACACACAAAATGTCACTCTTCACAAACCTTGGCCTGCAAATAAACTTTCAAAAGTCAACATTTAACACCAGTTCAGAGATTTGTCATCCTCTTTACCATTTCACAGATTTGTCACCCTAGCGCCTAATGAACCTGATCAATACCACAGTGAACAGTCCACAAACATCCGTCAGGACCTGCCTCTGACTACTGGGACACATGGCGGTGACCACTTATGTCGTCTGACAAGCCAGACTCCATTTGCTGCCTGCAAGGGCGGCTCAGGATGGTGTACCTCCCACACAAACAGTCTGAAAAAACTTTTAAATATGCCAACAAAAGTCAGACTCCCTTCAGTGGTGGACCCGCTTGCACAATTTGTGTGTAGGTGTCCCTTTTTTACAGACTCCCCCTGAACTGCTAACAACAAATGCCTCCATATTGGGGTGGGGCACCCACTCAGACAATCTCACCATCCAGGGCAGATGGTCGTCTTCGGAATCAACATTGCACATAAATGTTTTGGAACTGCGAGCCGTTCACCGCTTGCGCACATTTCCTGCCTCTGATCAAAAACAAGGCCATGCAGAGCATGACAGACAATGTGACCTCCATGTTCCACATAAACAAGGAGGAGCGAGGTCACACTCCCTATGTACAGAGGCCATAACGCTGTAGACTGGCGTATTCAACACACCATCTCCATATCAGCCACCTATCTACCAGGATCTCAGAACATCACTGTGGACATGTTAAGCTGAAAGTTCTCCCACGACCACAAGTGGGAAATAAACACCTCAGTAATTCAGAACATATTCCAACAATGGGGCTTCCCCGTAATAAGTCTGAGTCAACAGCAAATGTCCAATGTTCTGTTCCAGAGCAGGCCTTGGGACCAAGATCCAGGGGCGACACCTTCTTCGTCTGATGGGACGTGCCTCTCCTGTATGCCTTTCCCCCGACCCTGTTGCTGGCCAGGGTTATCCACAAGATCAGAACTGACCAAACCAAAGTCATCCTGATAGTCCCAGTCTGGCCCAGACAAACCTAGTATCCATACTGACAACAGATGGTCCTCATGCCCATCTCGTGTCCTCCCACCTCTTCTGAACCTCTTGTCACCGGATGCAGACCAGATCTTGCGGCCGAACCTGGAGATACTCCACCAGAGAGCTTGGCTCATCAGTGGTTCGAAAGCTAGGAGATGATCTGTTCAACGAGATGTCTAACTTCCTCAGAACAGCAGACACTTGACGTACCTCTACAGGTGGAAGAGATTGCACATATGGTGTTTAAACAAAGGAATAGAAGCCACTACCTCTACCCTGCCAGTAGTCCTGGATTACTTACTCCAAATTAAAAAATCGGATCTCTGAATAAGCTCTATACGAGTTCAGCTGGCAGCGATCGCAACCTTCCACCACAAAGTTGATGGGGTCTCAGTCTTTGCACATCCAATTACCAGAAGATTCCTACAGGGCATACATAACATTTACCCAGAGTCCCAACTCCTCCATGAGACCTCACTCTAGTGCTTCAATCCCTCCCAAGTGACCCTTTCAAACCTTTGACTAAGTGCTCACTACTACACCTGTCCATGAAAGTTGTTTTTCTCGTTACCATCATGTCTGGAAGACATGTAGAAGAACTTGGGGCCCTTATGGGGAAGATTGGACAAATGACCAGGGAGGAGTATAAAAATATTGCTCAGGCATACAGGAGTGAAATCAGGAAGGCCAAATCACACTTGGAGTTCCAGCTAGCAAGAGATGTTAAGAGTAACAAGAAGGGTTTCCTTCAGGTATGTTAACAACAAGAAGAAAGTCAAGGAAAGTGTGGGCCCCTTACTGAATGAGGGAGGCAACCTTGTGACAGAGTATGTGGAAAAAGCTAATGTACTCAATGCTTTTTTTTTGCCTCTGTCTTCACGAACAAGGTCAGCTCCCAGACTTCTGCACTGGGCAGCACAGCATGGGGAGAAAGTGACCAGTCCTCTGTGGAGAAAGAAGTGGTTCAGGACTATTTAGAAAAGCTGGACGAGCACAAGTCCATGGGGCTGGATGCACTGCATCCGAGGGTGCTAAAGGAGTTGGCGGATGGGATTGCAGAGCCATTGGCCATTATTTTTGAAAACTCATGGTGATCAGGGGAGGTACCAGATGATTGTAAAAAGGCTAATGTAGTGCCCATCTTTAAAAAAGGGAAGGAGGATGATCTGGGGAACTACAGGCCAGTCAGCCTCACCTCAGTCCCTGGAAAAATCATGGAGCAGGTCCTCAAGGAATCAATTCTGAAGCACTTAGAGGAGAGGAAAGTGATCAGGAACAGTCGGCATGGATTCACCAAGGGCAAGTCATGCCTAATTGCCTTCTATGAGGAGATAACTGGCTCTGTGGAAGAGGGGAAAGGAGTGGACGTGTTATTCCTTAACTTTAGCAAAGCTTTTGATATGGTCTCCCATAGTATTCTTGCCGGCAAGTTAAAGAAGAATGGGCTGGATGAATGGACTATAAGGTGAATAGAAAGCTGGCTAGATAGTCAGGCTCAATGGGTAGTGATCAATGGCTCCATATCTAGTTGGCAGCCAGTATCAAGCGGAGTGCCCCAAGGGTCGGTCCTGGGGCCAGTTTTGTTCAATGTCTTCTTTAATGATCTGGAGGATGGCGTGGACTGCACCCTCAGCAGTTCTGTAGATGACACTAAACTGGGAGGAGTGGTAGAGACGCTGGAGGGTAGGGATAGGATACAGAGGGACCTAGACAAAGTAGAGGATTGGGCCAAAAAAAATCTGAGGTTCAACAAGGACAAGTGTAGAGTCCTGCACTTAGGACGGAAGAATCCCATGCACTGCTACAGACTAGGGACCAAGTGGCTAGGCAGCAGTTCTGCAGAGAAGGACCTAGGGGTTACAGTGGACAAGAAGCTGGATATGAGTCGACAGTGTGCCCTTGTTGCCAAGAAGGCTAACGGCATGTTGGGCTGTATAAGAAGGGGTATTGCCAGCAGATCGAGGGACATGATCACTCCCCTCTATTTGACGTTGGTGAGGCCTCATCTGGAGTACTGTGTCCAGTTTTGGGCCCCACACTACAAGGAGGATGTGGAAAAATTGGAAAGGGTTCAGTAGAGGGCAACAAAAATAATGAGGGGGCTGGAGCACATGACTTATGAGGAAAGGCTGAGGGAACTGGGATTGTTTAGTCTGCAGAAGAGAAGAATGAGGGGGGATTTGATAGCTGCTTTCAACTACCTGAAAGGGAGTTCCAAAGAGGATGGATCTAGACTGTTCTCAGTGGTAGCAGATGACAGAACAAGGAGAAATGGTCTCAAGTTGCAGTGGGGGAGGTTTAGGTTGGATATTAGGAAAAACTTTTTCACTAGGAGGGTGGTGAAGCACTGGAATAAGTTACCTAGGGAAGTGCTGGAATCTCCTTCCTTAGAGGTTTTTAAGGTCAGGCTTGACAAAGCCCTGGCTGGGATGTTTTAGTTGGGGGTTTGGACTAGATGAGCTCCTGAGGTCCCTTCCAACCCTGATATTCTATGGCACACCCACCATATATGATCTTTAAGAATAAGGATACTCTAAGGCCGCACCAAAGTTTCTCTCTAAAATCTCTTCATTATACATTAATCAACCCATTCATCTTCCCATCTCCTTTCCTAAACCTCACAAGAACAAACAAGAGGTGGCATTCCACACCCTGGATGTCAGAAGGTCACTAGCCTTTTATCGAGGACGGACCAAAGTGTTCAGAAAGACTCCTAAATTGTTTCTCTCCATGACGGAACGGTCCAAAGGCAAGCCCGTATCTAAGCAGAGACTTTCCAAATGGATTTCTGGCTGCATCCAGCTTTGCTACATCCAACATGAACTGCAACCTCCATCATGGATCAGAACACATTCCACAAGATCCATAGCCACATCGGTAGCCTTTTTGAACGACATGCATTTTATGAAGGACGTGCTTATCACCGACATAGGTAAAGCAGCCACTTGGATAGCCTCTCACACGTTCATACAACACTACGGCATTGACCAGGACTCCGCCTCTGACACTCGGCTGGGACACAGTCTTATTGTCCATTCAGACCTAATTCCGAAGCCCCTCCTTTCCCTTGAGTGGCACTGCTCTACGTCACCTAAAGTGGAGCACCCACAGGGACTCCAGTCGAAGAGAGGGTTACTCACCTCGTGCAGTTACAGATTGTTTGAGATGTGAGTCCCTGTGGGTGCTCCCCTACCCACCCTCTTCCCCTCTACTTCAGAGTTCTAATTTAGTCCTCTGCAGTAGAGAAGGGGCAGGTGAGGGTGGCTGCACAGTGCTAGTTAATCGCCAATGCAGGCGCGAGACGGGTTGTGCACATGTGTGGCCCAGCCAGGTACTGCTGTCGAAATTCTCCACTTGGGTGCCCCTGCGCCTCTAATCACCTAAAGTGGAGCACCAGCAGAGACTCACATCTCGAAGAACCTCTGTTACTGTACAAGGTGAGTAACCCTCTCCATGACCGTGCTCTCTTCCCCTGAAGTTTGGGGGGTTGTTAGAAATTGTGTCGTGCTTGGTGTACATTTATTAATATTAGTCTCTTAATGAACCTGTGAATTATGCAGTGCTTGCTGTAGGTTTATAGTTGTTTAATTGTACCTATGAATTCTATGATCCTGTTCTGTTACAAGTAATGTGCACTTTAAGTAGCGCTAGGCATTCTATGTGAAGTAAAAAAAAAAAATGAATTTATTTCCGAAATATAAACTTATTGCATACCAAAAACAGTGCAAAACATTAGTGGGCAATTATAAACCAATACAGTGTAAACTAATAAAGTAAACTAACAGAACAGAAATTTAAAATTGAAATGAGGGGGTAAGAGAGCTGCTGAAATTGAGTTCTTCGTTGACTGCAAAGGGAGGGAGGGGAGTCTGTGACTGGACCTGTAGGCCAACAAGAATCTGCATCAGTTGTATTTGCTGTCTGAGAAGCCCCATTATGTTCTGATGCAGCTCCCTCTTGTCTTCCTGCTGGGACTCCTGGGCCTTTCTTCTGTCTGCTCTTTTCTTCTCTGGGCTCTGTGGTATGTTCACAGTCTGTTGCAGCACTGGCTTGTAGTATCTCGCTGAACATGTCATCTCAGCAGGGCTTTGGAGCTGTGCTCCAGCTCCAGGCAAAAACCTGCAGCTCCACTGCTCCGGAGCTGCTCTGCGCTGCAGCTCCGGGCTCTGCTCCAAAGCCCTGCATCTCAGTCTGCATCTTTCTCCTCCTGCTGCTCGTGTTGTGTGTGCGTGGAGGGGGGTCTCGCGCACTCCAGGCCTCAACAGCAGCTACAGATAAAACAGGCAGATGTATCGCATTTACAGCCACAATGGAAAGCTGACGATAAGTTTCAGAATTCCCTTCCCTTATTCTGTTTTAAATAAGACATGCTTATTCATCTTTTGTGCCCCACTGCACTGCTCTCCAGCTGCAGCCATTATGAGTATGGCCTGTCAGGGGGAAGAGTGTGTGGGCGGGAGGGAAATGAGGGAATTGTTCAGTTGCAAACAAAATTTTGGCCCCTATTCCAATGGCATTGAGTACTGGTGCTATTTTCTGCAGGCAGTGGTGTTTTTTTAGATGATATTTCATTCCTGAGGGTAACAGGCACAGAGAACAGACCTGCAACTGGTGTCCTCATGCTGCTTGTGCCTCTTTGCTGCTAGTGTGTTTATTGCAATGGTGCATGCTGAAGTCATCGTAGAGTAGACTCTTAACAGTCCACTTCGAAAATTATGGAATGGCTACGGTTATTATAGGTCTGTTTGCTAACCTTACTCATTTTTATACTAAGTGCTACCTGGAACGGTGCTTAGAACTTTACATAAAATATCTGAATCTCACTACTTTTACTGGCACTTACGTTAAGGTTGGGAAAGTGGTGTTGAGAAAATGGGCAGAGGGATGTCTGGTTTATATAAAAGTGGTATCTTTGTAGAATGAACCTAGTTTGACATTTGGAAGAGATATAGCTTTTTCTTTCAAAGGTATTCAGCAATGTATCATTTTCTTTATATTACAATAAAAAAGACCCCTTTTTTTAAGAGCCAAATTACTTATGAATAGTCTAGAGCAGTTGTTCCCAAACTTTTTGACATCATGCCCCCTTTTTACTTTGAGAGACCCTCACGCGCCCCCCCCCCCCCTTTTCCCCCTTCCCCTCCCCCCCCCCCCCCCCCCCCCCCCGATCCTTGTCCCCTGACCGCCCCCTCCCAGGACCCCACCCCCTATCCAATCCCCCCGTCTCCTGACTGCCCCGACCCCTATCCACACCTATCCAACCCCCCCACTCCCTGTCTCCTGACCGCCCGCGCTCCCACCCCCCACCCCCCGAACCTCCACCCCATCCAACCACTCCATCCCCTGACTGCCCCCCGGGACCTCGTGCCCCTTATCCAACTTCCCTTCCCCCCGCTCCCCGCCCTCTTACTAGGCTGCTCAGAGCAGCAGGACTGGCTTATTGGAAAGCCTGGGAGGTGGGCAGGTGCAAGCCGCGCTGCCGGCATGGCTTTGGGGGCAGAGGGACAGGAGGGGAGGGGCCGGGGGCTAGCCTCTTCGGCCGGGAGCTCAAGGGCCGGACAGCCTTGCACCCCCCCCTTGGAATTTCTTTGCGCCCCCCAGTTTGGGAACCAGTGGTCTAGAGTAATAAAAGATGTTGGTCCTAATTAACTGCACAGTTTTCCTTGAAAATTTACTGAGTATTTAAAGAGGATGTTATCAGAATAAAAATGTTTTCCTTTCATTTTTAAATAAATGGCTGTACATATGCAGTAAATAGTTCACATTATAATAATCAGAATTTATTTTATTCTACAGCTGTTTATTATTTGCATTTCTTCTATCTGAATAAACAAGAGCAGACTAATCAGTTTCCCTTGTTTGTAGACAGTTTCTAGTCATTTTCACCATGGAACTAAAATTTATTGAAATATCTCTATTGATGACACACTTAATAAAATTTTTTTTTTAATTTTTGTTTAACTTTGACCTAATAGTCTTTCTAAATATAATGACCACACTGTATTGGGGAAACATTTGCAGCAGTTTATTGTAACACCGGTCTTATTTTTATTTCTGTTGGTGAAGCTGGTATTTAAAGATGCTGCAGTGCTGCAAATGTAACCAGTGGTTTCATGAGGCTTGCGTGCAGTGTCTCCAAAAGCCAATGCTTTTCGGTGACAGGTAAGAAGCTTGAACTAAACTTTGATTTATGGTTGTTTTTATTTAAAATGTGGATTGTTTTAATCCTCTATTTGTATTTAAACATAAATTACTACTAAAATAGTCATAACTCTGAAAGCATTTTAGAATGCAGTTTGTAAAGAAGACAACAAAATAAGTTTATATTTAATTCTCTGGCTATTTAACTGACAGCATCTAAAGTGTGTTTTGTTTTTTTTATAAAGACAAACCTGAGAGAATGGCTTTTAATATCTTAATTTTATTTTTTGTTTTAGGTTTTATACATTCATTTGCTCAGTTTGCAGTTCTGGACCAGAGTACCTCAAACGTTTACCCTTGAGATGGTAAGTACAACTTAAAAAAGAAATACGTAACCCTCTACCCACTTTTCTCCTGGACATCTCATGTCTCTTTGTAAACCTGAGGATCATCCACTTTATATTTTGACCTTTATGAGTGATACCCACTGCTTCTATAAAAAAAAGGACAGGTCTCCTTCAAAGCTAGTTATTGTGTGTCCTTAGTCATGTTGTTAATGCATGATATCTAGGGTCCTCTTCCTTGGACAATTCAGTATTACAAACCACTGCTGGCTTGGGTATGAGAAACTTAAGTCTAAACAGGATCTGTTACCCAAGTATAGAGTACTGCCACTGGGCAAGCCAAATACAGTGTGCACATTAACAAGCATTATGACATACTTTGCAATAGAATTTCCTAGTTGAGAATTAGAAGTGAGTTGTAGTTTGAACCTTGTGAACTTTAGCTCTTCTATACAAATACCAAATAATTTGAATAAGTTGCAACATGAATAAATATTTTATGGAAACTCATTTGATGTTAATTTGCCAATGTTAAATTCTTGTATTTATCTTGCCTCAATTAAACATTCTAAGATCTAAACAAAATTTGGAGCTAAAAGGGCATCATGGCAGTGGGGTGAGGCTTAGGGAGAAAACAGAACATAAGTCAGAAAAGGGGGATATAAATGCAGATTTTATAAGAATATTGTTTTGGAAATTTGAGACTGTTTCTAATCAGGCTTTGTACTCTTTTAGCCATATTGTGCTAATATTTTTGTGCAAAGCTATTTCAAGGACTAATGGTTTGTAAAAAATTAAAGAAATAAAAACTTAATGTTTTTGATTAAATATTTCTGAATTCTAGGGTAGATATAGCACATCTATGCCTTTACAACCTAAGTGTTATTCATAAGAAGAAATACTTTGATTCAGAGCTTGAACTTATGACATACATTAATGAAAACTGGGATAGATTGCACCCTGGTGAGGTAGGTAGTTGAAATATTCTTTTCTTGTTTTTGTTTCTCTTAGCAGTCAATACATTCACAAAACTACTGGGTGAGTGTGGCCTGCAGGAGGTCAGACTAAATTATTATAATGGTCCCTTTTGGGCTTAATCTGTGAAACCAAAATAATGACACATGGTTTTAATAGACTCCTAGAACTATTCAGCATAACTTTTAAGTGTCAGACTTTTTTGAGCTATAAAATTTAGTGTGATCCAGATAACTATTGCATAGTTTGTTGTTCAGATGACCACTTTCATTGTTTATACCCAAACACTGAACTTTGTTTGTTTTTTGTATCTTCCATTTAGAAATATAACTGTAAGGCATTTTCCTGCCCACTGACCAGGCAAATTAAGTACCCAAGAGGTTAAATAGATTAGTAAACTGTTAAAAGTAGCTGTCAAAGTAACACTGTGTGTGAAACCCTGAACACAAGCTTATTAGCAGCTTTGTGACAACTAAAGTAGAAAATATCTGTGACTTGATTTTAAAATAGTCCTTAATAGGAAAAGGTTAGGGGAAAATGAAGAGAAACTGAAGTCTGCAAACATTTTCCATATATGCAGGGCCGGCTCCAGGCACCAGCTGAGCAAGCTGGTGCTTGGGGCGGCAGATGGTTGGAGGCAGCATTCTGCCCAATCCTAGGGCGGCACGGCTTTTTTTTTGGTTCTTGTTCTGCTCTGGCCGCCCTGTAGGGGGCGGCGGCGCGGAGAACCAGAGCGCCCTGCAGGGCAGTCCTCTTCCTTCCCTCCCCGCTGACCGGAGTGGAACCCTCGCGGCAGGCAGCAGGAGGCGGCGCAGCGGGAGGGGCCGCGTGGCAGCGCCCCTGCTGTAGCTCTGGCCGCCCCCTTCTCTCTCTGTCTCCCGCCCGCTCCCTCCCCTCCTCCCCCCCCCCCCCCGCCCGTCCCCCCTCCCCCTCCGCTCCGGCCCCCCTGCAGGTTTTTGTTTTTTTTTTGGCGCTTGGGGTGGCCAAAAAGCCAGAGCCGGCCCTGCGTATATGACAGAAGCTTTTAATTAAAAACCACCTAAACAAATGCTGTTCTTGTAAGTGTATATACTTAGTGCTTCAGAATAAAAGTGAATCGTAATATTTTCCTTCTGTATCTCAATAATTAAAAGAAATTTTAGTGTTCTAAAAAAACATTAAGCACTACATTACTGCAGATGCATCTAAACATAACCTACATAGGATCTGTCAATTAGTATTTTGAATCATTGAGGTGCTGAAATAGAATGCTTTTTGCTTTCTAAGCACCTCAAAAAAAATTGATGTTACTATTAATACTTTTGCCATATTTGGTGCTTTGAAAAATGTTGGCTGACATCTATAAGTTATGGGATAGTTCAAGATTTCTATTTTTTTTAATTAGAAGCATCTTTCTTTAAATTGCAAGCTTTTTTTGTAAAATTTAGCAAACAGATTTTTCACAGAAGGTCAGTATGTCAGTGCCACCTACTATTATCATTAGACTGTTTTGACTCTTTTTCCAGTGACATGACAAGACAACCTGTTGCTGTACCACTGTGCTGCTTATTTTCAAGCTAGTTCGTTTGCTGGATAATTGCCTGGGTATTAAAGAAATTCAGTTCCCTAAACAAACCTACTCCCCAATAAGTCTGATTAGGAAGAACAAGTGTTAACACATGGGGTTGTAGTTCTGCATGTAATGACAGACATAATAATAGCTAAACTAGAGTTGACAAAACGCATGCGAAGTAATTTTTTTTTCTTACAAGAGAATCATTTCAGAAGGTTTTGAATTCTTTAAATACAGACAGGGCTGTTCCTAGAGGGGCATGGGGCCCGGGACAACCTCCCCTCCCCCACTCAGCCCCAGACCCCACCCTCACTCCACCCCTTCCCCCAAGCCTCTCCCCCCCACCCCTTTCTGGCTTCTGCCCCCTCCCCGAGCAATGCGGGGCGGGTCGCTCGCTACTGCCAGCGCCAGGCCCCCCGCTAACCTCCCAGGCTGCCCTGGACCCCATTTCCCCCTGAAGCGTGGCGACCCTCAAAGCATGGGGTTGCCCCAGTCCATCCTATGGACGGGACGGCTCTGAATACAGATACTGTATTTAATTGACTTTAACACTTTTTATCCTGATTATGCCCTAATTTGATGTACTTTTGTTTAATAAGTTAATATCTGTGTAGTCCTTTTTGCCTAAGCCAAAGTAAACATGAGACACACAATTCAGGTTTTTTAGATCTCAAACACCTGTTATTTGACACTATTCCTGAATTCTGGAAAAACACTCAACTATGTTCAAAAACTTTTGGGTGTGGATACTTTTATTTGAGTCTAATTATGACCCATCTTAAATAGCAGTAATTAAACAGAATTATTGTGATAGAGGTATCTGGATTAATTAGAATCTGATGTATAGCATGTTTGCTAATTCTGAAGTTGATTAATCATTTGTAGGAATTCGCATGTTGAAGAGCCTTTTCTATAAATAATAAAGAACAGGTCAATGTGTTCTATGCTTTGCTTTTCTTTTTTCTGAGTCTATTCACAAATATAACTTATTTTAGCAAAAGTAAAAATGTGTTAATCTAAAATGAAATACAGTAGCAGAATAGTAGAGAATGTGGCGAGTCCTCACTTTTCATGGCATTTCAATCAGGGCCGGCTCTAGGCACCAGCAAAAGAAGCTGGCCGGCGCCGGAATGCCGCCCCTAAAAATGTGCCCTGGCCTTCCTAGCTCACCTCCGCTGCGCTGCGGCCGCTCGGGGTCTCCCCCTCCCTCCCAGGCTCTCAAACCTGGGAGGGAGGGGGAGACTCCGAGTGGCCGCGGCGCGGGCGCCGCTTCTCCCCCTCCCTCCCTCCTAGGCTTGAGAGCCTGGGGGGAGGAGGCAGGGCTGGGGATTTGGGGAAGCGGCGGAGTTGACGTGGGGCCGGGGGTGGGGTAATTAAAAAATGGGGAGGGGGGGGGCGGCCAAAATTGTTTTTGCTTTGGGCGGCAAAAATCCTAGAGCCGGCCCTGATTTCAATAAGTTTAAAAAACTGAATATTCCAGGAAGTGCCATGACCTTTTAATACATTGCATGACAAGTGGACTTGATATCTGGTTTTAATTTCTGGTTTCTTACTATTAGGCCAGAAATGCTGCAGAAGTAAACCTTCTTTTATTTATAACTATCCTCAGATATAAACAAAACTTGTTGCTAAAACCATTATGGCATAGAGAGAATGAAAACAGGATATAAAGCAGGAAAAATCACTCATATCTGTTAAGTGGCGCTTCCAGCTGGTTAAGCAGCAGCATTTGTAAACTTCCAGAGGAAGCTGTTTCCTTTTCAACCAGAAGGCCAAATTCTGTAATGAACTAGGAGAGTATAGATAGTGTTGTACAGTAGAGGAAAAGTGGAGCGGGGAGGATCTTAAAGATTTGGGCATAAATATGGTAACCTCCATCCTCTCTTCCACTAAGGGAGAAAGGAAAAAATAGTGAAAAAATTGTATGCTAGTCAACTCTGTATTTTGATATTGCTGGTAAATCTTGGGTTTTTGCAAAGCAGTGATTTATCAGGAATTTATAGAGTATAAATGTTTCCTAGATCTCTCCTTGCATTGCTGAGGAATCCATGGTGTTTAGAAATAACTTTTTGATTTTCCTTCAGACCAGTGCATTTTTAAATTAATAAGAGGCTAAGTTTCTTGACATTTTATGTAAAATAGGAGGAAGGTGGTGGACTGGAACTAGGGCTCCTAAAACTAACGTTTCAGTGTCATTGTTTTTAGAGTGAAAGAATTGTTATAGAAGTTCTGTATTGATTCTGTAGCTCAGGTCTTGCACAGTTGCAAAATCTGCTGTTGGGTCCAGAATTCCACAGACTCTAAATACATGGGGTGTATATTGTGTGTACATGTACCCAAAAGCTAGCTTGTGTAAAGTCAATTTTTCCACTAACATCCTTTGGCTAAATTAGTTTGAATGCTTTCCCTACCCCTGTTTTTAGTAATTTATCCCGGATATGGGTTCCGGTAGCACTTTTATCTTACACAGTGGTGGGTCACTTTTGTGGGCTTTTTTAATACTAATAAAAATTAAGTGTTAAATGTGGTACCTTGCCCCTCTGCCACAAGTTTTACAGATGTGGGGAAATGGTAAGGATTTAAAAAATTACCTTTTGCTTTTCTCCTTGATTTCTTTTCCTATTCCCTTTTTTTTATTCATTCCTCACTTTTTTTGTATTCTTTAGCGGTATGAGTTTGTAATTTGTTGCAAGTTGTAAATAATCAGTCAGCCTTCAATTACATGATATTTGTCCTGATCATAAATTGTGGTAAATTATGGGCCCTGACTATATAGTCAAAGGTCCACATACTCCACAGCAAGCTGGATGTAACTTCTGGGGAACCAGAATAGAACGTGTGTGTAAGTTCTTTGATAGCTTCCTTGAAATTTAAAAAAAGTTTATATTATGTTAAATATGAAAATGAGCAGTAGTAGTCAATACTATAGAGCCTGTTCCTTATTTAAATAGTGAGTTAAATTTATTTTATGTTGTCCCCATATCTTCAGTTCTTAGGGTTAAGTAGGTTTTTGTATTGGCCACTCATGAAAGCATTCTATAAGCTTTAAGGGGGAAAGAAGCAGATTTCAGTAGCTGGGAAGAAACCATTTGGGACTTGTGGCATCATAAGAGGACATTTAGGATTGTGGGGTAAACACTTTGAGCCTAATTCTGATTTACACTAAACCCTATTTACACATTTCTGATCATGAAAGGAAGTTTTAAAGTGTGTGTGTGGGTAAATATTTTACCACCACTTTACCTCTGTTACACTTCCTGAGTGGTGTTGAGCAACCTTAGATTAAATAATAATTAGGCCCCTCAGCAGGATATGTCTGCTAAAATGATGAGCAATTAAATAGTTAACAATATTGATATATAAACTGTCTTGTACTTTCAGGGTTAACCCATTCATCTCAGTGGAATATTTAACACCACAGAGTTCTTGTTCCAAGATATCTGCAGGCTCATGAAGACAACACTGCATCAATTTATAGTCTATATTTATATTGTATTTATAAGTTTTGGTTGAGGTTTTCTAAAAAATTGTAAGAGCTACAAGAAACAATTTTCTTTTAAAATGAAAGCTTAGATTCTCTGGCAAGGATGGATTCTGCAGAAAATCGCACAACCTAGACTCATGGAATACATTGGGTACTAAATGTAATAGCCCATGCTTGGGGTAAGGCAACTTTCACCATAAATTATACCTTCAAGACATACTATGATCCCAAACCAGTAGTCTTTAAACAAGCAGAGCTCTGATCTAGGTCATTGGACCTTTATTACTGAAAATTCCAGTAAGTTAAATCACTTCTTAATACTTTACAGCTGGCAGACACACCAAAATCTGAAAGATATGAGCATGTACTGGAAGCATTAAATGATTACAAGACCATGTAAGTTGATGAAGGTTTTATTATACATTTCAAATGCTCTTTTCACATCTTACTTTAATGTAGATTCCCCCACCCCCAACCCCAGTCATCTTAGAAACTTTACCCAGAATAACTATTGGTGGCTGAAGGTGGCATTTTTACTGAACTCTTTCTATGTTGAATATTTTGTGGTGATTGAGATAGCTTTGGAAGTCAGATCACCAGCAAAACTTGATTTAACTTCCATCTTTTCCCCAGTCTTGGCATTACATATTGGGGTGGAGTGGGGAGAACAAAATAGGATACACACAAATAGCATTAGAAAGAGGATTCTAGTTTGCTAACTTTTCAGTTTGTGTACTTTTAAGATACTCTCTGCTTTCTCCAGTGTTTGAATTTTAATTCTTAATCACTTAGGTTTATGTCTGGAAAAGAGATAAAGAAAAAGAAGCATTTGTTTGGCTTGAGAATTCGTGTTCCTCCTATGCCACCAAATGCTGCTTTAAAGGCGGAGAAAGAACCAGAGGGAACATCTCATGAATTCAAAATTAAAGGCAGAAAATCATCCAAACCCATACCTGATGCAAGGTAAAATAAATCAACAGCATAGTGACTTCAGGACTTTGTAATGGAACTGAAATCATGCAAAAATAGCTGTCAAAAGTACCAATATTGCCTTAATGTTGTATCATGCTAAAAGTTTATTCACCCATTTTAGTACAACCCTAGGATTAATGTGTAACTAATTAGTGAGGCAGAGGTAGCACATACCTATTATGTAGATCCCAGCTACTTTATTCTTAACTTCTTAATGACAGTAGATTTTTTTTTCCTCCAGCAGACTAACTTTGCATTAGATTGAAATCAATACAAAATTCAAACTTCCATAAATATTTTAAATGGTCTGTTATCAGAGAGGGTCTCTCCCCAAAGGTTTTAAGTACATATTATGCATTATTAAACATGTATGTAGGTGAATAACTTATTTATGCACTTTGAGTGCAATTGCTTTAAGAATATAGAATGATCTGTACATTATGCACTGATCTTTTGAGATTGTTATGAAATCAGGATGTTGAGTTTAATCTACTTAACCTTTAGAAAGACCTCTTTGAAAACAGTTTAATTTAGCAGCACCGAGAATAGAAAATAGATACTAGCTAACCAGACCTTGCTGCTCTTTAGTAAACAAAAAACATTGCTTTTCCTGTTAGGCAACTGTCTGAACTAAGATTTTAAACAGGAGATGGGATTTCAAGTTGTAAATCAAATTCCTAGATTATCTACCTTTTAAACACAATTGATTTTAACACTATCCAAATTCTACATAAATTGAACATTCTGTATTGTGGTGAAGTATCGACTCACTGGCGCGGCGCCTCCTGCTGGACATCCAGGGAATTGGCTCGCCAGCCTCGAGCGCCCTCTGTCGGCTGGTGTCTTGCCTGTCGCTGGCCCCTCATGTCCCTCCTGGACCCCAGTGCCCCTTTCCCTTGGAGGCTGCCCCCTGGTAGTACCCCCACAATCTCTGGGTCTCCCCATCCAGGGGAACCCCCTATCCCCACCTCGCCTCAGTATGTGGGTATTGCCAGTCACCATCTAGCTCCTGCTCACTGGGGTGGACTGCAGTGTACATGCCATTCATCACTGGCAAAGGGGGGGTTTGGACCTGCTGCCTTTGCCTATCCCAGGCTACCCCTCTGTAGCCCCAGTACTTGTTCTGTCCTTTATCAAGGCCTGTAGCCTGGGGGTTCTCCAGGCTGGAGCTCCCCAGCTCCTCTAGCCTTTCCTCAACCCTGCTCCACTCTAGGTACCTTTGTCCACTCCCAGGCAGCCAGGCCTTTCTCCCTCAAGAGCTAGAGGAAGAGTCCTACAGCTTCTGGCTTCCCTGGCTTTATAAGGCCAGCTATGGTCTGATTGGGGTGTGGCCCCAGCTGTGGCTGTTTCCCCAATCAGCCGAGGCTTGCTGCTCGCCCATGTCCCGGTACTCAGAAGCAGCCCTCACGCAGCCTCAGCCCTGTCCCTGGGGCTGACTTCAAGCCCTTCAGGGCCTGAGCGGGTGACCACCCCGCTACAGTATGAATGTTCCAACATTCAAATATGCGCTCTTCCTAAACCATTGAGTTATGGCATATGTCCCTGGAAAGGTTTTAGGTTTTGTCTGTTATCTTTATGTTGCCATATTACACTGCAGGCAAAGATCTGCAACTTCTTATCAATTTGGCAAATTTTAATTTACAAGGATAACCTCATTTAGCATAACTGACCTGAAGTAAATGTCTAAACTTTTATTTATTTTACACTGATTAAATCTTTTCCTTGGACAAGTCACTCCAATATTTTTAAAACAAAATGTCATCTTTCTTCTAGGGAAATAAGTAATGGCATTGAAAAACAGGGGAAGAAAAAATCAGTAGGTCGTCCACCTGGCCCATATACAAGAAAAATGATTCAAAAAATTTCAGAGCCGCCATCTTTGGTATGCGTTCAAATAATTCTCTTTCTATACTTCATAATATCATTTCTTAGGATATGACCATTAAGTTTTAAGTTGTGGTTTTTGAAAAATTGATAGTTTTCAATGGAAACGATCTGAATTTTTTCCCCTACTTCTCAGGATAAGGAACCAGTCCCAGTGCTAGAGAACCCGGCCTTGGATTTACCCTGCTCTGTTGGGTAAATGAAAAAACTAAACCATTCTAATAGCATCTCATTTTTGCTTGTCAAATGTCAGATTAATTGATTAATGTTAGATTACTTTCATTACATGGCAACTGTGTTCTTATGTCTCAGGAGATCTGATGGAACTGCTCATTCATCCAATACCTCAGATGTGGAATCCACAGGTGCTGCCAGTACAAAAGAAACTACCTCATCTAGCATTTCCAGGCATTATAGGTAAATAGTGAATTATCCATTAAAAGGAAACATGCAGAAACCTCTCTTAATCTTTGATTTTTCTCTAGGTTAATTTTCTGAAGGAGGAAAAAGAAAATGGTGCAACAATACTTTATCATTAATTGACAAAGCAGCACTAATGTTGCAGGCATCCTACAGAGCTTGCACTTGCTGAACATTGAATTTTCTCTTTTTAAACAAAAGCTATTTTAAGGAGAAATTAGCCCAATTTCTCTTTGATTACTAGCTACTGTTTAATGTTGAGATACAGTCTGCACTTGAACCGTTTACAACAAAAGGAACAACTGTATGGCCATTTCTTCAAATTAGACTTCTAATAAATGTTAATTGATACAAAACTCAGTTTGGTAGGACTAACTTGCACCCCAAATTCATTTCACTTTAACAGCCTTTGTTTTAATAATTTCTATTAATGTTAAAGAAAATTAAGTACCCAACTTATATAAAATTATCAAGTACAGTGTATTTTCCACTGGGATTGAATCATCTTGACACACAGATTTAATAAGTTAATCAGGTACTTAAGAAAAACGTGGCCTTCTGGATGTTCCACAAATCTGTTGGACAGTTTTCTGCCTCATATTTAATATTCCTAAAGAATCTCTGTCAAATTGAGAAACAGTTTATAAGGGTCTTGATTCATGTCTTGCAAGCTTTGTCCCCATTTTGTAATTTCGAATACATTTGATATGACTTGTCTTTTTTTTCCAGTCTAAAGCTGGCAAGTGTCTTCATCTGTGGAATGACCAGGTTTTTACACTTCTGCAGTTTATTTTTAATGTTCAAAACACACTGAATGAAATGTGTTTTTTGTTTTTTTTTAACAAACAAGTTACTTCATTTAAACAGTGTCTTGTGTGCACCAGTTTAGGGTCATAGCTTTATTATTTTTAACTTACCAAGTCCATATTATGTCTTAGCGCACCAACCATTCCAGTGTGCAAAAATGTAGGTGTAAATATGCCTTTTTCAAAGACTTAAATCTTTCACCCCTATAATATGACACTTAAACAATGCTACATCCTGTTCTTCTTCTCTAGTCATCAGTACATCTAGTCTGTGAATTTTGCGCATAGACCTTTTTTCCCCCCTGTGTGTAAAATGTCCACGAGGAGTCAGAAATTTAACTCTATTGAGATTCTCTACTGATAGAGGAGACCATACAAAGTTTTTGTTTGTTTTTCCTTTTTTGAAAAAAGAACTGAGGTGCACTCGATTTAGAAAATACGACGATATTTTCTGTAACTGAGGGCTTGTCTAAATGAGAGAGTAGCACCTGGTTTAGTTTACGGTGTGAATTTAAACAGATTAAGTGAAACTGGTGCAAATACCTGTGGCACCTTTATCCATTTAAAAGGGCAATTAGGAACAGATTTAAGATAAGTCAAAAGAAAAGTCACTCTTAAATGGGTGACCAGACAGCAAGTGTGAAAAATCAGGACAGGGGGTGGGGGGGTAATAGGAGCCTATATAAGAAAAAGACCCAAAAATCAGGACTGTCCCTATAAAATTGGGACATCTAGTCACCATACCCTTAAACCAAAATAAGGTGCCCATACATGGGCTTTCACCTGTTTAATTGAAGTTAGTTTTTAAACCAATTTAATTAAACTAGTGTAACTTTCTCATATAGACAAGCCCTTACATTGTAAACTCCCTGAAGCAGCCATTTATCTTCCGTATGTAAAGCACCTATCGCTCTAAATTGATATCAACAAATCATAACTAATGAGTTGTACAGATATTACTAAAATAATAAAGCAGAATAAAACTGTACACAGGAGGCAGACTTTTAAAATAAACAGTATTGCTAGGACTTAATGTTGGTGTCTTTTTTTAAGTAGCTTATCAGACTCCAGAAAAAGGACTCGTACAGGAAGAACTTGGCCTGCTGCAATACCACATTTGAGGAGAAGAGGTCGCTTTCCACGAAAAGCACTCCAGCCTCAGAATTCAGAAATTGTAAAAGATGATGACAGCAAAGAAGATTATCAATATGATGAACTCAATACAGAGATTCTTAACAATTTAGCAGATCAGGAATTGCAGCTGAATCATCTAAAGAACTCAATTACTAGTTATTTTGGTGCAGCAGGTAGAATAGCTTGTGGTGAAAAATACCGTGTTTTGGCTCGTCGGGTAACCCTTGATGGAAAGGTGCAGTATCTTGTGGAGTGGGAAGGAGCAACTGCATCCTGACTGTAGGACTGAACATGTTCACTGCACTGTCATCTGTAGGTACAGTTTATAACCCATGGCTCTGAAGGAGACATGTCTTTACTGTGTTTCTAAAAAAGAACCAATTTAGCCTTAACATGTACTTGTTAACATTACAAATATTGTGATAAAGATTTTTCTTAAAATCAGATCTGATACTTAAATTTTTTAATGTGACCATTGTTAGATTGTTTTAGGTTGGGATATTTTGAGTTACAATTGCTTATAATGTGCATGGTGTTTAAAAAAAGACTTTTTTTCTAGATAACATTCCATGGATACAGTTTTTTGTGATTAGGGAAAATACCTAGATAGCACAAATCTTTGGAGAAATCTTCGTCTGTTTTCTTACCCAGATGTTTGCAGAAATGTATTTCTATTTCAGTACACTCTAGATTTCATAAAGTGCAGTGTATATAATGCCTACTGTAAAATATTGAAATTTTCTTTCAAGCAAAGTGTAAAAAAATATATTGAGCCTGTAAATTGCTCTTTGACTAGACTTCATTGTCTTTTTAATATATTCTTTCCGTGTGTGTGTGTATAAATACGCACTATATATATACACGAGTGTGTGTGTATATATGTGTGATTGTGACCTATGCAATACAAATTATGGGATTGGGCAGCTTCTGAGTATATGTCCCATAATTCTTTTATCAGGAATAGTTGCAGTATTTACACAGCAGCATTTCTTCTCAGGCTTTATTGGATGCTGTTGCTTTCTATGTACTAAGGAAAAGTGTCAAATCAGTGCAGTGTCTCCTGGCAATGGGTGCAGTCATTGATGTTCGTATGCTCTTGCTAATACAGTCAATTATTTTCCTTGTAAATCAGCCATTCAAAACATAAAGCAGGATTTGAAAATGTTGAACATGAACTCTATTAGAAGTAACACTTTAAAGTTTTTGTGGCACATTGATTGTAAATTTTGTCTCCCAGTTATAAAAGTAAGTCAACAGGAGCCACACACAAGATTCCTATAATGTCTGTAGTAATTGTTAGTCCATGTTTGATAAATGTAGAATGAACAAAGTATTTTATTGCACAGGGTCAACAAACAGTATGTTGCCATTTGAAGTAACAGTACTGCTTTTATAACAACTTTACCTCTTTTGTTTTTATAAAATGTACCAAGTTTTAAATTGATAACTTTATTTTACTTGTAAAGAGACAGTTTCACCAGTGTTAGATGTATTTTTCTTTGTCTGCTATTTTGAGGGTTTTTAGCCAAAGAGTAAACAGAAGAATATTGTTATTTTGGTGGTTATTCACTTTACTGTCTTTCTTACACACTTGGAGTTTGCCACCAAAATAATGTTATGTAATATTTGTTAATTACATAGTGGTTTAAATGTACTCTCTGGTTTAGTACTTATTTATTCCATTACTTCTTATTTGACTTTTTTTTTAATTTACTGCCTGTCTTGAGCATCTTCAAAAGATGATTTTTCTGTCACCTTATTGCCAAAGGAAGCAGAGAAAACTTTGTTGCCCTGTGCTTGGTTCATTGTTGGCCAGGTAATAAATGAGCTTTACAAAAGTGCTAATTAAGAACTGCCACTTCTGTTTACCTTCACTAAAATGTGGTTTTTCTCTCACACACCCTCAGCTATTAATTTAAAGATGCCTTTCCTGTAGCTGTAATATTTTGATAAAAGCAAGTTTGTTAATTTTTTAATTTTTATATCTTGGGGTAATCCAAAATGTAAAGCCTTTGTAACCTTACTCTCACATCTGTATCTGTCTTATTTCACTTTATCCAAATCTTTTAATTCTAACTGAACACCAACAGTATTCTCAGTAATGCTTCTTTTTGAAGATAAATATTGGAATATACATGGGGGAAGGGAGAGGGAAATAACAATTGTCACACTTACATTGTCCATAGTCTTAACTATTGTGAATGTCTTTGTTTCATTTTATTATGGTGGTTGACACAACTCTGATGTTCAGTTTGTATTTTTGGAGTTGCATTTCTTAGAATTAAAAAAGACCAACATTAAATGTGTGTATTTTTTAATAGAAGTTTTGCTTCTGTATTCACATGAAATACATACTAGTACTTTGAATTTTTTTCCCTATGTCCTCCCTCAAACTATAGCCATCCCTCTAACTTTTTTGAGCTTGTCGCCCTGCACATACACACAGAAGCAATAGATCCCTGAAAGTGTTCCAGTACACACAGGGAATGTTTTGGTCATACGAGTTTGCATGGTGGTACTATTTGCAACCTCCTTATGTGAATACAAATATATTTATGGTCATGGATTGTTAAAAGAAAAAGACAAAGATCACTGTTTAACAACAATTTGTGTATCAATCATTGTTTTGATTTACATGGGTCTAAGCATGAACTTTCATCCCCACTGATTTTGCAGCTCTTTACCCGGGTGTCTGACTAATACTTTGTACTTATTTATTTATTCATATTACTGTAGTGCCCAGCGATCAGAGCTCCATTGTAGTAGGCTCTGTACAAACATAACAGAGGCCCATCTCTGAGATCTTACAATCTAAGTGTAAGGTGGATAAAACAGACCAGGGGAGCACAAGGACCCAGTGGAAGTATGTCGGTCACTGTGAAAAACAATGGTCATAGCAAAACAGCTGCCTAACCATTGTCAAGTTTTATGTAGGCATCTCAACAGAGAGGAGTTTCAAGGAGATCTGAAAGAGTACTTGGGGGTCACTTTGCAGATATTTAGGGGGAGTTCTTCTCATCCATAGTGGTGGTCAAAAGGGGCTTGTTGGTAAATTTTTAAAATGGGCAATCAAGGCTGGTACCATTTGTGGAATGAAGGCAGGGATTGACATCTTGCTGCCACATTAGAAATGATAGGGCAGAAATAAGTCATAAAGAGCCTTGAAAGTGAAGACATGTAGCTTGTATTTGCAGTGAAGGACAAGGAAGTGAAGGAATGCAAAGAGAAAGTTGATGTGGTTGAAGTAATAAGCTAGGAAAGATTTTTGCAGTAGCATTTTGAATGGAGATAAGTGGTGCAAAATGGGATTTGTCAAGGTTGGAAAGGAAGAGGCTGTAGTAGTCGAGGCACAGATGAGGGCTTGGACGAGAACTAGCTGTGTGCCTAGTGAGGAAAGGTTTGATCTTACAGATGTTATGTAGGATGAAGTGTCAGGCTTTAGACACAGACTAGGTATGTGGAGATGGTAGAATTAAGACAACACCCAATGTAGTAATGTAGTTACACTGACTTAAGCCCTGTTGTAGACAGCACTACGTTGACAGAAGGGCTTCTCCCGTCAATATAGCCACTGCCTCTGAGAGGTGGAGTACCTATTCTGACAGGAGAAGCTCTCCCATCAGAGTAGGTAGTGTCTTCGCTAAGCACTACAGTGGTGTAGCTGCGCCGCAAGTGTAGACAAGCCCTAAGGGTTTTGTTTGGACAGAAGGAGACAGGTTGGGAGAAAAGAAGTAGATCTGAGAGTTGTCAGCATAGAGATGATACTTGAACTTGTTCTTTCAAATTAGATCACCCAAAGACTAAGTGTAAAGGAAAAAGGAGAGGGCCAGGGATGGAACTCTTTGGGACCCATTCAGAAAGTTGGAGGTTGAATGAGAAATATCCACCAAACAAAACCCTGAAAGAGCAATTAGAGAGGTAGAAAAAACCAGGAGGGAACAGAATCATGGCAGCAGAGGAAAGACAAGATTTTGAGATGAAGAGAATGGTTGAAAGTATGTGTGACAATTTGGGGAATCTCTGTAGTACAGTTTATTAATTTCGGTTGATATGAAATTGCTGTATAATGGAAGCTCGGGGTCTATGAAGTCAGTCCTGTGCTGTCAGGGCTATTACATATTCCCAATACCAGGGACAGTGGAGAGCCATTTAACCTCAGTGACTGTACTCTGAAGATGGGTATGCTAACAAGAATTGCCTAATGTAGGAAACCAAGGTGACCAAGTTTGTCTGCATGACTGCGGTATGGAGATACCCAAACAGGAGAACAAAAGTCAACTGTTAATGCTGGGTCTTAAAAACCACAGAGCTTCAGGCTGTCTACGTTTAAAATGCTTCGGCAGCATCGCTGCCGCTGTGGAGCTTCAGTGTAGATGCTACGAGGGCTTCTCCTGTCACTGTTAATCCACCTCCCTGAGAGGCAGAAGTGAAGTCATCAGAAGAATTCTTCTGTTGATTTAGCACTGTCTACTCCAGGGATTAGGTTGGTTTAACTACATCCTTTTGGGGGGGGGGGGGGGGGGGGAGGGATTTTTCACACCCCTGAGAGACATGGCTATGCTGATGAAACTTTTCAGTGTAGACCAGTCTTCAGAAGTTATGGGGTAACTCAGAGGGACTCAGACACAGGAACCTTGGACTGGAAAGAGGAAGAGACAGGCATGCTTTTGTAGCAGATGGTCTTGTTTTACTGTTGGACTACCGGAAGAAGAAGGAAACTGGCTGCACAGAAAAGACAACTCCATGGTTTGGAGGAGAAGTCATGAGCTTTATGAGGGGGAATCCTGGATCACTTTTATCTAAGCCCCAGGAGTGCTGAAGAATGGTGAGGAAACTGAGGCAGGGCATTTTTTATTTTTTCTGGATCCATGTCGTGCTCATGCTAAGTAAAGCGTAATTGGGTTTAGAAACCTTTGAAGTAAGTGTGTGTGTGTGTGTGTGTGTGTGTGTGTGTGTGTGTGTGTGTGTTTAATCTATCATGTTCCCACAAGGCAAGCTTAAGAACACCAGGCTCTCTACTGGGTTGGGGACTCCAACACAGCGGCTGGTGAGTATCCAGCAGCTGGAGCTTTACCCAGGCTCCACATGACATTGGAATTTTGAACTTTGGCCAGGAAGAGGTTGTTAGAGTATAAAGAACTGGATCAGTGGAATGGAAGGAGCAGAAGCCACATTGGAGACCACCTATGATGAAATTGGAAGAAAGGAACTCCAGACATCCATTGTAGACAGCAATTGGAGGTGGAAGAAAAAAGATGGGAGTAGTAGTTAGGGCTAAGTGTGGGGAGGAGGGCGTGCACGTTAAGACAAACTTTCTTGTAGTGTGCGGGGAAGTAGTTGAGGAGAGGGAGATGTTGGGGAGGGAAAAGCTGGGGAACACTGAAGCAGATGCAGAGGCTAGAGGAGGAGACTAAATGTGAAACTTCTGCATCAATAATGGAGACAGTTAGATGGGGCTGGGAGAGGGTTGTTTGTTGTTCTGCTTGAAAAAGCAAGATTCTGTGCAGTGGAAAAAAGTGAATGGGTGGGGAGGATTTGAAAAGGGGAGAGTAGAAGATGGCAAATAATCCATTAGGAGTATGGGTGTGGGAGTCAGTCAAGGTGGAAAAGTAATTTGTCAAGGAAAATTGCAGAGTTTAAGAGACGTGGGGGAGGCAATCCATATGGTCATGGAACTTCTGCTTGAGATCCTCCACTGCATGAGAGCAGAAATAGATGCTGGCATGAGCAAGGCTAGGGGTTGGCAGAACAGACCTTGTGATAGGGGAGAGGGATGAATGAGTCAAGGGTGGAGGAGAGTGTAGAATGGAGTATCTACTCCTGGGGCAATTCTATGCCAGTGCATGTGTTCAGAATTCATGTCCCCCGCAGATGTGGGGGGAGGGATAGCTCAGTGGTTTGAGCATTAGCCTGCTAAACCCAGGGTTGAGAGTTCAATCCTCGAGGGGGCCACTTAGGGATCTGGGGCAAAAATCAGTACTTGGTCCAGCTAGTGAAAGCAGGGGCCTGGACTTGATGATCTTTCAGGGTCCCTTCCAGCTCTATGAGATAGGTATATCTCCATAAAAAGATGTCTTTGCTTCCCTGCAGAAAACTTACTTTCTAACAGCGAAGCAAAGGGAAGTTGCAAGAGCAGTCATGCACCACTCCCTAGCAGTGCAGGCACATTGTTTCAGGCACCCGGAACAGCTGGCAGAAAGGTAAATCACTGCAGGGCTGGGGACATGCCAGCCAGTGGCTCCTACCTTCAGCTGGGATCAGCTGCTAGACCTGGCTGGGCTGGCGGCAGGAGAGGATGGGACTTCCTCTTCCCTTGCCAAGGAGTGGTTGAGACTGTCAGAGCCACCCCTAAAAACCTCCCCCAGCTGCAGGAAGCTCAGCATCCTCTCCTGCCCCCATCGCTCCTCAGCTGTGGGGGGAGCTGCTTCCCATCCGCCCAACCCCCATGCATCTGGACCTCCCATACCAACACCCCTGACAAGACTCACACCGTACACCCAGAACCTCCCTAGCCCTCCATACCCGAACCCCACCCCACTGAACCTCAACCCCTGCCTCTGGACCCCTGCCCCCAGACCACCCCCCACTGAGCTCCCTGCACTGGTAAGCCCCATCCCCCCTGCACAACCCTCAGACCCCCATGCCAGTGACCCCCAACTAGCTGCACCCAGACACCCACCCCAGCAAGCCCCATCCCCCCCCCCACATAGACCCCTCTGCTGAGTCTCAACCACCTTCACCTGGAAGCCCATGCAGAGTCCTATTGCCTGTGCACCTGGAACACCCTCCAATGAACCTCTGTGAATCCAGATGCCCCCACACCTAGTCCCCACTGAGCTGCCTGCACCCAGATTGTCCCACCCCACCCCACACCTGGATACCCCCACGCTGAGCCTCTTCACACTTGGATCCTGCCTGCCCCACGCCTGGTGCAGAGCCCCAGGGTCTTTCTGGGGCATGTCCAGGCCTTGTGCTGTGTCAGGGTCGGGTGCAGCCTCACTGCTGAGTCCGTATCCCAGGGGTGGCTGCAGGGTGATCTCCCACCTTTGTGCAGCTAGGGGCCTGTGTTCCCCAATCCCTCTCTGCATTTATTTGAGTAATAAAACTTGCAGAATTTTAAAATATTGTGCACAGAATGTTTAATTTTTTGATACAGAATGCCCTCAGGAGTAAGTATCAAACAACCATGTCAATGGAAGAAATGGCCGAGAGCAGTAGAAAAAAATATTGAAATTGATTGGACTGGAAATAGCAGGAGCAGGTGGTAGATAGGCAATGTTGAAAAAGAGCAGATGCTGGTCAGAGACGGGGAATGCAGTGATGGAGAGATCACAGAGCAGTGCTTGGTCAAGACAAGATCAAACATAGCTGTTTTGGTAAGTGAGAGGATGGGGGAGTGCAGTGTTTGAGGCATGTCACCTGAGGCAGGTGTGGATTTGTATTTGTATAGGTGGGGCAGGGAGACTGGGATGGGGAGTGGGTGAGGATAAAAGAAATGGAGCTGTTGGGAGAAGCTATAATGCAAAAAGGGGTGTGGTGAGAGCTTGGTTGAATAGCAGAGGGACATAATTAGGGCATGGCTACCCTGGAAACTTCAAAGCACTGTCGCGGGAGCGCTTTGAAGTGTGAGTGTGATTGCGCGTGGGAGAGCTTTCCCAGCGCTCCTGGTAATCCACCTCCACGAGGGGATTAGCTTCAAGTGCTGGGAGTGTGGCTCCCAGCGCTCGGAGCCTGTCTACACTAGTGCTTTAAAGTGCTCTGACTTGCTGTGCTCAGGGGGTTGATTTTTCCCACCCCTGAGCGAGCAAGTTAGAGCGCTATAAAATGTAAGTGTAGCCAAGCCCTTAGAAAACAGTTGAGCAAAGAATCACTAAATGGGAACCAGTTAAATCAATAACAGCCAAAATGCTTCTGAAATAAATGTAGTCAAATTTTACTAATTCTGGGTCACTGAGAACGAAAATGATGCTTAAAATTGTTGATTGGCTCTAGTTTTCAAGATATGCTATTGGGTCATATATACTAACACTTGACTTGGGAATGGCGGAGGATAAGTGAGTTATAAAGGGAAGGGATCTCAATTTAAACCAGAAATGACTAAAATACATCTTTGACTGGATCTATGAATAAATCTATGACTGGGTTTGGACAGTACTTGCTTTTTAGGCAAAACAATGAATGATGCAATCTGAAGCTGGTATTGCGTCATACATGATATGAATTGCATCATGTTATTCCTAGAAGTCATGGATGATGCAATCATAACGAAGCTTACATCACTCTGCTGAACAAATTGCCCTATATCAGCTCTAGAAATCATACAGTGTCGTGCTCTCTTATTTGTCAGTGTTTGATTTTGCAAAGGGACACGTTTCTGTTTAGCCAAAGTGAGCAGAGATGCCTCGTACTTGTGTGAACAGTGCAGATAACTTCTGCTATGTTTGTGGTGAAGTGACTTTTGCATCACAAGCGCAGTATAACCACTATGGTTAAGAAAGCCTATCACCTTTATTTTGGCTGCAAAATTGGAGATCTGGACAAGAGGTGGGCCCCACACATATGCTGCAACACTTGTGCAACAAATCTTGACCAGTGGTTGAACAGGAAAAGGAAATCTATGCCTTTTGCAGTGCCAATGATTTGGAGAGAGCCAACAGATCATACCAGCAATTGTTACTTCTGCATGGTGCCTCCAGTTGGGAAAGGTGTGTCAAAGAAGAAAAAGTGGACTGTGCAGTATCCAAACATTCCATCAGCTATACGCCCAGTACCCCATGGAGAAGGACTGCCGGTTCCTGATGCACCAGAATCATTCTCACTTGAGTCAGACGAGGAAGAGGATGAAACTTCTGGTCCTGAACCATCAATGTCACAGGACCCCCATTTTCTCCCATCCTCCTCCTCTGAACCACACCTCATAACACACGGTGAACTGAATGACCTTGTCAGGGATTTGGAACTACCCAAGAGTAAGGCAGAGCTGTTGGGCTCCAGACTACAGCAGTGGAATCTCCTGGCAGGTGATGTTAGGGTTTCCATGTTCCGTGACCGTCAAAAGGATCTTGTCCCATTCTTCTTCATGGAAGGTGATCTTGTAGCCTGCAACAACATCGATGGTGTGATGGCAGCCCTCAACATCGTTCACGATCCAGATGAGTGGAGACTGTTCATTGATTCATCGAAGACGAGTCTTAAAGCTGTTTTACTGCATAATGGCAATGTTTTGCCATCAATTCCAGTTGGTCATGCAGTCCATATGAAGGAAATCTATGACAACATGAAACAACTTTTGAGGTGCATAAACTATGACCAACATCAGTGGCAGCTTTGTGGTGATTTTAAGGTTGTTGCTCTCTTGCTTGGTCTGCAGACTGGATACACAAAGTACTGCTGTTTTCTCTGCGAATGGGATAGTCGTGCAAGAGATTCCCACTACATCAAGAAAGATTGGCCACTCCGACAGTCATTGGAGCCTGGGAGGAAAAGTGTTCAGCATCCACCACTTGTTGAATCAAGGAAGATTTTTGTTACCACCCTTACACATCAAGCTGGGTCTGATGAAGAACTTTGTCAAGGCCATTGACAAAATACAAGCAGCTTTCAAGTACCTCCGTGGAAAATTTCCAAGGTTAAGTGAAGCTAAGAGAAAGGAAGGTGTCTTTGTTGGTCCTCAGATTCGTGAACTTCTTCGAGATGATGCATTTGACCCTGCACTGCGTGGCAAGGAAAAGATGGCATGGAAAGCCTTCTAGTTAGTGGCAATAAATTTACTCAGAAACAACAAGGCAGCCAACTACAGGTTGTTGGTGGAAAACCTCCTCAAGGCATACAAAAGCCTTGGTTGCAACATGTCACTAAAGATACATTTTTTGCACTCTCATCTAGATTTTTTTCCACCGAACTGCGGAGCAGTGAGCGACGAGCACGGCAAGCGATTTCACCAGGACATTGCAACAATGGAGAAACGCTATCAGGGCAAATGGAGCCCATCAATGCTTGCAGACTATTGCTGGACAGTGACAAGAGATGCTCCATTTAATGAATACAAGAAACAAGAGAAGAAGCGCCAAGTAGACACTGAATGGGACTAAACTATGTACAGAATAGTTTTTTGCCTTTTGTTTCATAATAAATTTTATTTATATAACCCTTTTGCTGATTTTTAAAGTGTTACATAAACAGGACAGGTGAAATATTATCATGTAAAGCAACCATAAACACATGAAAAGACCTAGGCTTACAATTTATGATTAAAACTCTACTATCTACACAATATACATAGACATAAAATGTAAAAACTTAAATATCTTAGAAACAGTAGCCAATCAGTTGTTTTAATTGTCATATTTGAATTCAGCACATCAAAATACATAATAAATAGCACATTTTATCTCTGAAGCAGACGACTTCTCAAAAATTGTAGACCAGTGTAATGAGTTAATCTGATACAAGATTAATCAGTTATCAGCAAGCTATTTATTTAAGCAGACAGACACACAATGAGTGGAGATGCAGCTGTAGTGAGGTGGATGGCAGCCAGTGAGGAGTAGTTAGTGTTGGATGTGCAGGTTCACTGAAAGGAGGAGCTGGATGATAGCACACAGTGAGGGTTTGGAATGAAGCAGGGGAAAATTAGCAGCTGTGCATGGCCTCCATAGGGATAAGATAGGGCCTGGGTCACTAAGAACAGCCCTTAATATGGCAATGTGGCCAGTCATGTGGGGAAGTCAATGGGAGTGAAGGGAAATTAGATGCCAATCCTGAAGGTGGCAGTGAACTATGGATAGAGACCCCAGTATGCTGGGTGACTGCAATGTGTTGTCCCCATCTTGGGAAGAATGTAGATCAGGCACCAGTACCAGGAGCAAGAGAGAAGTAACTGGTGCTTGTAGAATCCCTCTCCCTCCCCCACAATCATTTACAAAATGTCGCTGCCAGAGGGTATAGAGGAGGAGTGTATATGTGTACATGAGAGACTGTGTGAGTGAATGCAGTACTGAACTATGCTCATGACACTGAGTTGTGCACCTTTCTCATTTCAATTGGATTGTGCAGTCAGTTTTCCCAGTGGCTGGCCCAGGTTTTGGCTTGATTAAGAGCTAGTTGGCCAAATCAAATAATGAGGCTTTTTTCCGGTGGACAATTGCCTGTGCCATTGGCAGACTTGTTTCACTAACTCCTCCCCACCCCTCTGTTACATTTGGGCAGATTGGAAAAAGGAAACTTCTTTGCTACAAAAATAAACTGTGAATGCAAAACTTGAATTGAAATCTTAGAGAACAGACATATGCTTATGCCCAACTATGCCTCTGTAAATCAATTTTTAATCTATACATACATAAATTATACTAGTCCCAGGTTGAGTAACAGTCATAACTATTTAGAATTAACTCCTGTATTGTACGATGAACTCTACAATAATGGTAGAGACATATATAGCATTGCCCTATGATGGATTTGGAGCTGCTCTGTAATAATTTATGAATACTGCATGTAGGTATATGAATACCTGTAGTTTTGGGATGTTTATGAATATATTTTAATGCAATAGGGGGCCGTTGGGGAAAACCAACAGGAAAGGAAAGAATGGTTCAAGCTCAGCCACTTCACAGCAATGGCTTGAGAGTTGTTAAGAATCACTGCCAGGACGGCAAATGGCCTATGCACACCAGAGATCAAAAGAACTCTAGCAGCTCTGAAAGGGAATCCTCTCTTGAGAGGTGGGAGTTAAACTGAAACACAATCTGCTGTGGGTGTCTAAAGAAGTTAGGCCTGCCTAGGTTACTATTAAGGGGCAGAGGAGTGGTAGCTGAATGGTTAAGAGGCTTAGCTACAAACCTAAACATCATGACTTTAAGTCTTGCTCTGTCTCACACTGAAAGACCATCTCCAGTTCACTCAGCTGCAAAGTGGGTGCCTGATCCAGCAGGTTGGGGCAGTCAAAGGTGGTCAGATATGATATTGTGCACATGGAACTGATGTGCCTTAACTGCCTCAGCCTGATAAGCCATAGGCTTGTGAGAAACTCTGACTTGACTGATAAGCCTTTAGGCAAGATAGACGTGCATAGACTGTTTTAAAATCCTGTTTCTCTCAATGCTTTGTTCCTGCTGTAAATTAATCAGTACTTTGTTTTTTAGAAGGCTGACTGATCACTGTGCACCATTGGTCTCAGGCCGCCAAAGGGAAGAACCACAGGTGACTGAACTCAATAGGATCTGCAGGGTAGGAATGGATGATATAGAGTACTGGTAGTCAGGGGCCCAGTCTAAGGCCTGGTCTACACTACGAGTTTAGGTCGACTTTAGTTGCGTTAAATCGAATTTAGCCTGGACACGTTCACACGACGAAGCCCTTTCTTTCGACTTAAAGGGCCCTTTAAACCGGTTTCTTTAATCCACCTCCGACGAGATTAGCGATAAAATCGGCCTTATGGGGTCGGAATTGGGTTAGTGTGGATGGAAATCGACGTTATTGGCCTCCGGGAGCTATCCCACAGTGCTTCATTGTGACCGCTCTGGACAGCACTCTCAACTTAGATGCACTGGCCAGGTAGACAGGAAAAGCCCCGCGAATGTTTGAATTTCATTTCCTGTTTGCTGAGCGTGGAGAGCACAGGTGACCACGCAGAGCTCATCAGCACAGGTAACCGTGATGGAGTCCCAGGATCGCAAAAGAGCTCCAGCATGGACAGAACGGGAGGTTCGGGATCTGCTCGCCATATGGGGAGATGAATCAGTGCTGGCCGAACTCCGAAGCAGTAAACGAAATGGCAAAATATTAGAAAAGGTCTCCAAGGCCATGAAGGACAGAGGCCATAACAGGGATACACAGCAGTGCGGCGTGAAAATTAAGGAGCTAAGGCAAGCCTACCACAAAGCCAGAGAGGCAAACGGAAGGTCCGGGGCTGAGCCGCAAACATGCCGCTTCTACGCGGAGCTGCATGCCATTCTAGGGGGTGTAGCCACCACTACCCCAACCGTGTGCTATGAGTCCCTCAATGGAGAAACACACAGGGAAGCGGGTTCGGGGGACGAGGAAGATGAGGATGGAGATAATGTAGATAGCTCACAGCAGCAAGGAAGCGGAGAAACCGGTTTCCCCAACAGCCAGGATATGTTTATCACCCTGGACCTGGAACCAGTAACCCCCGAACTCACCCAAGACCCTGTGGGCACACAGGGGACCTCTGGTGAGTGTACCTTTGTAAATATTACACATGTTTTAAAAGCAAACGTGTTTAATGATTAATGATTAATTTGCCCTGGCAATCGCGGCCAGTACAGCTACTGGAGAAGTCTGTTAACGTGTATGGGGATGGAGCGGAAATCCTCCAGGGACATCTCCAGAAAACTCTCCTGGATGTACTCCCAAAGCCTTTGCAAAAGGTTTCTGGGGAGGGCTGCCTTATCCCGTCCGCCATGGTAGGACACTTTACCACGCCAGGCCAGTAGCACGTAGTCTGGAATCATTGCATAACAAAGCATGGCAGCGTATGGTCCCGGTGTTTGCTGGCATGCAGACAACATCCATTCCTTATCGCTCTTTGTTATCCTCAGGACAGTGATATCATTCACGGTCACCTGGTTGAAATGGGGCAATTTTATTAAGGGGACATTCAGAGGTGCCCCTTCCTGGTCTGCTGAACAGAAATATTCCCCACAGTTAGCCACGCGGTGGGGGGGAGGGGTGAAGTGATCATCCCAGAGAATTGGGTGTGGGGGGGGAGGGGAATTAGTTGGGTTTGTGCTGCATGTTAACCCTGAAACCGCAGCCCCTCCTTTTACATTGCAAACCCATTTTAAATGGCCAACCAAATGGGTGCTTGGTATGGGAAATGAGGGCAGTACTGTTTGAAACCATCCCCACATGTTAAGAAGGTTAAAAAAGCCCAAAGACTGTATGTCTTACCATGGCTGCCTGCAAGCTGAAATCTGTGTCCTGGCACTGCGTGAGTGATCTCTCACACCAAACCAGGAGACGCTCAATATAAGAGGAAAAATGCGACCTTGTAACGAAAGCACATGTGCTGTTTTATGTGAACAGCAAAATTTAACGTGAAAGTGTACCCATTGTTCTCTAAAATGTATCTTTTTTAACCACCTCTCCCCTTCTCCTCCACCAGCTGCAAATGTGTCTCCTTCACAGAGGCTACTGAAGATTCGAAACTGAAAGCGAAGGACACGTGATGAAATGTTCACAGAATTACAGACTGCCTCCCACGCTGACAGAGCCCATCAGAATGCGTGGAGGCAGTCAATGGCTGATTTTAGAAAAGCCCAATATGACCGAGACGAGAGGTGGCGGGCTGAATCGCGGGCAGAAGAGCAGAAGTGGCGTGCTGAATCGCGGGCTGAAGATGAGAGGTGGCGTCAGCTTGCACACAGAAGGCAAGAGTCGATGCTCCGGCTGCTGGAGCATCAAACTGATATGCTGCAGCGTATGGTTGAGCTGCAGGAAAGCCAGCAGGAGCAGAGACCGCCGCTACAGCCCCTGTGTAACCAACAGCCATCCTCCCCAAGTCCCATTGCCTCCTCACCCAGACGCCCAAGAACACGGTGGGGGGGCCTTCGGCCACCCACTCACTCCACCCTAGATGATTTCCATAGCAATAAGTTTTAAAGTTTTAAATTGCAGTGTGTCCTTTTCCTTCCCTCCTCCCCCACCCATCCCGGGCTACCTTTCCAATTATCCCCCTAGTTGTGTGATGAATTAATAAAGAATGCATGAATGTGAAGTAACAATGACTTTATTGCCTCTGCAACTGGTGCTTGAAAGGGGGAGGGTAGGGGAGGGTGGGGTGGTTGGTTTACAGGGAAGTAGAGTTAACTGGGTGGGGGGGGGAGGGGAGGAGGGTTCATCAAGGAGAAACAAACAGAAGTTTCACTCCGTAGCCTGGCCAGTCACAAAACTGGTTTTCAAAGCTTCTCTGATGCGCACAGCGCCATGCTGTGCTGCTCTAACCGCCCTGGTGTCTGGCTGCGCGTAATCAGCGGCCAGGCGATTTGCCTCTACCTCCCACCCCGCCATAAATGTCTCCCCCTTACTCTCACAGATATTGTGGAGCGCACAGCAAGCAGCAATAACAATGGGGATATTCTTTTCGCTAAGGTCTGAGCGAGTCAGTAAGCTGCACCAGCGCGCTTTTAAACGCCCAAATGCACATTCCACCACCATTCGGCACTTGCTCAGCCTGTAGTTGAACAGGTCCTGACTCCTGTCCAGGCTGCCTGTGTATGGCTTCATGAGCCATGGCATTAAGGGGTAGGCTGGGTCCCCAAGGATCACGATAGGCATTTCAACATCCCCAACGGTTATTTTCTGGTCCGGGAAGAAAGTCCCTTCCTCCAGCTTTCTAAACAGAGCAGACTGCCTGAAGACGCGAGCATCATGTACCCTTCCCGGCCAGCCCACGTTGATGTCAGTGAAACGTCCCTTGTGATCCACCAGGGCTTGCAGCAGCATTGAAAAGTACCCCTTGCGGTTTATGTACTCGGTGGCTTGGTACTCCGGTGCCAAGATAGGGATATGGGTTCCGTCTATCGCCCCACCACAGTTTGGGAATCCCATTGCAGCAAAGCCATCCACTATGGCCTGCACGTTTCCCAGAGTCACTACCCTTGATATCACCAGGTCTCTCATTGCCCTGGCAACTTGGATCACAGCAGCCCCCACAGTAGATTTGCCCACTCCAAATTGATTCCCGACTGACCGGTAGCTGTCTGGCGTTGCAAGCTTCCACAGGGCTATCGCCACTCGCTTCTCCACTGTGAGGGCTGCTCTCATCCTGGTATTCTGGCGCTTCAGGGCAGGGGAAAGCAAGTCACAAAGTTCCATGAAAGTGCCCTTACGCATGCGAAAGTTTCGCAGCCACTGGGAATCGTACCACACCTGCAGCACGATGCGGTCCCACCAGTCTGTGCTTGTTTCCCGGGCCCAGAATCGGCGTTCCACGGCATCAACCTGCCCCAGGAACACCATGATTTCCACATTGCTGGGGCCTCTGCTTTGTGAGAGGTCTATGTCCATGTCAATTTCCTCATCACTCTCGTCGCCGCGCTCTAATCGCCACCTCCTCGGCTGGTTCCGGTTTTGCTTTGGCATGTCCTGGCTCTGCATATACTCCAGGACAATGCGCGTGGTGTTCATAGTGCTCATAATTGCCGCGGTGATCTGAGCGGGCTCCATGATCCCAATGCTAGCTATGGCGCCTGGTATGAAAAAAGGCGCGAAACTAGTATCTGACGGACTAGGGGAGGGAGGGAGTGAGGAAGGGAGGGGCGAGTGACGACATGGCATACAGGTACAGGGAATTAAAATCAAGAAAGGTGGCTGTGCATCAGGGAGAAACACAAACAACTGTCACACAGAATGGCCCTCCCCAAAGATTGAACTCAAAAGCCTGGGTTTAGCAGGAGGGAGGGGGGAAGCAAATGAATACAGAATAAATCTATTTTTTACATCTTAAGACGACGGTGCAGCATGACTGATAGCCCTCGGCATTTTCTGGGTGCTTGGCAGCAAATACTGGGCGCTTGGCAGTTAGCCTTCAGGTCTACTGCACAATCTGATACCCACTGCAGTATGACAACGATGGATACCAGTCGTAATATACTATCCACTGCCCAAAAGGCAAGGGGTTGCTGCTGTGTAGCAATGGTGCCCCATACTTCGCATACTACGACTGATAACCATCATCATCAAGGCAAAGGGTTGCTGCTGTGTAGCAATCTAGACCCACGTCTGCCAGCCCCATGTCTGCCAGCACCCAGATCGCCGTTGGCCTCTTCTGGGTGCTTAGCAGAAAACTGGGTGCTTGGCAGAAAATAGTATACTACGACTGATAACCATCATTATCTGCCCAGGTGCCCATGATCGACAGCCACTGCTGTCCGACGAGGATGGTTACCAGTTGTAATAAACCAGCTACTGCCAAAAGGCAAAAGGCTGGTGCAATGCAGCCCTACGGCTGCCGGCACCCAGATCGCCAATGAAGGCTACCAGTCATGCTGCACTGTCTACCGCCAAAAGGCAGTTAGCTGCTGCTGCTGTGTAGCAATGCAGTCCCACGTCTGCCGGCACCTAGATGACATATGGTGACGGTGAGCTGAGCTGAGCGGGCTCCATGCTTGCCGTGGTATGTTGTCTGCACAGGTAACCCAGGTAAAAAGGCGCGAATCTATTGTCTGCCGTTGCTGTGACGGAGGGGGAGGGGCCTGACGCAGGTACCCAGAACCCCCCGCGGCACTGTTTTGCATCATCCGGGCATTGGGGTCTCAACCCAGAATTCCAATGGACGGCGGAGACTGCGGGAACTGTGGGATAGCTACCCATAGTGCAATGCGCCGGAAGTCGACGCTAGCCTCGGTACTGTGGACGCGGTCCGCCAAACTAATGCACTTAGAGCATTTTATGTGGGGACACACACAATCGGCTGTATACAACCGATTTCTATAAAACCGGCTTCTATAAATTCGACTTAATTTCGTAGTGTAGACATACCCTAAGAGTAGGAGAATTGTGGAATTCTACCCCAGGCAAGGTAGAGGCACAAGGCCTGACATCTGAAGGGATGCAGTCGGAGGGCCGAGGTGCAGGTAGCCCTGTAACTGCGACACCAGCCTACAGTATCTTGCCCAAAGTTAGATACAAATTTTAGGTTGACTTCCCTTTTATGTATACATTTTTTCATTAGAATAGTTTATTAATTTTAGTTGCCTGAACTCACTGCTAATTACTGTATCTAACAATATCACATAGTACCTTAATAGTAAATATATATATTCATTCTACTGGGATTCTACTCCTAGTTTACCTCTGCCTCTTTGTGACACCATCAGCCTGCAAATGTCTACTGAAGTTAATCAGTAGCTTGATGAGGATTTTTTTTCTCTTTTAACTGATGGGCAAGAAGTTAAATGTTTGTTCAGTTCCTTCAGATGTTCTCAGTGCTTTATATTCCTTCTGAGGAGAAGCTCACTAGGCAGGCAACTTAAGGCAATTGATAGCTGAAAGAATAGTGGATTATTGTTGGCATCTGGAAAATGGAATCCTCAAAATCAGCTGCTATGGAATGGCAGACATTTATAAAGTTATGAAATATTAAAATAAACATTAAAATATGTAAAATTACTTATATAGTATCACTACAAAAGCAAATTAGTTAGCAAAAATACTCCAGTGTTTATTACATACACAACGGATCAAATCCTGATGTTTAATATAGTGGTATGTCTTTAACGTTGACAGGATTTCAGATGGCCAAGCAAATAGAAACGAAAGAGGGGCACTACTTGGAAGTCTTGCTCAGCCCAGGTATCCAGTGAAGATTTCTGTGGTGAGTGAATACTGCCTTATTAAAAATATCAATGAATATTAAGGAGAATCCTGGGTACAATTCCAAGTTCTGAAGGGAAATGTTCTTCAGTGTTTAGACTTTCCACCTCTGTCCCATCTGCCCGTCTCTCTCTCTCTCTCTCTCTCTCCCCCTGCCCCACATTCCAAGGATGATCCCCTCCAGACTTTGTAAGTCCTCAGAGCTCCCAAGAAGTTCTTTATGCCTTTAGTCTTATTCTACATCTGCATCCCCAGTCTTTCCCCTGCCTTCCCCAGCTCTGGGTCCCCCACCACCACTTTTGTGTAATTTTGAGGTCTCCTCTGCCACCCTCCCCAATGTCCAGTTCCAGTCCAAGGAGTCCTCCTCTATGTTGGCTCCTGTCTCCCTTTCCTCCACTCCAGCTCTGGTTTCAATCTATCTTTCTCCATGCTGCTCGCCTCTGTATTCCTGTCAAGCTTCTTCCTGCTGCTCCACCTGTCCTGGACACTAGCATTGTGGGCACTGAAAGCCCAGGAGAGACAATTTCAGTGCTCTCGCTTATGGTGCTCAGTGCCACAGTGGCCTTTGGCAACTGTCAGAAGCAATTGCAGGAAAAGTTCTGCTCTGCCCTTGAGCCCTGGGATGGAACATGCTCAGTCAGGACCTGCAAACTCTACAGGTTTTCTTTGTGGACTATGGGTTTTCAGATCCTGTATAGGTCTATGGAGAAAAGCCCAACCTAGTCTGTGGGGAATAGTCCTCTGATTCCTGTCCTTTTCCATTTTGGAGACAGTGGTGTTGGCATTAGGTTAGTGGATGTCCAGAATCTATGCTGGACTTGCACATTGCCAGATTTAGTTGATCGGGCTTGAGGAGTCCCTCTGCTACCCATGTTTCCAGACTCTGCCTGTGCCAGATGGGCATAATTTTTCCTTTCTTTTTACTACTAGAGAAACCTGTACTTACAGGCAATCTAACTAACTAAAAATAAAAAGAGCTACAGAAGAAAGGAAACAGCAAATGAGGGAAGACTTGAGGACACAGCATGTGATCCAAGCTTGTTGTTCTTTGCAGTTAAGAAAGAACGGGGAGCAAGTGGAGCTGTTCCCTTTTCATACCCTCTGTGAGGGAAGGGGAGGGTCAAATGACCCCAGTGGACACTAGTCCTAGAAGATTCCACAGCTCAGCACCTTGTGGCACCACTCTCACAACTAGGAATATGTAGAGACCACTGGAAGAATTATTCTTTTGGAAAACTTTTTAGAGAGAGGATATGAGAGATTTTCCTCTCTCCTCTTGGGAACGTATTGCATCCACAGATAGGGACTTTACATTGGGCTGAACAGTATAAAGCAAGCAGTTTGACTGTGGACAAGAATCCTGATTTGGCTTGTGTAACTGACCTGGCAGGATACAGACCCTTTGTTCATACAGTCCATTAAATCGTTAATAGTGTAGGATTTTAGATATTTAAAGGTGCCTCTTAGGTTTTTGGTTCCATAAGCAAAGACCAGTAGCATTTTCCAGACCAGCAGATTAGAAGCCTGCTCCCATTAACACTGCACGTGAATGTATAACAGGATGTATCTACAGGCATGGCACTATAGAAAAGGCTGGGTAACAAGGCCCCATCCATGGAAGGCAATGGTTGAATGAGCCTGCCAGGATCTAAAGCAAGTTACCTAATACTCTTGAGAAAGGAGAGTTAGGGTTACCATACGTCTGGTTTTTCCCGGACATGTCCGGCTTTTTGGTAATCAAACCCCTGTCCGGGGGGAATTTCCAAAAAGCCGAACATGTCGGGGAAAAATACTCCCTGGCTTACCTTAGAGCGGGCACCAGGGGCTGCTGTGCTCCCTGACTCCTGGGCTCTGTAAGAGCCAAGCTGCCCGAAGCCCGAGCACTACCAGCTTCACTGTTTGCCGGGCAGCCTCCAGACCCTGTGCCCCCGGCTGGGCGCTTCCCCTCCTGGGCTCCAGCTGCGCTGGGGAAGCGCCGGCCGGGGGCGCAGGGTCTGGGGGCTGCCCTGCAAACCGTGAAGCGGGTAGCGCTCGGGCAGCCCTTTTCGCGTGGCTGGGAGGGAGGAGGGGGAATGCGGGCACTCAGGGGAGGGGGCGGAGTTAGGGCGGGGACTTTGGGAAGGGGCGGAGTGGGGTGGGGAAGGGGTGGAGTTGGGGCGGGGCCAGGGGTTAGAAAGGGGCAGGGTCAGGGCCCCGTGGAGTGTCCTCATTTTTTATTTTTTAAATATGGTAACCCTAGGAGAGTAGTTTTTTGCCTCACTCTGGTAGATTATGGTGCTTTTTAACTATTACTTTCTTTTAAGTAATCTTTAGGTTTCTATGAAATCCTTTAGTCAATGGCCATGTGTTCTGGTGATATCTACTAACGAACAACCAACCTCTTTTCAGTTGCTTTCAGCTAGACACTGAGTGTGATTTCAGAAGCTTATTTATTCTTGCAAATAATTAGAAAATTGGACTAATATCTTCCCCCCTTCCCTCCCAAAAGCTGGCCTAGTCCTGCTGCTGTATGGCCCACTGATTTTTTTATGATCACATAGGACCAAATTCTGCAGTCCTCACTCAATCAACATTAAACATTTAAACATTAAATTAAATCAATTAAACATTTCAAATTGATTATAGCACCAGGAGTTTTGCCTGAATAAGAACTGTGGGATTCAGCTCTTAATTAGAAATCTGACTTTTAACAGCTCAACTGGGAATCCAGAGCTCCTTTGTCATCTTCCCCTTCCCCCCCCCCCCCCGTTCTCCCTAGAAGAGAGGCAGGTTGCTTTATGGAGGTATAAAACATTTGTTCTTGAATACAGTCTCATAACTGTATTTGCAGACTTTAAATATGTAGCCCTTTTTGTCTTACTAAGTCCACCCAGTTAAGTCTATAACACACATCCCCTGAAACTTGGCAATAAGTATTTAACAGATGGAGAATTGCCTGCTTTTGCATGCATACAAGCTCATGGCAAAGAGAAGCTAGAACAGTAGGAGAGGCATTTCCACAACAGATGATAAATGCTATATTGCCCCTTTTTTGGAGAGAGAATGCTTTGTCAAATTCCTAGCTCATGTCAGGATGTTTCTGCATTCTTTCATGGCCAGGGGAACAGAATAAAAGGTCAGTGATTATTTCTGTTGGCACGGATTATGGTTGTGTAATGTAATAGTTTGTCAAAGTGAGATTGTATCTTGCAATAATTGAGACACATTGTGTAACCTCCATGACCACCGTATTACAGAATCATTTAGTTACGCTGGTTCTTAACTGTGTTTTGTCTGCTAGCAAACTTGAAACTAGATTAAGCCAATTGCAGTAGCATTTATGAACCTTACCATAATTTCCTTAAGATTGCACATACTATCTTTCCTAAACCCTATTCTATCCTCCTTACACGTAGTACTGAAAGCTTAGAGTTCCAAAAATTGATTGCATTTTTTCACTTTCCTTTCCCCTAAAATATTGGGGGAATTTTGTGTTCCACAGGCAGGATGAAATTAACACACACACCTGGCAACTTTCATTTCACAACATAGGCTTGCTTTCATTGTGCAGTGTATGATACCCTAGTCTTTTATGAAAAAAATATAGTGCTGCTCCTACTATTCAGTCACATGCATATGTGGAAGATTAACATTAATTAAGATGTAAATATTTAAAGCTTTAAGCATGACTACAATAGGGATTTGTAAATGATGTAGGTTCAAAACTAAGCTTCCACCCCTACTGTTTAGAGGGCAGGGATCAAATTCTGATCTCACACCATTGTAACTCTGGAGTTGTGCTCACTGTCAGTTTGCTTCTGCACTAGGGTAACTGAGAGCAGAATTTCACCACTAAATTTGGAGGAGACCTCTCTTAAGGAAAGAAATGTCACAAGGGAATACTATACACTGGAGAAGAAATGTGGTATATATTTCAAGCAAGGCAGAAACTCAAAGGTCAATTGATCTTATTTGAAAATAAATTATAATAATCTTTTGCACAGGTTTCATTCCTAATCCTTTTACCATTAAACTGAATTTACAGGTGTTACCATCTACGGTTATCAAGTGAAACCTGATCTCTTAAAAGAACAAGAAGTTTTGGAAATTCAGTCTTTGAATGACTTGCTTTGTGACATTGTGGAAGTCATGAAGCTTTGCTGTGTGCTATACTATCAGGCTGTGTTACAGTGCTTGCTCTTTTTATGGCTCTGTCCTGCAAGATACTGAGCAGTCGTGTGACCTGTTGTGCACCCTCAAATCCTGTTGAAGTCAGTAGGAACTGAGGGTGCTTAGCCCTTTAAAGGATCAAGCCCTTAGGGTAGAGTATGCAAAGATGCAGTGGTATAATTAGAGTGCACAAACACAAGTTTAGGCTTCTTATTTATTGTAAAATCTCTGCTTCTGGCATATAATTTTATTCAACATCCACAGACCTTAACCATTTATTACTTAGCACAGAATAAAAACAGTTCATCTTACACACTAGATTTGTTTTCCTTATTTCAGTTAATATTTGATTTGTACCTTTTATACAAAACAAGAACAATTTACTCCAACATCCCATTAAAAACGTCATTTATTGCGTCTAAGTTTGAACACCATATCCTTCACCCATGATGGCCACTGATAAATATTTTTCAGTTGACAAAATCTCATACAGCTGCATCTATAGTATATCCTCTGTTTGTAACTTTTTGTTATGGAGAAGAAGTTACAATAGTAAGGGTTGTTCTAATAAGCGAGCTAAGAGCAAGAATACAGTAGCCTAACACCAGAGGTAGACTTTTTAGTCACAGCTTCATGGAAAGAATGCAGCATTTCACAGCTGTGATACAGCATCACATTTGTGGTACTACATTTAAGGCTGCATCACTTCTGTCTTCTATTAAAAGGACAGAGCTCTAGGAATGGGGGTCTGCCTGAACTCAAAAAAGCCTGAGCCAAAGCCTACTGAAGTCAGCAGGAGTCATTCCACTGAACGCCTTCAATGAGCTTTGGATCAGGCCTATAGATCTTTTTACCGCTTGGGTCCCGGCTCTGCAACTACTTTATGTATAGGGCATTAAGACCCTGGAGAAAGGGAATACCCCATGCTGCTCACCACTGCCCCACTTATCAATTAAGGGAGAGGAAGTAACTTGTTCTGAAGGGAGTCCTACCCAGAAGAATGATGTATCCCATGGTTCCCAACCAGGGATACATGTACCCCTGGGAGTACGCAGAGATCTTCTGGGGATACGTTAACTCATCTACATCAGTTTCTCAACCTGGGATTATAGTATAGGTTTAGGGGAGTTGCAAGTGCAGGGCTGGCGTTAAGGGGTGGCAAGCAGGGCAATTGCCCAGGGCCTCACACAGCTAAGTTACATGTTTCAGCCCTGGGGGGCAGGGCTTGGGCTTCGGGAGTAGAGTAGTCTGGAAACGGTGAGAACCAGATGTATCCAATACTGTATGGGAGCATGTGTAATTCTGTGGACAAGTTAATGATAGGAAGGTAAGGATGGTGTAATTCAACTTGTAAAAATCTCCAGGCTCGTAAGTTCAATGGTGTCACCCTCTGCAACATGGCAGGAAGGACTCAGCACACCCCCCCCCACCCTTGGTGGAATTTTAATAATACCAAGTCATTTGAAATGGATTACGGGTTGGGTATTGTTTGAAAGCCCTTTCTCTCATGAACACAATGGTATCAACATGACAAACCTAGAACAATTATGTAGATATATATTTGAGAAAATGTTTTTAAAAAATCAATGTTTTTTTTAATTATGCTTTAACACAGGGATGCATTGCTTAAGTAGAGATTGATCTTTGGTAATCCTAAAGGATCTAGCCTTGACACTTGTAACTGAAAACATTTATTCCTCAAAGTCACCATCAGTGTTGTCTCAGTCTAGGACAGCACTGCTAGACATGTCACACTGATCCTTGTCTGTGCTACTCTCACACATCTCTGTACAAGGCAGGCTGCTGGCCAAACACTTGCAGGTGGTGAGCATCCGGTCTTTGCACACAAGCATTTGATGAGCTGCAGGATTGATTTGGAAGCGCACTGTATTTCACATAACTGCTGTAAAGTGTGATTCCTAACTTGACCCATTTCCAATGACACTATGATCAAAATGTCCACCAATCGGAGGAGCTGGGAGGGGATGAACAATGAATCCTCCCTGCCACACCAAGGAGGGTAGCACCTTGAAATTATGATTCTGCAAATTTTTACAGATCAATTGCCACCTCCCTTAGACCTTTCTATCACTAACTTGCCCATCGAATGAGATTTTACTATATTATGTACCCAGACTAATAGAGGGTAGGTACAGCAGCCCCTGAAGTCATACAGTCAGCAGCACCTTTTAAAATCTTTTTTCCCTAAAAGCAATAATTTAAAAGGGTTATTGCTAGGCTTCATTCATACATCTGAAATTGAAACTAAAGTGTAATCTCTATGATAGCCTCTGCTAGAGAAAAATGCCACGACTGCATTTTAATGAGTTGGTGCACTGAAAAATGTTTTCCCATCCTCTTCTAGGGGGATAATGCTGGGCTCTCCAGCATAATGACCTTCAGACAGATGTGATCACAAAGCAGACAGTCTAGTTGTAGTGTTTCAGGTTCTTAACACCAAGTTCAAATACAGGCAGTACACTTGTTTACCTAGGCTGGAACAAATGTTTTAAATCTTTTTAAAGACAGCTGATGTGAACAGTCTTAACATGGACTTTCAGAGCTAATACAATTTCTATGGGCACTTCTACTGGCTTGGCACTTGGCTTGAATGTAGGCTGATTACAAAATACTTAAAAACTGCACTCTAAAATACTAAGGTTATGACAAAAGGAGACAAATGCACAGATGAGACGTATTTTTCCACTCCCTCGGCAGAAAGAAATGGTAGGTTTGATGCAAGCCATCTGCCTTTTTATTGAGAAAGATAGCAAACTGCTTCTATGATTGAGCATTACCTTGCATAATCAGTTCATGCTCCAAATAAATCTCAAAATTTAGGGCCAACTCCAGTTTGTTTTATTTATGCAAATAGTCCCATTAATTTAATAGGACAGCTCATAGGAGTAGAATGAAAATAGTTATGTGACGACAGATTTGTTGGGGTTTTGTTGTGGGGAGGGTTTAGCTGAACAACTTTAGCTCTGAAGTTCGTGAACTGCTACAAATTGTGGCATAAACCTGCTTGACTTCAAGGAGCAAAACATCTTAGCAAAATTAGTAATATAGAAATAATTCTGGAAGTGTATAAACATTTAATGTCAAGTTAATGTTTCCAAACAATTTTACCTAAAAACTATTAAAGGAAGACAGTCATCTGAAAAAAACCTCACTTCTGTCTGAATGTATCTCTTGTTACAATATCCAAGATTACAATAACTAAAGATTAAATTATTCCATTTTATTTTGTGCATCTGACTGTACTTTGTGTGGTCAATTTCACTGTTCCAGTGGACCTTTCACACAGCAACAACCAACTAAACAGGAAAATGGGATTGTACAATCACAACAACTGACAGGAGGACTTGGACAGGTATAGTGCCTGAAGCTACTTTTAATTAGTTTATAAATTGACTAAATTTTACATTAACTGTCTCTTTAAAGTGCTGATATATATAAAAGTGAAAAAATAACTTCTCATTTTAACCACTTCACAAATGTTAACCCAGTGTTTCTGTATTATGCTGTACAATAAAGACTCAAGGAAATTTTATACATTTACATTTATAGAGAACTGACAATAGCTATAGCCTACATAGGTGGGCCTCAATCCTTTGGCACATCTGTAACTTTTCTCAATGCTTATTTAAAAAATTGTAAAAAAAACCCCGAATTATTTAGGCGGACATAAAAAGGTTTAAGTGACCATGAAAAGATGACTATATGGCAGGTATTAACATTGGCTTGCATTTGATACTAGATTATGCATAATACAGAATGGTGTAAGAGTCATTACAAATGCAACAAACCAACAAATAGACACACCAGTAAGACTGTTAGTAACGCTTGCAGAGATGGAAGGACGTGGGAAAAGGTATTCTGTTCATGCTAGTAACATGTGAATCAAGAACCTGATTATAATGTCTATTCAACACAAGTGGCAAGGTAACACGTCTCTTTTGCTGTAGCAGTTTATAGCAATAACCAGAGAGGAGGGGAAAATGGAATAATCACACTAGCTGTTAAGTTCTACTTTTCCTCTTATCTTCAAAAAGACTTTTCAGCATGTAAACCTGAACAGCTGAAACCACCACCATGACTCCCAAGTTGACCATGGACCAAAAATTCACTGTGTCAAAGTTGCTTTCTTGTATATTTCGATCACGAGCTTCAAATGCTCTGAGCAGCGTCTGAATTTGGAGGCTTTTGCTTAACCTGGCTTTGACATTGTTGATGGATTCCTGGTAAGGAACAGAATAGTGTTTTTTTAGACTGTAAAATCATTTGGAAGGAAACAGAAGTACATTTTCTGCTAATATAAGTACATATCACACTTCTCACTTTAGAAAACACTATCATTTACATTGCTGGTTTTTATTTGTGCATGTGTCACTACCATTTTTTCATTTCGTAGTTAGGTAACAGTTACTTCACTTATGAATGTTACACATTATGAACTTTTCATTATTTTTTGTTAGCCTTATTGTGTTTATTTTCATGTGTTTGAATTTAAATACATAACATTTATCCCAGGCTCCGATCATCTTAACAAATCAATTAAAAAGAATCCACAACTATTTAACAAAAGAAGACCCCACCTGCTGAACAAAGAGAGACACTTAGAGCAGAATGCCCTAAAGGTAAACAAATTTGGGCTATGTCAGACCCATGTGGGACATGAAGTCCAAAGATGAGGCGCTCAAACAGCCCTCTATCTAATGACCATGTCCTATAATGTACTGTGTCAAGCAAGCATCTGATATGGCAACTACAATATTAGAAGAAAGACACCACACTGTTGTCCTCTGAAAGTTTAGATTAAATTTTCTAAACTAGCACTATACTTTGTGTAGAACTAGATGGACATAAACCAAAACTGCTATATTTAGATTTAATAAACAAAATTAGTCAAGCCATTTCACAATGTACAGCTTCAAACCAGCATCATTGCAAATCTGTAGCTTTAAGATATCCCAGTGGTCCATTATCTGTATCAGATGGCTCTTGAACAGTTCCATTCTGCACTACTGGACTGCAAAACAAAGCTAACTGTTCTCAGCTGGATTATCTGACCAAGATATCCTTTAACACAAAATGAGCTAGCATTAGCATACAATGTTGTTTTGTATTGATTTATAAAGCACCTATTGACACAGCAGTCAAACTATGTTCAGGTAATAGGTAACTATTTCTTGAGTGTTCTTTTACTGCTTATTCTGTTGACTGTTTTCTCCTACGTATTTGTATGGCCCCCAGTTTAAAAAGGAGGACTGGCAGACTTTGTCTGAACATGAACTCACAAGCAGAAAACAGAATCTAAAAGTTGTTGGCATTAACACCCCCCCTCTGCTTCTTTATCCTCCTTTAGAAATTAAGAGTTAATATTTCTAATTATAATCTTTAACTTCTGTTGGGAAGTGAAGGGTAATCTAATTTTCAATATTTTAAAATGTATTTAAAATAAATACAGAAAGGATTTGGCATCTTAAATATTCTATTAAGTGTTGGTTTCTGTTAGGAAAAAGATCTGGTTTTCATGTATTATAGGAAATAGGACCTGATACACAAACTAGATCATTTTCTACATGGATGAGTAGTCTGTGGGACAGCAGATGGTATATAAATACATTTTTAGTGCATGCTGATTCTGCTTTTTTGGCAGGCCTCTATTTTCTCTAACTCAGTAAGTTCAGGGCTCAGTATTGTAGCCTGCTAAGAGTACTGAAACAAGCACAGGCATAGCCTTATCGTCCAGGACTCAGTATTTGCTTCAAAGTTTGTGTACAGGAACTTATACAATAGTATGAAAAAATTGGCACAGCAATGAGAGCAAGCTTCTACACCTACAGTGAACTGATTGCTGTTGCTAGGGAGGTGGAAAAGGCTATGACTGGGATGCAGGCAGTGGAGATAGCCAGTATATGGTTTTAGTGATACCACTTAAAGCAAATGATGTATGGAGTACCCGGAGTTAGGATTTTCAGTTATTCTGATTTCAAACTAGGAGCAGGCTGACTCAAGTGTGCTTATGAGTTGCTGCCGGGGGGAGAGGGAGAGAAGGAGTATCAGAAGGATAGTTGGGTAGCCATGAGGGCCAGCCACTGACAGAAACATTTCCAAAGGGCTTCATGAAAATAGTATCCCTCCCAGGTAACTTCTCAATGCCTGGGGACATAGTGTGTGTATAGCATAATGTCTTTCCCAATTCAACCAACTACAGAAGCCACTCCCTGTAGTTGACTTCATTGTATTTCACCATTAACAAAATACCATGCTCATTAGCTTGACTGGTGGATTAACACTGCTCTCCCTCAACTCTCATCTGCATCCCTCCAAGGTTGAGTGCTCAGCCACTGTTTAGAAGTATGTTATCTTAAAGCTTTACTTATTCCCTCTTTCCCCATCTTTGTTAATTGCTATTTATTCCCATTATGCTATATAGTGACTAGGGCACTAAGCCAGGATGAGAACAAGAGTTATCCAACAGCATAATTATGAGACACATCAAAGGATATATCCAACAAGTGCTTATGATGCTACCACAGAGACTAAGCAGAGTAGCCCTGTGAGAGGAGTATTACCACCGTTTAGCTATTGGAGACATTGTTTGTTTGTCCCCTTTCTCATGATGGGGAGAAGAGGAGGCGGGTGGCCAGTGAAAGGACTCAGACTACTGGATACACAGTCCCTTCCAACTGTCCAAGGTGAGGCATAAACACACACTGAAAGATTTCCCACTCAATCTCTCATTTGGAAGGAAGAAAATTGTGTTGGGCCTCATGTGGCAGGGTAGTGGATGCGTACAAGTAGAAGAATCTTCAGGGCTACAGAAGATTCTTTAGATGAAACAATATGCAAAACTGATTTATCCTCTGGCAGATCGAGGACTGCATATACTTTGTGATTAACCAAAACACCACGTGGAAGAAAAACAAGAGTACTGTGTATATAGACATATATAAGCAGAGAAATTTGTCAACATTTCAGGGCAACTTTTGGGAATAGGGGCTGGCTTATATGCACGCGAGTTTGATCACTTCTCTTCCCCTCTCTCTTTCCTGCCTAAGAATGATGATAATATGCATTTATACAGAAATTATCATCCAACCGCTTTACAGATATCAGCTAATTAAGCCTCACACTATGTTATGCAGTAAGTGGTAGGTAGTAATCACTTTGCCCATCACTGAAATGCAACCACCACTGAGATGTACAGCAGTCGCACTACTGCTGTTCCTCTAGGGAATATGTTTGCTTATCTTATGAAGAAGAGGAGGTGGCCACTTTACATTTGTGTGTATATATAGTTACCAAATGGGTCAGATTTATTATTTTGTTTGTGCCTTCAAGTCACTTGCTCGCTCAAAATGAGCTTGATCCCAAATTCTATATGTACATGAACACCAAGTTAATTGCTCTAGGTCAAAAATAAACCTTATGATTCACCATAAGCACAGACTCAAAACAACGAAAATATCTGCCACCATACATACACACACACACATTCTGTTTTAATAACAATAGTAATATTTTGTACTTTAGTGCCTTTCTTCCAAGGAACTTATTAAATCACATTGAGCAAAGACTCAAAGCTCCCCTATGATAGTTATTACTCACAGATGAAAGAGACACTTAGAGTATGTCTACACTGCAATTAGACACCCGCGGCTGGCCCATGCCAGCTGAGTTGGGCCCGCAGGGTTCAGGCTAAGGGACTGTTAATTGTGGTGTAGACATTTGGGCTCAGGCTGCAGTCCAAGTGCTGGGACCCTCCCACCTCACAGGGTCTGAGAGCCCAGACTCCAGCCTGAGTCCAAACACCTGCACCACAATTAAACAGCCTCTTAGCCCGAGTCAGCTGGCACTGACCAGCCACAGGGGTCTAACTGCAGTGTAGACATAACCAGTGAGGTTAAATCACTTGCCGTGGGCCACGCAGGAAATCCATAGCAGAGCTGGAACTAGAATCCAGATCTTTTAATTCCCAATGCTGCTCTTTAACCACAGGCTCCCCTCAATATGGGACAGAGTGACCATAATGTCCTATGAGGAACACAGCTGATCACTCTGTTTCCCAGCTGCTCAGGCCCTCACATAGAACAAGACTAAGGCATATTCCCATGGCAGAATGATGATATGAGTTTTTCAGATACTCAGACCTCAACCATCTGATGCTGTAGAGCAGAATACTTACCAGAATATCTTCAAGTTTCATATCCAACAAGTCTGTGCCTGTAATGTACTTCTTCCAGTCCTCTTGTTCTCCTTCTCCCATATTATCTAGGATCAATTCAAAGAAAATCACCTTCTCTGAAATGGTGCTGAATGTGTTGTCAAAGCAGAACATGTAATCTCCATCTTCTGTTTCCACCCTGTATATGAGCAAACATACATCTTTAAACTACAGTGTATTTTTAATGTTGCCTCTAAACTTACATTTTTTAACATTCTTCCTTATGTGATTATGACAGTTATCCAAACAGAAATAATTAGATATGCTATACATAAATACAAATAAATGAAATGCAAGGACACACTAGGGAATGATATAACACAACCAGAAATTAAAAGTTTTTCCAAGAAAACAAACTCAGATGATCTTAAATCTTAGTATGATGAGTAGTAGCTTTCCTTCACTTTATTTTTTTAAAATTAAAGCTTGAAAGATTAATGCTCACAACCACTTTTAAAAATAAGACAGCAGCCACTTCTTCTAGCTATGGAAAATAGAAATACCTTTTTAAAAGTTTAAATTGACCACTGGCTGCAAAAGGAGCAGAGGGGATAGAATCTTCATCTTTACAAATGGTCCCTGATCCACTGAAGTTAATTAATTTTAATTGTGTCAATATTGGCCCCAAATATTTGAGAAGGTAAATTTGGTATCATTGTTTAAAAAAAAAAAAAAAAAAAACCCTGGAAAGAGATCAGACTGCCAGTATGCCAAATAAACGATTACTTGAAATAGTGAACAGATTACTTTAGTACAGAGAAAATACCCTGCCCCAAAGACCTTTTGGGACTCCACAATAGGGAGTGCTTGGCGGTTGACTGCCAATAAACAGACCATGGCAAGTCAAACATCCTTCACTCCTGGAGGAACCTATCTATGAAGTATTAATAGACTAATACAAAATTAAAAGTACTTATATATGAAATATTTGTGTGCACAAGCTGCTTTGTAAAAAAGCCTATAATATAAAAATAAATTAAATAACAAGCATGGGACTTTATCAAGCATTTTACAAGCTAACAAGTTTCTTATATTCTACATTCAAGGAGTGATTTAGATTAATAATACAACCAGTTTTTACAAATGTTAAGAACTATGATTTTAAATACTCAATTCTAAGTTTTGTATTTGTTTGAAGCAACTATAATACTGCTGTATATAATACTGAGTTTCAAGTTTGAAGATTTTAGACTTACGTGTGGACTCCATCTGATTTTCTCTGATGAAAAACTAGGATTTCACCTTTTGGAGATTCCAAGTAAAAGTCAACATCTAATCCTGCTCCATCTAAAACCTGTGAAGTCAGCAAAAAAATAAACAAAAAAAACCACACTCTTGTCTGAGTTGTTGAAAAGAAACACTTTATGTAAAGGAATCGATACAGGGAGAATTTAAAGGGTTAATTCATCAACTCTAGAGTTCAAACCAAGTTACTTAGAACCAGGTTTTTGCCAGAAAGATGCTACACAGTTTCAAATTCCAGTATAGACATGACTAATCACGTTAGGAAAGGAATAAACTGAGCTTTTTCCTAACACTTTCTATTATTGCTTTCTCTAATGCAATTCTACCAATGGTGGTAACAGTGGGAAAACTAGTACAGACAAGGCATTGCAGGATATTTATTCACTGTGTCACCTTGACCTGCTCTGAGCAGGCTTAGAAAGCATGGTAGTAAGAATGCCAGCACATGGTCTACAGCAGCACTTCCATTATAGATATCACTGGTGGAGCTGTACCAGTGTTGGTTAAATGGTAGGAAATTTTAAGTAAAATCTCAGTGTAGATAAGGCTTTATAATATAGATCAGGGGTCAGCAACGTTTGGCACGCGGCTCGCCAGGGTAAGCACCCTGGCGGGCCGGACCAGTTTTATTTACCTGCTGACACGGCAGGTTCGGCCGATCGCGGCCCCCACTGGCCGCGGTTCGCTGTCCCAGGCCAATGGGGGCGGTGGGAAGCGGCGCGGGCGAGCGATGTGCTGGCTGCGGCTTCCCGCTGCCCCCATTGGCCCGGGACGGCGAACCGCGGACAGTGGGGGCCGCGATCGGCCGAACCTGCCGCGTCAGCAGGTAAATAAAACTGGCCCGGCCCGCCAGGGTGCTTACCCTGGCGAGCCGCGTGCCAAACGTTGCCGACCCCTGATATAGATCATACCTAGAACTTTTCTAACAAGAATAGTATTTAAAGATGTTTCTGTCTAACAAGGTTTCAACTCATGTAGAAACATTCTAAGGGCTTTGTTGTTGGAGGATCAGAGATTGTAGTGCAGGAGACATGCACACTCACCACGCTAGTTACAGCCATAGAAAAGGGGATTCCAGTGGTTTTCTGCCTGTCGGGGAAATACTGTAGATTTAGGATCCCAATCCAGCAAGATGCTGAGCATTCTCATCTCTCATTAAAGTTAAAAGGAATTGAAGGCATTTAGCAGTCACAGGATCAAACCCTTTGAGCTTGTCAACACCAAAAAGTTGTACTGCTTTAACTATACCAGTATGGATGCAGTTATATTGGTATAAAGGTGCTCTTTATACTGATATAGCTATTCCCACATGAGAAGGAAAATAAATATACTGGTATAAGTTATCTTTATACTAGTATTACTGGTCCATACTAGGGCTTTTATCATTATAACTATTTTGGTTTACAAAAAAAACCCACCCCAAACAAAACAAAAAACGCCATCTTACTCAAAACAGTTAAACTGGTACAACTTTTAAGTGCAGACTAGGCCTTCCTCACTCAGGACCCAATCCTGCTCCTACTGAAGTAAATGGCAAAACTTGCAATGACCTCAGTAGGTGCAAGATTGGAGGTTTACTGAAAGGGAGGAGGAAGAAAATAATTAAGGAAAAAGATGACAAGAATGAAGAGATAAGTAGTGATTTAACTTTGATATACAGTAGCAATATGATCTGAGCACATTGTATCAGACTTTCAATTTCATATTGTTTTACTATATTGTGAACATGTCTTTGGGGAATTTCAGTCAGAAAGAAACTATTCTTGTCCTTTATCCATTTACTGTGTCAGTGCATCTGAAAAAATATAGAAATCTGAAGGCAGGTGAGAGGATTGTGTGAGTTTTTTCACATTTCAACGTACCTTTGTATATAGAAGTTTGCGAATCTAATTAAAAATAAGCAGTCCTATCTATACAGAAGAATTGTGTTAGCCTGAATTGCAGCCTGGCATTTGTGTGATAGCAAGGTTAAAAGATGGCACAACCACACAGTTAGGAATTACCTACTCGTGAGTTGTGGGTGGACATAAACACTGTGTAAGGAGTCAACCGTGTTAGTTAGAACCTAGTTGCAAACATGGTAAAAATCTGTTGTGTAAACAGACCCTATAAGTCAACAGCTAATTTAGTATAAAACCAGTGACTGGCAAGTTATAAAGGTGATCATACTGATGGCTGGGGGGGAGGAAAAAAAAACAATAGAAATGGAGCGAGAACAGAGAACACTACATATTCGCATGGAATTGCAGGAAGCAGATTACTTATTTTAACTCTGCTGGACTATAGATCCCAATCTGCTCCTAAAACAGACCCCATCATTGTTTTGCAACAACAAACTTTTAGACTCAGACTTTAAGGTCAGAAGGGACCACAATAATCATCTAGTCTGACCTCCAAACATAATTGCCTCATCAGCATAAAACGGACCTTAACTTTTTGCCTGCCTGCTACCATCTGCTTGGTCCTTCAAAATCTGGAAGACAGACATAATTAGGTGGGGAAGTTTGTTGTGTGAGGATCTTTTGCATAACATTTGAACCTGAGCTCCTGGCAGTCCTATGTGGACATTAGAAGCCCATCTAGCATTTTCCATGATTGTGCCCCTTGGCCAAAAGTTTCCATCCTGTGGTGGGGGTTGGTTTCCAGACGCACCTCTGAGATCGCTGAACTAGGGTTGCCAGTTTTGGTTGGGCTTATTCCTGGAGGTTTCATCTCATGATATAGTCTTTAATTCCTACAGACTCCAGGAGGGATAAAACCCTAGGCTGAACCTCACTGTTCACTCTGCCTTTCCCAGGTCTATTTGCCCACCCAGCGCACTGAGTAATTTCAGTGACAGGCAGGAAAACTCCTGCATTCCCCCTTCCCGTTACTGCCAATCGCTGGGGTGCGCGGTCCGGGAACGAGCTTTATGCCCGGCTAATAAATCTTCTTGACAATGGAGCCAGGTGGCCTCTACAGGCCGCACTGCGAGAGCACCCAGCCCTGCTCAGCCTCCCGGCTGTGCATGCGGGCAGGGCCCGCTCCCGCCTGGCGCCGCGGGCGGGAGGCTGCTGCAGCGAAGGCGGCACATCGAGAAGGCCGGGCGGGAAAGCGGATCTCCGCCACGCGCGCAGCGGAGGATGCAGGGCCGGCTCCGCCCACTGTCGCTAGCCCCGAGCCAGGTCCCCTCACCTGGTACTCGACCTCCAGCGAGGCCCCGTGCCGCATGGGCTGGAAGAAGCACTCCTTGCGGCCGGCGGGCAGCGTGAAGGTGAAGTCGCTGTCCAGGGAGGGAGCGAATCCGAAGGCGCCGGGCGGCAGCAGCAGCAGCAGGTTGTGGAGAAGGAGGAGCAGGCGGGACGCTGTCCCCATCCCCGCGGGCAGTGCTGGGCCTGGCACGGCGCGCTCCGGCTCTGCCTGGCCGACGGGAACAGGATGTTCTCACGGACACGGAGGCGGGTGACTCCAGCCTGTCAGAGCGCCAGCGGGGTGGCTGCGGGCGAGAGCAGCCGGCCCTGGGGAGGAGCAGCAGCCCGAGCCCCCAGCCCAATGGCATAGCAGCAGCCACGCCCCGGAAGCGTTCTCAGCATCGCCCGGCTAGTGCACACACCTCCACCGCCCCATAATGCTCCAGCAGCCGGGAAGAAGGTAGTGCACTGCCAGTAGGAAAAGGAAGGGATGATTTTCTTCAGGGACTGCCCCGAACGTTCATTTTTCGGGGTATGGTGGGAAATGTAGTTCGATTCCGGTAGCAGTGGGCGGATGTGCCCAGACATCAGACTACCATTCCCAGGGGGCCAAGAGGGGAGGAAAAGGTAGGGGGGGACGGGACAGTGAAATGCGCATGCGTAGTAGGAGAATTAGGGCTGTTGCTGTCTCTGGAATTCAACGGCCCGCGCAGTTCGAACGAACGGGCGCGGACGGGGCGCCTTTCGGGACAGCTTTAGAGCGCGAAGTACCCTCGATAGAGATCAGCTGCGCGCCCTGAGGGGTGCGCGAAGAAGCTGCTCTACGGGTCTTTCCTGGCGGTGAGCCAACCCCTCACTTGGGGAAGGTAGGCGGGGGGCTCTGGGCTGCACGGTCACGGAGCTCCCGCAAGATGGGCCCGGGTCTCACTCTGCGGCAGTTCTGAGGGGACAGTGCCAGCCCGGCTCGGCGGGATCCCAGGCAGGGCCGGCGGCGGCGCCGCTCTTGCTCCCGCCTAGCCGGGGGCTGCACTGGGAAGTGGAGAGCTGCGTTGCTGAGCAACGCGAAGTGCTGTTCCCCGTGGCCGGGATAGGTTTCCGGCTGGTATCTGACTGGCTTGGCTGGTTTTTTAATGGATTTGCCCGAAAAATAATGTAATCTGCAGGGCTTTTTCCGTGGGTGTAAAGATTGGCATTATTAGCACAATACACTGCGATAGCTAATGTTAAAAGTTCCGGTGTCCAGCTAAGGATGCTGCAGTGTTCTCACTTCTGCAGTTTAAGCGATAACAGATGGTAATTGTTGATAATACTGGTTTCAGAGTAGCAGCCGTGTTAGTCTGTAGTGCCACAAGTACTCCTGTTCTTTTTGTTGATAATACTGTAGCTGTGGGCCCACCAACACGCAAGCCCACCGTGTGTGTGTGTGTGTGTGTGAGAGAGAGAGGGTTTGAGTTAGCTAGAGTGAGGAGACTGGGATCTTATCAATCTTATTTATGTGTTATCTCTTTAGATACTATAAGTGGCTGTTGAGGCAGGGGTTGCAGAGTTGCCCTGTGGTTGAGGGTTGAGGTTGCAGCAGGCTTGCCTTGTAGTGGGGGTGCTGGGTTTTTTGCATTTGAAAGGTGGTAAACTTACGATCGATCACAGTCTCCGGCCGCTAAAAGTCTGCCGGGGCTAAGGCAGGCTCCCTGCCTGCCCATACCCCACACCGCTCCCGGAAGCGGCTAGCATATCCCTGCATGATGGGGGTAAGGGGTCTCCATGCGCAGCTCCTGCCTGTAGGCACCACCCCCGCAGCTCCCATTGGCTGGGAATGGGGAACTGCGGCCAATGGGAGCTGCGGGGGTGGTGCCTGCAGGGAGGGGCAGCGCACAGAGATATGTGCCTGACCCCCCAGGGGCCCCAGGGATGTGCTGGCAGCTTCCAGGACTGGCATGGTGCCAGGACAGGCAGGGAGCCTGCCTTAGCCCTGCTGCCTGAGGTAAGTGCTGCCCAACGGGAGCCCACACCCCAACTCCCTGTCCCAGCCTTTAGCCCCCTCCCGGAGCCTGCAACCCAAGCCCCCTCCCACACCCCAACCTCCTGCCCCATCCCAGAGCCCCTTCCTGCACCCAAACTTCCTCCCAGAGCTTGCACCCCCTCATCCTGCCCTGCACCCCTGCCCCAGGCTCAGCCTGGAGCCCCCTCCACACTCCAAACCGCTTGGCCCCAGCCCAGAGCCTGCACCCCCCCCCCTGAAACCCCTGCCCCAGCCCGGTGAAACTGTGAGAGGGTGTGCAAGCGAACGACGGAGGGAAGGGGGGATGGAGGGAGCGAGGCAGGGCGTCAGGGAAGGGGCAGGGTAGATCCTGGGTTGCACTTAAATTCAAAAAGTGATCTTGTGCTTAAAAAAATCTCTATGGGCTGGGTAGGAGGGGTTCAGTCCTAGAGGCAGGGCTGGCACTGGGAGCAGAAGATAAGGGACGGGACACAAGGGTAAAGAAAGCACCAGGCCAAATTAAAACAAAATCTTTGTGTGAAAAACCAAGTGCTAATCTGATCTGAAAAGAGGTCATTGGAAACTCAAGCAACAGCCAGCACTGTGCAAGAACGTTTCTCTCCTCTCTGTTGCTGTTGCAGATACTTGTATGAATAAAGTTTTCTTCCTCCTCACCCACCTGCTTCTGTTTGCCTGTATAATCTGTGTGTATGTGTAGTAGCACTGGGCATGCTCGCTGGTGAAATGTGCAAGCCTATTGGAATAGGGGAGAGTGAAGGCCCCTCTCCCCAGAATTCCCTGCCAATGTATCTTGAGCCTGACTGGGAGGAGCCACTTTAAGGGTGAGATGAGAGTTCAGTCCCCTATACCCATTCAGTGCTCTTTGCAGCAATGGTTAAAGGTGATGTTTGTGATAAGGATAACTGTCCTTAGCTGAAGAACTCATTAAGTGTAGGCCATCAAACAGCTAATCTGGGCTGTATTTGAACTGTGAGTCACAAATCCATGCTGTAAACCAAAGAAATCCCATGGATTTTACTGGGAGTTGTGCCTATTTGCTTACTAACAGGTTAGGTGAGAACATGTATTTAAATACTGCTAGCAGATTTGGGCGTGAACATTGCTTAAATGTAAAATTCCACTCTCACATGAAGCTCAGTCCAGGCATGATTGAAGTGTTGCTGGCACAAGATCCAACTAGAGAAGGAGGAAGATGTAATAATCTGCTCCTTCTGTTACAGGAGTATAATGTTTGCTTATTGTTAATTCAGTTCACAAGGTGGGGGTCCTCTTGATCCTAAAATTTAAGTAGCAGCAGTAGCTGAATCTGTCTCCAAGGGAACAGTCTTTCCTTTTGAGATGGGGACCTCATTTTGCCCTGGACTACACTGGTGCACTCTGTGTGGGGCTACTATTGAAGATCACATGGAAACTTCAGCTAGTGGAGAATATGACATCTTGTTCCATAGTGGTGGTGTTAGGTGTGGTGGTACCTGGGTGATAAAAGCATCGTTAAATATACTTGCATGAGAGACACATAACAATTGTACTGTGTAGACTGTACTTGCTATTAGTTTTTTTTCTGGTCTCAATGTAATGCATGGGTCTTCACTTATAAACTCCTATGTGGTTTGGGTTCTGGCTATCTTTTTAGATGATTCTCTCCTTGTGTACCATTCTGACCATTGAAAGTAGTTGCTAACTTGCTAATGGTCCCTCATCTGAATTGTGAGAGCTCAGGGCATTGTGTTTTCTATATGGGAGGTCTAGGTTCTGAAATTCACTTCTGCCTTTGATCAAAAAAAATTAGGGCACCTCGCAGTGTCCATGTTCACTCAGGCCTTTCTTAAGTAAGTGAGATGCACTGACAGTTAAATATTTGTTATTTCTATTGTGCAGTGGTTCTTTAATTGAAAAGAGCAGATGTGCCTAATGACTATCAACAGTACATATTTTATAGATCATAAATAAGCCAGTTCTTCATTCTGTACTATTCCTATTCTATTTCTTTTATAGAAAATAAACCTATTCTTCAGCTATTTGTACATAGTAACCCTAATATGCTTATTCCCGTGACTTCTCAGGTATAGGAAAGATGTGCTTATTAAAACACAAATATTTGTTAACAAAGAGACTAAAGAAATAGCCAAGTAAAAGCAACTGTATATAGCTATGCTTTCAAGTTTTTATTGGTATGAAAGGAGGCAATAAGTGAGACTTTGCATGTATGTAAGGAAAACAAACATACATAAAACCTTTTAAAATGTTGAAAAAATATCTGCTACTTTCTAGAAATAGTGTACAATGATGTTAAACTAAATTTTAATATTAGAAACTTATTTTAGACAAATGTAGAGTACCAATGGAATCCAACTTATGGATTTACCATAAAAAAGATGATGATGATGATGATGAACTCTTGCTTGCAAATGTAGAGGCATTAAGGAATCAACTGAGGAAAACCGAGAGAAATCTACAAAATCTAGGGGAAGAGCTTTCCAGGTATGTGTTTATTTAAAAGTAAGAAGAGAACTAGGCCTTAAGTCAGGGACGGGCAAACTTTTTGGCTTGAGGGGCGCATCGGGTTTCGTAAATTGTATGGAGGGCTGGTTGGGGAGGGGGTCATGGCCTGGCCCCCACCTCCTATCTGCCCACCCTAGGACTCCTGCCCCATCCAACCCACCCTGTTCCCTGATGGCTCCTCTGGGACCCCTGCCCCATCCATACACCCCCGTTCCCTGTCCCCTGACCGTCCCCAGACCCCCGCCGCCCCATCCAACCCCTCCTCTCATTCCTGATGGCCCCCCCCGGGACCCCTTCCCCATCCAACCACCCCTTCTCCCTGTCCCCTGACTGCCTCCGGAACCCCTGCCCCTGACTGCCCCCTCATCCAACCCCCCCTCCTTCCTGACTGCCCCCCGGGACCCCTGCCCCCATTCAACCCCCTGTTCCCCCCCCGACCACCATCCACACCCCCGCCCCCTGACCACCACCCCGAACTCCCCTGCCCCCTTACTGCGCTGCCTGGAGCACCGGTGGCTGGTGGTGCTACAGTCGCGCCGCCCGGCTGGAGCCGGGCCACACCACCGCCACCTCAGCCTCCACCATGCAGCACAGAGGACCGGGTCAGGCCGGGCTCTGCAGCTGCGCTGCCCCAGGAGCTCACAGCTCCGCTGCCCAGAGCATTGCACTGGCGGCGGAGTGAGTGAGCTGAGGCTGTGGACAAGGGGGAACAGCAGGGGAGGAGCTTGGGGGCTGGGCAGGACGGTCCCACGGGCCGGATGTGGCCCGTGGGCCGTAGTTTGCCCACCCCTGCCTTAAGTCTTTCCAGTTGTTTAAATCTATATTATTCACTATATTATTATAACTCATTGTCTTTATTTGTGTTTTGTTTCTGGTATATTTGGTAAGAACACTACTGGAGGGGGGAATGCTTATTATTGTTTTGTTTTGTATCCTAGTACTAGTTCGAGTGAGCAATCTGTCCACAGCTCTCATTTCAATGAGTTTGTCGGACTAACACTGGAAGATCTTGTTGAGCCGAGTTGCACTGAATTTCAAAATTATTTCGCTTATAAGAGTGCTGGTAAAATGTCCCACCAGAGCAGGGATTCTCAAAGAAAATCCCAAACCAAGGTATTTATTTATTTATTTGTTGCAATGTTTGTTTTACACACTTGTGATTATGAACGTTTGACTTTATCCTTTCATTTGTAGGCTTCTCAGCTAATATATAGTAAGCACTGGGGAGTTAGGCATGGTAACACATTATTTCTATGATTTAAGTAAAATTGACCTACAAAGATGCATTGTTGATATACATATATTTTTTTACCTCAAGTCTTACCCAGTGTCCACTCCTTTTAATAAAAGTATGGAACAAGAAAATGAGCATCTTAGAGAGAAGCTGAACACGCTTCGAGATCAAAATGCATCTTTGACTTCCCAGAACCACTGTCTAATGAATAAAATTGAAACTATCAACTTTGAACTGACTCAGTCAAAAACAAGAGTAAGTATCGTAGAAAGATTACTTCTGAGGAAATTCTGCACCAAAAAATTAAAAATTGTGTATGATATTTTAAAATTCTGCAAATTTTATTTGTCAAATAAAAGTGGCTCCAGCATGGCAGTGGGGAGCACAGGCCACTGGCTGCACTGAGGTGGGAGATCACCCTGTACCCTCCACCTCCCCCAGTACAGGGACTCGGCAGTGAGGCTGCACCTGATACAGCACAAGGGCTGGACCTGCCCCAGAAACACCTTGGGGCTCTGTGCCAGGTGTGGGTGGGCAGTCTCAGCCCATCAGGATTCAAGTGTGGAGGGGCTTAGTGTGTGGGGGATCCAGGTGTGGGGTGAGAGGTTTCTATGCGGGGCAGTCTGGGTGCGGGTGGCTCAGTGGGAGATCTGGATGCACAGGGGCTCACTGGGAGGTTCCGGGTGCAGGGGCAATGGGACTCTGCAGGGGATCCAGGTGAAGGTGGTTGGGGCTCAGCTGGGGGGTCGGTGTGGAGAGATGGGGCTTGGTGTGGGGGGCTCTGTGGGAGGATCCGGATACTGGGGGAGTGTGGCTTGATAGGGTGGGGGTCCAGGTGCAGCTGGTTGGGGATCAGTCGAGTGGGGGTCTGGATGTGGAGGGTTTGTTAGAGGAGTCCAGGTGTAGGGGGGGTAGGGTTTGTCAGGATGAGGGTTCGATGGGTCTGCTTAAGGGGGGAGCCTCAGCTGCCTGCTGAGGAGATGCTGCATGCCGGGCTCCCACTTCCCCCCCCCATGATTCCCCTATCCCCTTTTCTTCTCCACCCCCCTGCCCTCGCTCCCATATTCCCTTCCTTCTGCCCTATTCCACCCTCTCTTCCTTCCCCACTGCCTCTCCCCCTCCCCCCAACCTCCATTCCCTCACTTCCTCCAGTCCCGCTTACCTGGCCCCACCGTGGGCACTCACTGTTGCACAGAAAACAGGGAGACGCCCAGCACGCAGAAGGGGAGCACGACTGGCACTAGGAACCAGGAGTTGGCGTTCAGCCGCAGAGTCTGGAGCGGAGAGGCATCCTCCTTCAGCTGGGCAGCTCTGCACTTGCAGAAATGGGGGGGGGGGCAGTGGCACACAACCCTGTGTGGGCCCCCCCATGTCTCCCCCCCCCAAAAAGACTGTGCCTATGGTTGTCCCCCATATCCCCCGCATGCGGCTTCCCGGCTGTTTTCTGCAGGGAAGCACAGGAATGGGGGGGGGGGGGTTGCGGATTTTCTGCAGGCACCTAGTCACGTAGAATCCCTCCAGGAGTAAAGGATGAATATGTGGTCTCTAGCAACACAAAATATCTTAGAAAAATAAATCCCTGGTAACTGTATTGTAGTTTTGAGTAGAATATGTCTGTTCACCTTGGATTAATCTATTTAAAATCTATAAATAATCATATTCTTATTCTTATTTTTAATTATTATTTATTTGTATAGTAGTAGCACCTAGGAATCCTAGTCATGTACCCATTGTTCTAAATGCTGTACAAACAGAACAAAATGATACTCTGCCCCTAAAAGCTTACAATCTAAGTATAGTAATAAAGATGCCCTGTAACCTATACAAGAAGTAACTTGGTAAATTTTTTAGCATTATACATAAATATATATTCAGTACATCTGCCTGAGATAAATTGGGCTCCTGTATACATATTAACAATGAGAACTGAAGAAGTCTGGTCTTATTTCCAAATAAAGAGCAATATGTCTGATATGTAGAGAAAGTGAAGATGAGTTATGAGGGCATATTGCAGACCATGGAGAGAGGTAGACTGTTAATATAATTTACACATATATTTTAAAAATACAGGTACTTGAATTAAAGAAATATTGTTTTGCTTGTTTTTAGTTTACACAGAATCTTACTAAAATCTTTGCAAACTACAGCACTGCAGGAATAGCGTGAAACGCAGTTACTGAGAAGTAAGCCACTCTATTGTGTGCATGTTGTTCTGCAGAATAAAGATTATAGTATATTATAATTTGCAACAGTGTTTCTCAGACTCCATCCAGAGGACAAGTGATGTTGGAGAAAAAACAAAGAAGAGATGACAGCTAGTGGGGGTGAGAGGGCAAAGAACAAACTCCCGTACAAGCCAGAAAAATGAGTAAAAATGGAGGAATATTAATTTTTGGAGGAAAAAATTGAGACAACTGTAAACAAATTCTTTTTTAACATACCAAAACAGAGTGGAATGATACCTATGACACTGGCAATGTGCCAACCCAAAGGGAAAGCTTGAAGTCAGTGAATGTGGTGTGGAAATGTCCTGGCAATTTCTACAGCAGGGTTAGGCAGACAAGGTCATTCAATTATGCAACAGACCTTTTGGCACAATTCATTTTACGGTATGTTTGCAAATTTTAATGAAGTCCCAAATATGTTTATATTTCAGATCTCTTTTCTTGAATCAGCTCTAGGTACCCATTCAGTCAGTATTCCTATGTTAGAAGAACAGATTGCAAATTTGGAAGCAGAAGTTGCAGCTCAAGATAAAGTCCTGAGGTAATAAATGTACTTTTCCCCTCCCTTATAAACCTTTTGGTCTACTTGTTTAATTCACAGTTTTTCCCAGGAACGGGAAATATGGATTGCTTCCAAATATAGTGCTTTTCATTAGAACTATTACGAAGTTTTGAAATCTATCCTTGAGAAGTTGCCGATTATGTGTGTTATATTGGTGTTTTATATTAGTGTATGTAAGATATGATGATAATGTGTTCTAAGAATTTAAAGTAATTGATGAAGATTTGGTAAAATAAACAAACTAAAGAATTCTAAAATAAATAACTAGTTTATAACATGGGGTAAACATAAATGATTATATATACATTGCAGAAATATAGACATTTGTACCCATTGTACAACGAGCAAACTTTTTGTCTTCTCAAATATATCCACTTACTACACTAGAATCAATCATGGCTGTCCAAATAAAGCTTACCCCCAAAAGTTGTCTGTCACTAAAGCTGACAGCCATACACCAGTCCACACGTTGACTTACATGCTTCATTTGCTTAGTTATACTGTAAGAGCTTTATCTCCCCACCGAAACAGAATTATCATTGTCTGTGTAAGTAGCATTTGATTTAGCCCTTTTGGACACACGTGTAATCTTCAAGACCATAGAATACTTTAAAAAACAAACAAAATTTCTCCTGGCAAACAAATACAAAAAGTACTCCACTTTTGCAATAATATTTTCATCTTGTCATCCACGTGAAACAGACCTGCTTAAGCAGAGAGATACACAGCTGCTGCATGCCCTGTTATGGAAGCAAGTTGAAACGCTTTCTTCGCAAATATATTTTACATTAGTTAAAAAGACCCACAGATATGTAAAACAATGTAATGATTCATGATAGAGCACTAAGATCTCCTTTGCACTTAGGGTGGCAGGAATAGCACAAGAATACACTCAGTCCTCTGTCCCCTGCATTGCTAAGGATAAAACAGATATTCCACTGGTCACTACTATGTACCTCTATAATGATTATATACAAATGAAGGCAGTGTCTTATAAATAGATTTGGAAGGATCCGATTTTTATCGATAAATGTTGGTAAACATCAGTTTCACTATACACACACAAACTACCAAAAAATATTTCCATAGATGATGATTGAAATTTACTGATAGGCAAAGTAAGAAAAATGTTGCTTGAGAACTTAGAGTCAAAATCCAGTGATTTAGACATTTGAATTAGGCTTGTTAGAAATGGACTAGCAAATGAATAGTAAAAACAGGTATGATTTGTTGAGTTAAGGATATTTGACATGTGACGTTGACAGTTTGTGTGTTTAATGGTTTATAAAACTTTAACTTTTGAATCTCAATGTCTTCTGTCGTTAAATAATTGTCTGACCTCCTCCACGTAATTTTCTGCAACTGTGAAAATTTAAATAAATAAAAATTTAAGAAAGTGCTTAAATATTTATATTATCCCTAAAAATTATAATCAAATATTGAATTCTGCCAAGCCTGCTTATAAATTCTGACTCTGAATTTTGTGTAAGGTGACTTTCCTGATTATTATTTTATTATATATTTCTATTGTGGTGGCACCCAGAGTCCTGGACCAGGGTAGGGCCCCACTGTGCTGGATAGTACAAACAGATAGCAAACAAAAATTCCTACCTCATATTGATTAAAATGTCAATACACAGTTTAATAAGGATGAAAATAGGCAAAACTTGCTTTACAAAATAAGTAACTTTATTAATTTTAATATCTTTAATTGGTTTAGTCCTTATTGTATTAGCTCAAATACAGGATTGTCTCTTTCTTTGGATAGAGGCTGGCAAAATGATTTCCCATATATCAGACTAGCTAGTCCTCCTATTGAACTTCATATATGGAAAAGAAAAAAAATGCTATTTGATATCTATCCACCAAACCAAATGCTTCTGATATAAAAGCTCCCTGCTAATTTAAAAAAAAGTTGTGGTCTAATAATTCTTAATTTCTTTTTCTAGAGATGCAGAAGATAAATTAGAGCAAAGCCAGAAAATGGTGGTAGAAAAAGAACACGTTTTGCAAAGGTTTAAAGAAGAATATAAAAAATTGAAAACGGATTTAATTGAACGAAGCAAGCAAGGGAAGAGGTGATTATATAATTAAAAACAAACCTTTTTTAGTAGAAAATATTTTACTAATGAGTGACAGAGTCCTGTGACACTTTATAGACTAACAGAAGTATTGGAGCATGCGTCTGACCAAGTGGGCATTCACCCACGAAAGCTCATGCTCCAATACTTCTGTTAGGGTACGTCTATACTACCCGTCTCGTCTAGACGCGATAAATCGATCCCTGAATTGATGCCTGTACTCCACCTCGGCAGGAGGAGTAAGTGGAGTTGACGGGGGAGCCGCAGCAGTCGACTCGCTGCCATGAGGACGGCCAGGTAAGTCGAACTAAGATACTTTGACTTCAGCAACGCGAATAGCGTTGCAGAAGTTGCGTATCTTAGTTCGACCCTCCCCCCGCTAGTGTAGCCCAGGCCTTAGTCTATAAGGTGCCACAGGACTCTTTGTCGCTTTTTACAGATCTAGACTAACATGGCTACCCTCTGATACTTTACTAATGAATAAATATCTCTCTCCCATTATTGAATATTATTTTGTGCCACCGAGTTGTCTTTTCTTTATGGGTGTATTGTAAAAGAAAAAGGGAGGAAAATCAAGTTTGTTTAAAGGTGACCTGCAAGATTTTTTTTTTTTTTTTTAAATTGGAGCAGTTTCCTTTTTTATTTATTTATTTATTTATTTATTTATTTATTTATTTTTGATCCTGGCAATATCCAATGATCCCTGTTCCAGTATCACACATTAAAATACACCTTTATTTGGCTGTGATAGGTTAGCTAAATAAACCTTTTTTTCCCCCCTGTACATATAAAAAAAAAAAATCCTGACGATGCAATGCTAAGGTTGAGATTTGAAATGCATGTTCAAAGTCTTTTTTTGCTACAATAATATTAACTCATCCACTGCACTTCTATGGAAGCATAAATGTAAAAACATAGGCCCTGAGCTTGCAGAGACTTATGCATCTGCTTAACTTTACACACTCAGAGTAGTCCCAGTGAAGTCATTAGGACTACTCACAATGCATAAAGTTATTTACATATGTAAATCTTTGCCAGATTGGGATCATAAAGAGTAATCAAAAATACCACTTAAGTGTAATGTGACAGTCAGTCTTGCTGTGGGTATAATATCTTTTGAATTTCCAGAGGTTTGGAAGCATCTCTCAGGCTTAACAGTGCAGTAATAGTATTTTGGTTTTTAAAGACAAAAGAGAGGAAGAAATAAAACAGGTAGGCACTAATCTGTTTATATAATTGCACGTTCACAATCAAAGATGTATTTGAATTTAATGTAGTGGATGCCAGCTGGACCCAGGAGAGGGCTTGAGAGGGTTCAGCAGTGATTTTGCTTTTAAATTCATAGCCTTATTATTGCTTGGATGTAGCCTATTTTAAAAAAAAAAAGGCACATCTGCAAATATTTTAAATATGAAGCAGTAATTCATATGATTAAATAAAATGGACTTAACTTAAAAGTTGTATCTAAAACAACTGGAAAGTTGAAAGGCAGGTCAGTTACCCTATGCTATTAATTTATTCTTTGTATTTCAAGTTTGCGTAATTTGGGGAGATAGTTATACCACATTTGTTCTGTATTTAAAAATATGGCACTTTTTTGTAGAGCTGAACAGCAAAGAAATGAGGCTCTGTTTAATGCTGAAGAGCTGACGAAAGCTTTTAAAAAATACAGAGAGAAAATAACTGAAAAACTTGAAAAGGTAAGACTTGATTATCTATAGTTTTTGGCCACACAATTAGGATTTAAAATGGAAACTGGAATCCATTTGGTCATATCTAAATGCTAAATGTCAACAGTCTTGGTTCTATTATATTAGAAATGGGGTAGAAGGAAGCTACTGTACCTTATTTTTACTTATTCACACACTTCAGAAATGTTGGCTAAAACATATTTGTAGCCAGCCCCACATTCGAAGTGTTAGCAGAAGAAATCTTTATTTATATTTTTTTAATCACAAAGGCTTCTTAAGTGAATTTGCTGCATCACTGTACCCATGGTAGAGACAGATGATTAGAATAGATATTCTGTGCCATGACTACAATGGGAAAACAACTCTCATAAGCAGCATTAACAGTATATAGGGAGGTTTGGGAAAAAATTAAGTATTGTTGCCTCTTTTGACCCAAGTGACTAGCAAAGTTTGGGGCCCTGTGGATTGTTCCAGTTGGGTGGAGAAATTGACAATGGTCTGGTGCCTTTGATGTAATCTTGTTTATTTACAAAGAATGTCCAAAGTCCTGTTTCTCTCAACACCGGAGGAACAAAATAAATGAGATGGCTTCTTTGCTCATAGCACCAGACTCTTTCAGACAGCTTGTTCAGGCTGTCTGTGTCTGGATTTCTTTCTGCTTCTCTCTGTGGTCCTTCAGTTTGACGTGTGTGTGTCTCCCTTCCCCCCACCTATCCCCTTAGTCAGAGACTATATGGAGCCCTTCATTCACTACGTTCGCTTACTGTGTGGGCTCACGTACCCCCTTTGTCTTAGTTGGAGCTTCATAGCTGTCTTTCACAGGTATCTTAAATGAGGGGTGGCTGTCACAACAATTTAGATGAGGTTTAAACCATCAGCAACCGTATCCTACAAATATATTATCACACAAAACTCATCTTTTCTCCTTTTAGCTATAAAATAAGTTCTGAACTCTTGCAATCAAGCTTTTTCTTTTTGTTTCAAGAATATACTTTGAAAATTCTAAGGAGATCAGTGCAAAATTAGGATGAAGGGAAACCTAGGCTTGACTAATCCATCCCATGCCTCCAACAGGAATACCTACTTATTCATTATATAGCTTCCATAGATAGATTATATGTCCACGGTGTGTTTTAAATTAAAAAATAGTAAGTATGGCCATCTTGCTAGGTAGTCTATTCCTCATGTGGTATCTGCTGGCTGAAAACCCCTTTTATCTGACATGTAAACAAAACTATCTTATTCACGTTCCCTCCATTCTCGTAGCTGGGAGTACTAAATTAGGGTAGCCACTTTTTAGTCCCTCCTGGTTGTCTATAAATCATCCAGAGGAACCCATGCCGGGAGCAAAGTTGGGGAGAAATTGAGCAAGCACTGTTTTTCCCAGTTTTATTTTTCACAGCTATTACGGTGTAAGTCTGTAACTTTTTCTCTTGGGTAGGAAAAAGAGTCAAGGAATCACATAAGCCTTCAGCAGTTGCCCCGGAAGGTGAATTTGCCACTGGTTAAGCTTCTTTGGTCATGGAGATTGGCAAGACTGTACTGCATACCTTGACATCACTGCTGACCAAAAGTAGGCCCTAAAATACCAAAGAGATTCTTACTTTTTATTCTTGTTAACTAAAGAAAAAGCTTTTTCCCTGCTCTCCCATGCCTCAGAACAGCAGTCAGTATGGTTACCTTTCTGTGTACTATAAAGGAAGTGAGATAGTAGCAATCTTTGCAATATAAAGCAACTTAATTTGTTTATTCTTTGTCAGAATACTCTTTGACTATTTGCAGCTTAAATAATTGTTTTCATCATTATACAACAACGTGTTTTTAAGGTTCAAGCTGAAGAAGAAACTTTAGAGAAAAATCTAATTAATTGTGTAAAAGAAAAAGAAAAGTTGCATGAAAAATGTGTTGCCTATAGAAATGAACTTGAAATCACAAAGGAACAATTAAGGTAAAAGTGTTTTTTTCTTTTTTTTTTTTTTTAATTTATATATCTTTGTTCCTGGATTTCTCTATCTTCAGAATAGTTACAGTGGCATTGGCATATCTCTCAGCACCCTGACAACATTTCAGCCTTTTACTGGAGGGACCAATCCTAAGAACGAGAGGATAATTTAGTCTCCATGTTGTTTTAGTCCTTAGTTTCTCTGCTTTTGACACTGAGAAAAGGCTACTAAGAAGTTAGTCTCTTTTAGACTCCCAGATGAACCAAGATAATTAATCAATTTTTGTGGGGGCTGCCTTTCTGCCAGTATATCTGATAGCCAAAGTCCTACCAAAACTCCAACCTCCTAGAGTTTTTGTTGAACTAGCCTTTAGATTGTATATATTTGTTTGTTTGTTTGTTTTTGTAGACAATTAAAGGATGAGAACCGTAGTGCAAAAGAAGAGATGAGGAGTCTAGAGGCAAAAAACACTGAAGTTGTGTCACAGCTAACACAGTCTGAACAGAAGATCCTGAAGCTTGAGAGTGAACTTAATGACAAAGTAGTAGTACTTAAAGAGAAAAATGCCCTAGTAAGTGAAAATGCAGAGCTAAAAGCACTTATTGCACAGCAAAACGATCGCCTAAAATTATGTCATCAAGAAATTGAGGATTCAAGAGAAGAACTGAGCACCTTGGAAACTATTATCTCCCAGTTGTCGCTAGGTACATCTAAAGAGGTACAATAATTGATACATCATAATAAATTTCGCACCTTGTAGAATCCTAACCAGGTACTATCTGTAAATGTTTCTTAGCTTATTAGTATATGGGTCTGTCTCATCTTATGCGGGGGTTCCGTTCCGCGGTTAGCACGTAAAGCGAAAACCGCGTATAGCCAAAACCCCATTGAGTTCAATGGCAGGCGGAATTGCCCGCACTACAGGTACAGTATTAAAATTGTTATTTTTCTTTTTTGTTTTGTTTTTGTTTTTGCCGACCGCGTAAAGCTGAAATCGCGCATGTTAAATGCGCGTAAGATGCGACAGACCTGTACTGTTTTTGCTGCTTCCAAAATGCACTGATGAAGATACAGTAATGTTTAATTAAACATTTTACTTTATCTGAATCAAGAATGTGTGTGTGTGTGTGTGTGTGTGTGTGTGTGTGTGTGAACTCTCAAGAATGTAAAAACTGCAGTACTGGAGCAGATTAATAAATGTTCATCTAATTTTGTACCCTGCCTCCCTCTGTGGCCTTCATTGATTCTTCAGAGGCAGACTTACTTTCCAAAACACCACTAAGTAATATAGTGTGATACTGGGGCTCCTGTCTGTTGAACAGCGTGAGGTTTACCAGATGGTGAAGGTACAACCACTGTAATAGTCTCAGCAGGGGGCATGGAGCAGTGAGAGCAAGGGAGAGACTTGCTGACAGAGCTTGTAGCTACATTTTCTGAATGGCAAACTTCTGGTGTCTGTGCCTTGTCATGGCGGGACAGCTTGCGTGCTCTAACAATCCTCCGCATATGTGTCGGGAGGGACTTTTTGCTCTTGGTAGGTTCAACCATGCTGGATTGGTCTGTGGGGGAGGAGCCAGACAAAACAGACATCCTGGTCCTCCGGGTTGGGTGTTAGGCACAGGGCTAACAACCCTGTCCCGCAAAAAAACAAAATGTTATGGAAATAGCGATGGAGAAATTGAATATTACTGTGTATGATGGCCTTCAGGAATCAATGACCCGTATGACTACCGGTGGTGAAAGCCAAAAGGAAGCCACTGGCACGAAGACTGAAGTGCTCAACACCAAAACAAAAACCAAACTTGATTTTTGGAACTTACGGACAATGTATGAAATAGGGAAGCTAGCTCAGGTCACCGCAGAGATGAGATGCTACAGCTTACGCATTTTGGGTGTCAGCGAGAGCAGACGGATGGGATCAGGAAGATTAACAACAGCCTCGGGAGAAACTTTGCTGTATTCTGGATGGGATGATGGACAACACCATGGGAGAGTAGCATTCCCTGCTTGAATGGAAGTCCATCAGCAGCAGACTTATGAGAGCCAGACTGAAAGGGAAACACAATAATATATCCCTGATTCAGTGCTATGCTCCGACAAATGACAGTGATGAAGAAGCAAAGGACAAATTCTAACTTGCATTACAGGTGGAGTTAGAGAGAGTACCACGCCATGACCTAACTATCGTCAAGGGAGACCTGAATGCCGAGGTCGGTAAGGACAACACAAACAACGACAGAGCAATGGGAAGACATGGGTATGACACCATGAATGGAAACGGAGAGAGGCTTGTTGATTTCTGTAATATGAATAACCTAGACATCAGCGAAACTCATTTCAACATCGTGAAATTCACAAGCTGACATGGTGTTCTCCAAATGGCAGAGATAAGAACCAGATTGACCATATGATGATAAATGGTGACACTCACTGACAGATGTGAAAGTGAGAAGGGGTGCAGATGTTGGCAGTGACCACCACCTTGTGATAGCCTCCATCAAGCCAAAACTGAGAAGTGTGGGTCCACCAAACAAGGGACATAAATGTTATGACATTGACAAGTTAAAGTCCTCTGAAACGCAGAAAGCCTTCATTCTGCAGTTAAACAACAGGTTTCAGGCACTTGTAGACCTTGATGAAAAGGAGGGGAATACAGATGAGATGATCAACAAGAAGTGGGATAAAGTAACAGCAATTTATAAACAGAACAGTGAAGCCTATCTAGGCTACAGGCAGAAGGAAGGAGTGGATTACACCCAGCACGTGGAATGCCATAGAAACCAGACGAGCCCTGAAGAAAAAGGTTTTTAGACACAAAATCCCAGAAGCTAAAGGACAGATACCGCGAGCAGTTTAGCAGGGCACACTGGGAGGTCAAATGCCTTGTGAGAGCAGACAAACGGCATTATATTGATAATCTGGCAACACAAGCAGAGGATGCAGCTGCTTGTGGTGAACAAGGAACTGTCTATAAATGATGTGGCTTATTAGAGGTAAATGGCAGACACCACCAAACACTCTCTTCAGGGACAAACAAGGCCACATACTAACAACAGAAAAAGAACTAGAAATGCACTGGACTGAGCATTTAAAAGAATTGCTGAACAGGGAGCCACCTAAAGAGGAAGCAGACATCCGAGGCAGAAGAAGATCTTGATATCCGCACAGACACCCCAACTAAGCAAATGATCATTCAAGCCATCAAATCCTTAAAAAATGAGAGCGCTCCTGGCAAGGGTAACTTGAATGCAGAATTGTTCAAGGTAAATCCTGAGTTAGCAGCATCTATCCTGGCCCCTCTATTTACATCAGTCTGGGAAAGGGAAAAAGTGTCGGATAAGTGGACCAATAGGGTTATAGTGAAGACACCAAAGAAAGGAACGATCAGTGATTGTAATAACTGGCGTGGTATCACATTTTTATCTGTGCCAAGCAAAGTATTGTGTAAGATCATAGTCCAGCATATATCAGAGGCAGTTGATAGCGTTCTCAGAAAAGAGCAAGCTAGTTTTCAGAAAGGATGTGGATGCACAGACCAGATCTTCACTCTATGAAAAATAATTGAACAATGCTTAGAATGGCAACGGCAACTCTGCATACATTTCATTGACTTTGAGAAGGCTTTCAATAGCATTCACAGGACCAGCCTATGGTGCATTCTGCAGGCATATGGAATCCCTCTCCATATAATCAACATAATTAAAAGCTTTTATTTCAATTTTACATGTGTTGATCACAGTGAGCTCAGTTTTGAAGTCAAAACAGGAGTATGTCAGGGGTGTGTCATGTCTGCAATCCTTCTCAATATTGCCGTCGACTGGGTAATGCAGCGTACAACAGAAGCCGTGCCAAGAGGCATTAAATGGATACCCTTCTAATCCCTTGAAGACCTGGACTTCGCAGATGATCTCGCTCTCCGATCACATACCCAACACCATATACAAGAAAAAACAACTCGACTCAGCGCATTCAAACAGCAAATTGGACTGAGAATCAACCGCAATAAGACAGATATTATGACCTTTAATATTGCCTCACCATCACCAATATGGACAGAGAATTATGTTCTCACCAATTTAGAAACATTCACATACTTGGGCAGCGCCATCAGCCAGGATGGTGGAACAAGCCAGGACATCCGGAACAAAATCAGTAAAGCCAGGAACATCTTCAGGAGCTTAAATACAGTCTGGAAATCATCAAAATACAACACCAAAATCAAACTCAAGATTTATCACAGCTGCGTACTTTCAACATTACTTTATAGTGCAGAATGCTGGGGAATGAGACAGTATGACATGTCCAGAGTCCTCCATATCTTTTGGTCGAGAACAATCTCAAACCAGGATCTATTGACACAGTGCAGCCAAAAGGATCTGAGCACTATCATTTCCAGGAGGCGTTGGGGATGGATTGGCCATGTGCTGCAGATGGAAACTGGTTCTATCACCAGAGTAGCAATAAGATGGACACCTGAAGGCAAGTGAAAACTAGGTTGCCCGAAAACAACATGGTGAAGAGCCGTGGAAGCTGAGCTGAAAAACCTGGGGCACAGCTGGTGAATCATTGAAAGACTTGCCAGAAACACACAGGATTGGAGGAGCTTTGTCGCTGCCCTAAACGCCAGAGGCATAATGGGAACATGATGATGATGAAACTTCATATGGGTCACCATATGAAGTCCATCAAACTGGGACTTGCATTTGTGAACTTTATCGGGTCTGCAAGAAATTTGGTGGGTAGAGCATGGATGGGAAGGAGTCACAAAGAAATCCAAGATCAGGTGCTGTATGGAGGGTAACTTTGATGAGCAGAGCTAGGGAGGTGGACTGGGTAGCAGGGCCAGAGAGGTAGCATTGGAGAGCAGGAGTACATGGTGGATGTTGATCTCTCCATCTGCTTTTCGTTCCATAAATGTACAGGGTTATTAGGAAAGTTGAATAACACTGTTTGTAATTTTTGAAGCTCCAAAGTGGGCTCTCAGAAATGTTGTAATCATGCCAATTTCAAACTGAGTGGATTTTAATCGATTTCCCCCCCCCTTCCCTGCCCCCCCCCCCCAGGAAAGTTAGTAATTATTTTATCCAAATAATTTAATAGAAAATTCTGATGTCCTCTCAACTGTAATTGAAAAATTGGGAGATGAAATTCACTCATTGAAATAAAGCAGAATTAACGTTCCTTTAAGTGAAAAGTTCAAAACAAGCTGGCAGGAGAGAGATCACTGGATCATTACCTGTTAGGTTCACTCCCTCTGGGGCACCCGGCATTGGCCACTGTCGGTAGACAGGATACTGGGCTAGATGGACCTTTGGTCTGACCCAATACGGCTGTTCTTATGTTCTTAGGCTCAGCTTTGGAGTCATTACTGATACTTCATAAGTGTGATATTTAATGGCTAAAATTTTCAAATTTGAGTGTCTAAATTTAAATTTAGGCATCTAAAAGTATATGACCTGAGTTTCAAGGTGCCCATTGCCCACAGCTCCATTTGATGGGACCTCTGATGCTTACCCCCTCCAAACGTCACTTTTTTTTTTTTTTAGGACTGTATATATAGGTACCCACTCAGGCCAGGATGTTCAAATCTTTGTGCCTTGAAAAACATTCTGCTTGTACAGTATGTGAATTTATCATAGAAAAAGTTGATATTTTCATTAGTTCTTTTTTCTTAACTTGCAGTTTAAATTGCATCCCTCGAAACGTCAGATGGCCAGTTCCTCTGCAAAGGAAGCTATGTATGCCTCTTGTTGCGAATCAAACAAATCCCTGATTGCAGACTTAAGGTATATTTTTAAGGGTCCTGAACTCTAGCAAGACTTTAGAATAGTATTTAGGAGGTATTGCTACTGGCAAAGAGAGAAAAATACTTTCCCGTAACATTTTATATCTTTTTCTTTGTGCTAGAATCAAACTGGCAATGAAAGAAGCAGAAATTCAAAAGCTTCAGGCAAACCTAACTGTCAGTAAAGTAGCTCAACATCTTTCTAATGATTATGAGGGACAAGAAAGTGGCAGATTACATGGCCTAGAAACAGAACCTGTAAAATTGATTGGAAATCAAACAGGTGAGCATGGTGAAAAATAGTGCACTTAAAAACTATAAAATGCTTTCTGACATAGTCATTTAAAAATGACTGCAGAATGCGAATTAACATTTTTGTGGGTTTTAATTTTGCTATTTTAATATTTTCTGTAATAAGATAACAGATGTCCTTATGGAGAGCAAGGGTTTAGCTACTTTGGTATTTATCATAGTCTTGAGTCTCAATGTGCATTTTAATTTTTATGTACACCTCTACCCCGATATAACGCGACCCGATATAACACGAATTCGGATATAACGCGGTAAAGCAGCGCTCGGGGCAGGGTTGCGCGCTCCGGCGGGTCAGCGTGTCTGGCTGAGCAGCGTGTTAAGGGTGGGAGGGAGGCGGGTGGGCAAGCGGGGTGAGGAGGCGAATAGGGAGGTGAGCGGCAGACAGGAGGGGGGTGAGGTGGCAGGTGGGTGGGAAGATGGCGAGCAGGAGAGCGGCTGTTGGGCGGATGTGGGGAGGCGCACTGGACAGATGGTGAGACTAGCAGGGAGGCGAGCGGCGGGCAGGCGGGCGGGTAGGTGGGGTGAGGAGGCAAGTGGCAGCCGGGCAGGTGGGAGCGCTGGGCGGACGGTGAGGAGACTAGCGGGGAGGCTGATTTGTCCCGGGTCCCGCACCCCTCTAGGGACAGCTCCAACATGCTGCTTTGAGCGGCGTGTTAAGGGTGCCGGGCCAGGGCCGAGGGGTTGGATAAGGGGCAGAGGGTCTCGGGGTGTGGTCAGGGGACAAGGAGCCTTCCCTACCAGATCTAACGCGGTTTCACCTATAACGTGGTAAGATATTTTTGGCTCCCGAGGACCGTGTTATATCGGGGTAGAGGTGTATTTATTTATTTATTTATTTTAATGGGCTCTCCATGGCTTGCCCTGGCCCCAGACTCAAAATATGTTAAAAATGGAAAACTGAGGTTTCTCCCTTTTCTGGTATGATGAGGTCTCCAGTTATTCATTTTTTCCTTTGTTCTTTTTCTACCGTCATTAGGGCACTTCAGTGCTAGAAAAGTAGGGTTGTAGATTTCTGATTGCCCTCAGTGCTGCACAATAAAGTGACTTCAGGTGTACATTCATAGCAGTGCATTTTGTGCTTTTTCTCCCAAAGCCTAAATGTAACCTCCACAACAGGCATTGACTTCTGAGGGCAAATTTTTCTGAGGTTACTTTTGAGCCCTGGGGCTCATGTGGTAGCTTAATATGCTGCTGTCAAACTACTCCTTGTCTTCATCAGGCATGTCTTTTTACAACTTGATTATCTCTAATTTTAATTGTCATCTATAAATAAAACTTTTTTTAAAAAAGAAGAAAGAAAATGTCAACAATTGGAGCTCATCAGTAAACAGTTTGAAAAGGAGCGTCGAAGATTCACAAGAGAGAGAGAAGAGTTCCGTGCTAAGCTGTCAAAAGCAGAAGAGGAGAATTCTTCTTTAAAGACCAGCATGGCCCAGAGAGCCAGTCAATTTCAAATTATACAGGAAGAACTACTGGAGAAGGCTGCAAAAACTACTAACTTAGAGCGAGAAGTAAGTTGTTAAGAGGGCTGAAAAGTGTATAATCTTTGATCATGAATTAAATGCAATAGTTGACACAATTCCCCTTTTTCGAAAACTTTCGTTGCCATGTTTGTTTTCTGATGCAAGACTATTAGGAGAGAATATGAATTAGTAAATTTATTGGGGGTCCAGGAAAATCTGAAGGTAAAACTCAGACCGTAATATGTTAATAACATCAGAAATCCCAGGTTATAAAGCTGCTGTGTAAATTGCTGCTATTTAGATTGTCAGTGTGTGCCCTCTTGTGGTAGGGGGGTGTGTGTGTGTGTGTGTGTGTGTGTGTGTGTGTGTGTGTGT
>NW_020664562.1:22640769-22659911 GCF_002925995.2 Terrapene triunguis | reverse complement strand
GGGGGGGGGGGGGGGGGGGGGGGGGGGGGGACCTACTAGTGCAGGGGCGGGCAAACTTTTTGGCCTGAGGGCCACATCGGGTTTCCAAAATTGTATGGAGGGCTGGTTGGGGAGGCTGTGCTGCCCCAAACAGCCAGGCGTGGCCTGGTCCCGCCCCCTATCCAACCCCTTCCCCCCCCCGCTTACAGCCCCCCCTGGACTCCTGCCCCATCCACCCCCTCCCCTGTTCCCTTACTTCCCCTGAACCCCCTGCTGCCCCATCCAACCCCTCCTCTGATTCCTGACTGCCCCATCCAACCACCCCTTCTCCCTGACCGCTCCTGGAACCCCTGCCCCTGACTGCCCCCTGCCACCCCTTCCAACCCCCCATCTCCTTCCTGACTGCCTTCCCCCCTCCGTCCCTCCCCCCCCGGTACCCATGCCACCATGTTCCCTGCCCCGACCCCTATCCACACCCCTGCCTCCTGACCACCCTCAAACTCCCCCGCCCTCTATCCAACCCCCCTGCTCCCTGCCCCCTTACCGCGCTGCCTGGAGCGCCGGTGGCTGGTGGCGCTACAGCCGTGCCGCCCAGAGCACCAGGACAGGCAGCTGCGCTACGGTGCAGCTCAGAGAACCGGTTCAGGCAGCAGCTCTGCAGCTGCGCTGCCTTGCCGCATAGAGCATTGTGCCGGTGGCGCAGTGTGCTGAGGCTGCGGGGGAGGAGGAACAGCAGGGAGGGGCTGGGGGTTAGCCTCCTGGGCCAGGAGCTCAGGGGCCGGGCAGGAGGGTCCCGCGGGCCAGATGTGGCCCACGGGCCATAGTTTGCCCACCTCTGTACTAGTGGATACCCAAATGCTGAGTATGTATTTAATGAGAAATATGCTGTATATTTGCCAGAGACCAGAACTATTACTGGATAATCACAAGAGAAATTAAGGCAATGAAAGCTATAACTCACCAATGGCATTAAACTGCATTAGCATTCAAATTCCTAACATGTATATCCAGTTTCAGCATAATTTGTTTTACAATGGCTGTTTTAATGACCCCAAATATTATAGATGTCTAACATTTGACTCACTGTTGTGGCATAGTAATTTATGGTAAATTGCACACATTGAAGATAAGTTGCCTTAAAATTTCTTTTCTCTGTAACTAATAAAAAGTAATAGTTAATAACAAGTCAGTTTTCAAGAAAGCATTCACAAATAATTGAACAAATCTTAAATCAATTGTCCTACGTAATCTTTACCTACCATACTGCTCTTAGCAGGCTGTACTTACACTACATATGCACCATTATATAAACATCACAGTTAGAAAAATATACACATGCATAGGTCTTTATAATCTTATGTTTAGGAAAGAAAAATAATCTCTTTTAATGGTTTATATTCTGTTTATTTTCAGATAACAAAGAAATCCTCTCAGCTTTCAGTACTTGAAAAGCAGTTGGAAGAAAAGACAGTTGCTTATTCTGCTGCTGCTGCAAGATGTTCTGAGCTGGATCAGGAGCTCATAGTAAGAAATTTTCATTGAGAAGTCATAATTGTGTAAAATCACACAATTTTGGTGGGTTACTATATATTTTTAGTTATTGTGCTGGCACTATACATGTACAAACCAGATAGAGTGCAAGATCTCTTAGTACAGATCACACAATTTTAATAACCCAAATAATCTTGCTTTAAACAGAAGATCCTGGAATTTTTTACCCTTGAACACCCATAAAAATTCTTAAATGGATATAAATAGTTTTCTTTATATTACATATGGAATGAAATCCAGGCCCCACTGAAGTCCATGATGGTTTTGCCAATTACTTCAGTAGGGCCAGAATTTTACTCATATTTTTTAAATCCAAGAAGCAGTCACTTTTGTAAGTATATAGAAATATTTTTTTTAAATTGTCTTTCTACAGTTTTTTGCAGTATAGGAAAATATTTGTCAGTTAGAAATATTTAATGATTGAAAATCCAGCTCTTCCCTGTACTGTTACATTTGAAAAAGAATAACTGTGCAAAGTATTAAAATATTTTAGTTTTTACACTCTTAAGATTGCTCTCTTCACTTCCTTCATATTTAATATTCACTGCGGTAAAATTACTTTATTTTCCTTTCATGGCCTCATGACATTTCTTGTAAGAGTAGGGGTTTGCCTTGGTGTCCTTGGCCAACATTTTCCTTCACTCACTACTGTGTGCTGTCATCTGTGCCAGCTGTCCATCTGACAGCTGCCCCTCCATGTCTGAGATGTCTGCATTTCAGTGGTGCTCCATGTTTACACTGTACTTTGTAAAATGCTTTGAGATTTTACAGGGTGAAAGATGCTATATAAATGTAAAACATTAATATTAAATTCCAATTTTATCTATTGTTCTTATGAGTCTGAGGCTTTCATACTTCCTTATTGGTTACTCAAAAAATAACTTGTTACCTGATATCAAAAGATCTATATATTCCGATTAAGGATTTTAAAAAATATTTCCAGGAAAAGAATGGCCAGATTCGCAACTTGGAAGCAAATATCAATGAAGAACATGAGCAAGTAACTATAGCTTTTGAAAAAGCAAAGTTAATTCATCTTGAACAGCACAAAGAGATGGAAAAACAGATTGAAATAGTAAGAGATTATGCACTAATGTGTGTGTCATATATATCTCTAATGTTTTCTATGTAAATTTAATTTCCATATCTTCATTCCTCAGTAATTCTGGGGTTAAAAAGTTCATGGTATCTCCTCCATACACTCTCTCTCTTTTAGCATTATAAAGACTGTCCCCTGGAGACTTGTGACTCTCTTCTCTGCCATATAGAAGTGAAAGTCAGACACCTCTATAACACCATCACCCCACTTCTCTGGACCCCAGGGTCCTTAATGTGGGGAGAAAGTGGAGACTGACTTGAGCATCTCTCCTCTGGCCATGAGGAGAATCCCCAGCCAAAATAATACAGCCCCAGGCAGTATTTTCTTTCCCACTGAGACAGGGTGATCTTTGATAACGTTCCTCCAATTTTTTTAGAAACATTTAATAACTTTCAGATGACCTTTTTTGAAACTGAAACCCTTACTGCTTGCAATCATGGAAGATTTCATGTCATATTTTGCAAAAGTAGATTTGTATGTCTTGTTGTCTTGACCAATTTCAGCATGCAAAGTAACTATATTCTGCCTATGTTCTCCGGTTGCTTTAATCAGTCATATATTTTTTATACCTGTTCGTAGGTTGTACAGTGTTGCTGATGGCATCAGTATGATCATTTTGTGTTCACTCTAGAGGTGACTGCTTTTTGGTGGTAAATGAACCAAATGGAACCATTTGTGTAGATGGTTTTTAAATCTCAAAAGAGGCTTGTATAAGAAACTACATTAAAACAATAAATAATGGGGTTTTTTTGTGTGTATAGCTTCAGACTCAGCTGGCTATGAAACACCAGCAAATTAATGAGCTAGAGAAGACAATGTCTGTTTTACAAGAAGATATTGTATGTAAACAGCGTCACCTTGAATCATTGGATCGGCTGCTGATCGAAAGCAGAGAGGTAATATTGACTATTAATTCTATCTAATAGCAAACCAAATGTTGATTGACTCGTTTTTAGAGATGAAGGGCCGGGTTCTCTCTCTCTTAATTTTGCTGGGTACAGGAAAGATAGGGGTAGACAAAAGTGGGTGGGGTTTTTTCTTTGTTTTTGTTTTTTAAAGCCATCTTTGCCTGCTCCCTAATTCTGGCCTCTGTACCTGTTGCAACCTAGACCAGTCCCAGAGCTGCTCTAAATTGCCCTGACTTTAATGACCCTCCATGGCTTTTATTCCAGCACAGAATAGCACTTGGGTCACATCCTGGCTTGCATCTCAATATGCCACCTCCTCTAGGGACAAGGAAGGAGGCCAGCATAGAGCCTTACATCTGCTCTGTCAGGTGGAGAACTATCCTATAATTAAGGCCATATGTAACTTGCGATGTTGCGGATTCTACAATATTAGGCTTCCATTGCACTTTTGACAGTGGGAGCCTGGCCACTCCGGGGCTGAGAGCAGGAGCCCCTGCTGTCAGCCCAGGGTGGCCGCTGTCAGCCCCAGGCCCCTGCTCTCAGATCTGGGTGGCCAACAGCGGGAGTGTCCACTCTCAGCTGACAATGGAAAATTGCAGAACAGTAATAGTGGGCTTTATTATTGCAAATAATAAGGTCCATTATTACTTTTCCACAATTTTCCGTGGCTTGTCTGCAACTCAGCTGCAATATTTTTGACTATCATCCTGCAATTCAAGTAGGGCCTTACCTATAATGAGAATATTCTGCAGGAGCAGCCTACACTCTCTTTATAGCCGCTTTCTGCCATTGGGGAAGTGTAAAGGGACCACAACGTGACAGAATCAGGGCCAAATTCACTTAGAAGTAAAATGCAGGTTAATACAATATAAAGACAAATATTTTTGTCACTAACCAAATATTTTTTCGTTTTCTAGTATGCTGGCTTCCAGTAGTATAACTTTTATATATGCAGTTATATTCACAGCTTGTCTCCTTTGGCAATCAGGAAATGGAAAAGCAAAATACCAAGAAAGAAGAAGCTTTGAAAATGTTGCAAAGCCAATTAACGGAAGAAACAATCAAAGTAAGTATGATTTTTGTTGTTTTTGATTAATACCTTTTTCTTTTTTGAATTGCTGTATTTATGTAGCTCTTTTCCTTTCCCTCTGATTGACACACCTCCAAGTTACTTATAGAGCTCATGTAAATATTCCAAAAGGTGTCATTACCTTCCAGTCCTTCTTTCATCCTTCATTTAAGAATGAACAAACGAAAGAGAAATATTACAGTGAAACCTGCTTTAAGTGACTGCTGTAAGACAAAAATCATTTGCCTGGCTAAGATGCTCTCGTAGTACAAGTGGAGCAGAATTGGAATCACTACATTTGGAGATAGTTTGGGGAGTCTCTACAGACAAGAGAGTGACGAATAAGGGTCTCTTTTTTTTTTTTTTTTTTTTTTTCCTTTTTTTTCCCCAGGTTTCACTATAGATGCAATATTTATTTTAGGCTAAATAGTAATTGTAAAAGTAAACTGACTTCTTCAAACTCTTTAGCCCGTCTACTTCTCCTACTAGTGTCTGTCTGGCAAGCGTCTTCAATGCAGTACTGGCAACAGTAGTTTTGCCAAGCAATGCCATCTTGTGCTGTAATAACATCTGAATTCATAACCTAAGATTGGTTGGGATGAGACGCCATCCAAGTATCGTCTAGGTCAGGGGTTGGCAACGTTCGGCTCGCCAGGGTAAGCACCCTAGCGGGCCGAGCCAGTTTATTTACCTGCTGACGCGGCAGGTTCGGCCGATTGCAGCCCCCACTCGCCGCGGTTCGCCGTCCCGGGCCAATGGGGGCGGCGGGAAGCCACAGCCAGCACATCCCTCGGCCCGCGCCGCTTCCCGCCGCCCCCATTGGCCCAGGATGGCGAACCGCGGCGAGTGGGGGCCGCGATCGGCCGAACCTGCCACGTCAGCAGGTAAATAAACTGGCCCTGCCCGCTAGGGTGCTTACCCTGGCGAGCCGCGTGCCGAATGTTGCCGACCCCTGGTCTAGGTGCTTTAGGAAGTGGCATTGGTGATTCAGTAGGTGGCTTGCTTCCGTCTGAGTTTGTACTGAATCAGTGGGCTGTTATAGTGTTACAGGGTACTGCTGCAAGTGGTGTTTTTCAGGTGAAATATAAAATAAAAGTCCCTGACTACTTCTAATCAGAGATAACTTGAAACTTTTTTCTCCCTCCCTTTAAAAAAAAAAAAAAAAAAAAAAGTGTGTGTGTTAACCTCATGGTCTAGTAAAATTCTAGTGTGGAAAACTGCAGACTGCCTATCTAAATTTTCCACTGCTGTGGTAATTTGATATGGAAATCTTCACTTCCTGCCCAACGCTGTTTAATGTTACAATTGCTGCATTTCACCCCAGAGATAGTTGCGCTTCAGTGTGTGTGGGGGAGAGGTCCCTAGTTATTGTTGTCTATAAATTGTATATCTAAGTTTGTGATTTCAGGGTGCAAGTCCAAATTGGTAGTAATGTAAATGTAAGATACATTTGTTAAATTGTCAACATCATCATCATGCTATGTTGCTTTATGTTTACCTTGTCCTTTCCCTCCTGATGAAACTCAGGAGCTGCAGTCTCAATGCAGAAAATAAAAGTGGATCTGCTATTTTGTAATAGCACAATAAAATATTTTGGTTTTAGATATGAATCTACTTTTTTGAGTGTTGACTTGTCATAATTTACATAAGAATGTATCATTCTCAACCTTATGAAGGTATCCCATACATAAAGCTGGAATTTTATAGCCTTTTTATCACTTTCTCTGTAAATGATGCATAAGTGAATAAATATATATATTTGTATGTCCTTAAATTGTAGCTGATGACAGGTATTGTAATGTCTTTGCATAACTGATAATCTCTTATGACTTAAAAGCATAAATTTTGTAAGTTTTTTTGTATGAATATTTTTCATTATTTAAACGTTATGTTAAAAGTAAATTTCAGAGAAATTAAAGAATGTGGTTTTTTTTAATCCATATTTGTAGTTATATCACACAAAATGGTAGAATTAACAAGCAGGTTTTAATGAATTATTTTAGACTTCTTGACCAATTCTGAACAACTAGTCATTACTTATTTTAAATGGTCTCTTACACCTAATTAGGTCCGACAACTAGAGTCGGCACTAGACATTTGTAAGGAAGAACTTAGATTGTATCTGAGTCAATTAGAAGAAAATAAGGAGTCATTTGAAAAGCAGCTAAAGAAGAAGTCTGAAGAGGTAAACTTTAATTTGTTTTATCAACTTAGTTTTTCTCTCTTACAGAGAAAACTGGTGTTATCCATTATGAAATATTAGAATTTGTGTCTAAAAGAAGGTTATAATAGGCAAGGAGAGAGGTGAACAAAATTTTAGCAGTAGGGATTGTGAAAAGGGGCAAATTTTTGTGACAAAGAGGGAGAAGCAATAGGACTTTGAGAGTGAATGTGGTAGGTGAAAAGTAGTAGTATCCAGTATAAGGGAGTTGTTAATAAAGCCAGAGAAGCAGGATCAGGAGGAAGGATACATTCAGTTATGGAATGACACAGATTGAGAGGGCTATGGCGATTGTGTTAATGTTTAGCTAATCAAAAAGAAGTTAGTGAAGTGACTTGATTGTAGTATAGGTATAGGGGTACCTTCATGGGGGGAAAAACAGGTGGCTGTTTTAATTTAAAAATGGCTCTTTAATTTTGTGGTGAAAAGCATAACAAGAACCAGTCATTGGAAATTAAAGCCAGACAAATTCAAATTAGAAATAAAGCTCAAAATATTACCGGTGAGTGATTAATTATTGGATCAAACTGCCAAGAGAAGTGATGGATTCCCTATCTCTTGGATGCCTTTCTGGAAAATACGCTTTAGCTAAACACATGTTATTTGGCTCAGTATAAGAATAACTGGATTAAATTTTATGGCTTGTGATACACAGGATGTCAGACTAGATGGTCTACTCATCCCTTCTGCCCTTAAAATCTATAACTGATAGTTAGAGATGGGGAGACTGGATAGTGGGGCAAGGTTAAAGGTAAAGATTGGTAATCATGGCCAAGATATTCATCAATGACTGGTGATAATGGGTGCCTCCATTTTTGGGTGTGCAACTTGAGATGCTTTAAAGGGGCATGACTTTTCAGAAAATGTTGAGCATCCACTCCCTGAAAATTAGGCTCCTTCAACGTGTCTCAAGTTAGGTACCAAAAGTCACTAATCACTGTTGAAAATCTTGGCTCATTTGCATATAGGTGGTAATTGAAGGAGAGAGGAACAGATTGAGGTTACAAAAATAGAGAAGAGCAGAGGAACCAGGACAGAATGTGGAGGGGAGAATGAGCCGCTGAAGGAGTAGGATAGGAAGAGAACCAGGAACCACAAAATTGCAAAGCCAAGAGAGAATAGGAAGCGGAAGAAGAGTGATCAACTGTTTTATTTTACATTACCTCTTTTTTTTAATATAGGAAAGATAACCTATAGATAAGACTCTGTGGAAATCACAGATTTTTTTTTTTTTTTTTTTAAATTCACAGCAGTGTCACGGGTAAGTGTTTTGAATTTCATGGAATGTGTACAACTGCCACGCCTCCTGCTGTCCCTGAGAATTGCTGCAATTTTTTCCCAACTGTCGAAGAAGAAAAGACAGTTACCTTTTCTGTAACTGGTGTTCTTAGAGATGTGTTGCTCATGTCTATTCCACATCCCACCCTCCTTCCCCGCTGTCGGAGTTGTCTGGCAAGAAGGAACTGAGGGTGGGGGGAGCACACAGCACCCCTTATACCGTGCCATAGAGGTGCCACTCCAGGGGCCATTAGGGACGCTCCCCTACGGGTACTACTAGGGGAAAAGCTTCCGGCACTGTTGCATATGGTGAGCATGCACACCTACTGTGGAATAGACATGAGCAACACATCTCGAAGAACACCAGTTATGGAAAAGGTAACTGTCTTTTATTAGGAGCCTTGGATTCCCTTTCCCCCCACCCTTCCCCGGCCCAGTAGTCACCAGCAGGTCCAGGGGAAACTGTAGGGCTGGCTGGTGAGGAGCTGAGAGAAGAATCCACTACTTGGCACACAAGCAGGTGTGTGAGAGGGCCATGTCCTGGTGCAGGGATCGGATGTGAAGGATCCGTTTCCCCCCCACACCCTGATCCCACACATCTGCCCATGCTCCAAGCAACAGATGCCAGTCTCAGCTCTTTGCCAGCCAGTGCTACAGTGTCTCCCTGTTATTCCTCATAATAGATTTCAGTAGAGTTGAGAGCTTTTTTTTTTTTTTTGTATGTTTGTTTTTGCATTATGGGTCTGATCATCCTCTCTCGAAGAACAATCGGATGACTGACTTAAATGGAAGCAAGATAAGGCATAAATATCTTTGTTTCATTGTAAAGAAAATTAATGTATTTTCAGGTGCACCGGTTACAAAAAGAAATAAAACAAAGAAATCATAATCTTCAGGACACCACTGAACAAAATGTCCTCCTACAGCAAACTCTGCAGCAGCAGCAGCAAATGTTACAGCAGGAGACAATTAGAAATGGAGAGCTAGAGGATAGCCAAATTAAGCTTGAAAAACAGGTAAAGTACATTCATAATGAGAAGAATTAAATAGTACAGGTAAGCATAAATATTTAAATGTATTTATATGGAATTGTAATATCTGTCTATTTGATAGCTTACTTTGTTTATAATCTTTTAATTATCAGATGTACTTGATATAATTATTATAGTAGCCTGAGTGAATAATGAAATGAAATGCCACTTAATTTCAGGTGAAGTTGTGGATGCTCAGTACTTTGAAAATCAGGCTGTAGGTGTATAATTAAAAAGTAATACATCATAATAAGAAATTTTGCGTCTAGTTACTTTTGTAGCACTTATTAAACTGATAAGAAATAATTTGTTCTCTAAAAGTACCTTTGCAGATTTCTGTTTGATTTTTATGTGCAATTTTAGGATCTAACCAAAGAAATTAATTATTTTTAACCCTTTCATATGTGATTTTTCAAGAGGGAGATTTATATTCTTTTATATATATTTTAACAGTATAGATATTAAATACAACTTTAAATAGGTATCAAAACTGGAGCAAGAGCTTCAAAAACAGAAAGAAAACTCCGAAGAAGAGTTGAGAAAGGCAGAAGGGAAGCTCCGTATAGCCTCTCAGGAAGCAGATTTAAAAAGACAGAAGGTGGCTGAACTTACTAGCACAATTGGGTATGTGTAGAACATTTTTTTCATTTTGGTGTATTGTGAAGATCCAATATTGTAAAACTACTAAAAAATTGTATTACAAAATGTGATGCTTTTATTGAAAGGAGTATGTTTTACAGGTACATGTAGCTTTAGAATAGTACTTTGGTCCTGATTCAGCTCGTCCTGAATACTTGCCTATTTGTAAACATGTTAATAATCCCATATACCTTGTTGAATTCAGGCTTTTATTTCTAGCTTAAGGACACTTCTGTTTTTTGTTAATTTACAAACAGATATCCAGGCTTAGTCCTTCTATATGCCTCTATTCAGGAAAACATCCTTATTCAGGAAGAGTGCATAAACACACTAACTTCAGTTTTATGCCTGAAGTTAAGCATGTTCCTAAGTGCTTTCATGAAATTGGGGCTTGAGTTAGTTTAAAAAATAATAATGTTGATGGTTTTGCTCTTGGGATTGACCACTCTCCATGCCAAAAATACTCTTGTCAACATCAGAGAAGCAGAAAAGCCTTATAAATAATTTAAGGATTTTTAAAATCTATTTCTTTCAGTTTGTACAGCTTTAAAAGAGCCCTATCAGAAAAAATATTTTTACAAAAATTAATATCAACAGTGTCCCTTTTAAAATGTGGCTTTTTTCTGAATAATGTTTGTGAAAAGGCATCAGTAGGTTCCCCCCTTACTGTTTTTCATTGATTCCATACCAATGTGCTCAATTTACAAATACAAGTACACCGCTACCTCGATATAACACGAATTGTGATATAACGCGGTAAAGCAGTGCTCCGGGGGGTGGGGCTGCGCACTCCGGTGGATCAAAGCAAGTTCAATATAACGCGGTAAGATTTTTTTGGCTCCTGAGGACAGCGTTATATCGAGGTAGAGGTGTATAAGGATGAAATAAAATGAACTTGTTAATTTTCTTTCGGGGAAACTATACTGAACTATTACCTGAAATGCAATTAAAATAATACAGTATGTTAAATTGATTTGTTTAACATAGTACTGTTGAAATGGTATCCAGCTCATAGAGAGTTGATATGCCTCAGCCTTTGTATAAATTTCTCTGCTTGTGTTCATTGCATACACAAAGCATTGAACCAGGTATGAAAATAGCAATCTGTCCACGGTAACTGGCCCTTTCTAGGGAAGATGGGCTCAGCTTCACCTCTGGGTTATCAGCTACCTTCCAACTGAGGCTTTGGGATAACGAATCAGGTGATAGTCTGAAGAGCACCTGCTCCTTATAAAGGCAGCCAGAGCTCAGTTGAGCTGGTGAACTGCAGGTTGTAGATAGGTTCCTGTAGGAGGAGCGGGGGAAAGAACTCAGCTATTTGGTGACTCCTAGGCATATGGCCTAGTGAGTGAGAACTGCAGGGAGCAAGAAGGCTCCTGCAGGAGTCTCTGGGGTAGTGCAAGGACCTGGAGGGGCACAAAGAGGTGAGGGAAATGTTGTCTTTATTATTCCAATTGTGATTTGTTAATTCTGTTTCCTTTTGTGTTTTGTTCAGGCAGATTAAGCTGGAGATGGATCAGTGCAAGGATGAGCTAATTGGTATGGAGAAAGAACTAATGCATTTAAGACGAGATGGTGAAACTAAAACAGTGCAGCTAAGTCACTTAGAAATGACTTTGGAGCACACTCAGTCAGAACTAAATAAAAAATCACAACAAGGTAAATGATTTACTATGTGTAAAAAATTTCATCTTTAAGGCTTATTTGCTTATGCTTTATGTATTAAAATGGATTGTCCCCTCTCCCCCCACCCCACTTGTTTTGTAGTTAGTTGCAAGGGACTCAACGTATGACTATTTTGACTTTTCATAATCTTGCAATTTGAAAAGATCTGGGTAGTAAAATGTTACTTGGGCTTCTTCATTTTAGATGGCCTCTACATATTCCCACTTGTGGGGTGTGCCCTTCCCCCATGGAGCCTCGGTTACATTGAGAATCAGTGTCACCAATTATCAGGCTATCATGGCCTAATATCAGCTTCAAATTCTTTCTCATTCCAATAAAGAAATTCCGTCATGGACATGAAGATATTGAACAATTACATCAGAAAGTTCAAATTCCTACCGTATCCCTGTAAGACTGGCTCAGGTCTCTCGTCACAATCTTGGTCCAATCTCATTCTCCGGATGGACACCAGTTTCTTATGATTGTGTCCAACTGCTGAATCTCACGTGCTTCTATGCCCCCTTCATCTGAGTAATGACTGATCACTGCTTGTAGCTCTGGGTCGCAGGCAGTCCCAGGTGCCTACCAATGACTGACACACTTCTTGGGCAGTGGTACCCCACACTCTGGCTAGACCCTGTAACCAGTGCTGCAACCCACCTGAGCCCCCATTTGCTTAGACATATTCTCCCCCAGAGTTCAACTGCCTGTGGGACCTCTGGTTTCCTAGTTACACCCTTCAGGGACAACATAGTAGTAAAGCAAGGCACACAGACTAAACAATGGAATTTTTATCAACAAACACTTTGCTCTTAAAAAAGGACAAGAGGGCAATAGATAGGTGGAAAACAACAAACACTTAAATGCAATCCATCTCAGTTGATTTTATCACCCTTGTAAGTCCTGGGTGTGGTCTGAGTACTTAGGCCAGGCAGCCCTTCTGGCCTTCTTGGCCTGACTATCTTGCTTCTGGATTTCCTTAGAGAATGACCACTTCTTAAAACTGACTGTGTCCCCTGAGTCCCCATGTGCTGCAAGCTTGGGATGGGGAGACTCCAGCTCCCACCCCCATCAGCTTTTGTGTAAAGAGATAAATATTCTAAATCAATGGCCCTGCTGGTAGAAAACCCATTGTTCCTTTAGGGAAGAGCCGTTCAATGTCAATGGCACTTGACTGCTCTGTCACAGCTTCCCAGCCATCATCTGTCCACTAGGTATCAAATCTCAGCTACAAAATGGATGCTTTAGTCCACAGTGAAGGTTACACTCATAAATGGCATTCACAAAACAGAATGGAATTCATAAAGTATATGTGGGGTTTTTTTGTTTTTGTTTTTTTTTTATGTGGGAGAAAATCACTACCAATGCAAAGTCTCATCTTTAGATTTCTATACAACATTGTTAGGGTTAACTGAGACATTTAGGAAGGCACCTAAACTGTTTGTAACCATTGAGGATCAGTGTGAGGGGAATGCCATTTCCACTTAGTATCTGTCAAAATGGATTAGATTATGTACCAAGATGTGTTGGGCTAGAGGACATAGGATTCACTCTAAGATGGTATTAATAGCCTGCTTCTGTAATACTGTCGTCATCAGAAATCTGCAGGAAATTTTGTTGACACATTTATGCAATACTGCATACTCAAAGGCTTGGTATTTAGATCAGATACATGCTTTGGGAGAGTAATTCTGGAGCTCCTGCTTAATTAGAACTTCTGAGCCTGCCTTCTTAGGGGTTATACTGTTTACTAAACTCCCACATTTAGGAATATGCAGAGGCCAACTCAAAGAAAGCTAGATTTCTTAACAATAACTGGTGATTCTTTTGAGTGTCCATGTGGGTCCCACTGTAGGGGCGTATGAGCCTATGTACACAAGCTCAGAACCTTTTGAAGAGAATGTCCATCATGGCCATCCATGCATCCTATTCCTTCTCATGCCAGGGCATAAAGGGCAGTGCAGCTGTGACCCTCCCTCAGGTCTGGTCTACACTACACAGTTAGGTTGACATAGGGCCGCTTATGTCGATCTAATTATGTCAGTATATACACTACAGCCTTGCTCCCACCGATGTAAGTGCCATACTGCGCCAACATAACAACTCCACCTCCACAAGAGGCATAGGGCTTGTGTTGGTGTAGTTAGGGCAACACAGAATCTGTGTAGATGCTGTGTTCCTTACATCAGCTATTGGTGATCTTGTCAATTTCATGGCAGGAGCCATGAATGACAAGAAAGCCAAGCTGCCCCCCATTCCCCTGGAGAGTTGGGCAGCTGGACCCCCCTCTGGGGTGAGAAGCCCTGGCAGTTGGATCCCTGCCTGGGAGCTGGGCAGCCTTGTCAGCTTCATGGCTTCTGGAGTCATGAAATTGACACGGCTGCCCAACTCCCACTCCCCAGGGGCGAGAAGCCTCGGGCAGCTTCCCCCCTGCTCTCGGCAGGGAATGGGGAGTGGGTTGGGGGCAGTCTTCTGGGAGCCTGTGGGGCAGCTGGGCTCCCGGAAGGGAGCTGCCAGCGGAGCTGAGAGACCAGGCTCCCAGCTCTGCACACTCCCCCTCTTTGGATGGTGGAAGCGCTTCTGGTGAGGACGTGCACCACACACCCAAGGAGAGTAGTGTGGACGTGCACCACTGTAGTAATTACTGCGGTAGATGTAAGTCGACCTAATGAAAGGTAAGTCAACCTACTAGTGTAGACATACCCTCTGTTCCCTCTTACTGCCTGTGGCATCAAGATGGCACATTGAGTCTGCTCTTCTGTTTCAAATGCAATCTTTTTGTGAAGAAATCCTCTTCACCCTATTATTAAAAATTATTTTCTTGTTATTTTAATTGGATAGTCTGTCCCTCTGCCCCCCAAAAAAGAAAAGAAAGATGGAGGAGACACCCTCCCATATTTCCTTGAACAGTTGAGCAAAGCACTTAGTAATGGCAGACTCTAAACCCACAGGGTTTATAACCTGTCCTTTGTGTGATGCTCTTAAGCCCTTAATTGATGGGCACAACAGATCTCTTTTCTCCCTCAGGGAAGGACATATCCCTAATAGATATTTTTGGAGCATTCCTTTGAAGGTAGCATCTGATCCCAGAGAAAAGAGATCCTCCAAGCTGGAGTCAAGGAGACTATCTTTAATAACTGTCCCGGTAACTGGGTAACAAGGCACCATATCTCTGGTTCTACCAGGGAGAAGAGGCCTAAAAAGTGCCAGCATCATTGGCACTGGTGTTGGCGTTCTCTCTGACAACCTCATCAGCACCAATGACCTCAGTGCCAGCACCGACCCCAGGACAGAGAAACCTTATGCCATCCACTTTGGATGCCAAAAGACATACAGTAACTCCTCACTTAACGTTGTAGTTATGTTCCTGAAAAATGCAACTTTAAGTGAAACTATGTTAAACGAATCCAATTTTCCCATAATATTTAATGTAAATGCGGGGAATTAGGTTCCAAGGAAAAAAATGTTGGCCAGACAAAAGGCATTATATACTGTACAGTACTGTACTGTGGTTGGGAAGTGCCCCTGGCTTACCCCACACAGGCACAGCCCGCTGCATGCAAGGACGCTAGGAAGCACCTTTGCAGCAGCAGTGGCAGCTTCCCCGGAGAAGAACAGGCGCCGACTTTGCCGGGAATGCTCCAGGCCTGCCTCTTCCTGTCCCCACTCCACTCCAGGCCCACCTCTTCCCACCCCCACACCACCTCCTCTCTGGAGCATTCCGCATCCCCACTCCTTCCCGCCCCCCGAAAGTCCTAAGCGCCACCAAACAGTTCTTTAGCAGCGCTTAGGACTTTCTGGGAGGGTGGGGGAGGAGTGGAAACGCAGCACTTCCCCGCTCTTCCCCTCCCTCCCAGGAAGTCCTAAGTGCCGCATCGCTGGAAAGGAGGAGGAGGAGGCGGAGAAGAGGAACTTGTGCAATGCTCCCTTGTAAAGTCACTGCTCTTCCACAGAATCTTACAAGCAGTGGACAGAGCAGGCAGCCAAACGACGTTATAAGGGAGCATTGCACAGCTTTAAACGAGCATGTTTCCTAATTGAGCAGCGACGTAACTTTGAAACAGTGTTAAGCGGGAGGACGTTAAGTGAGGAGTTACTGTACCTGCACCATGTGTAAATGCAGCTCAGAGCAGAAAATGCACCCGTTCCTCAAGGAGGGCTTGAAGTTTTTTCCCTCTTTGATATCAAGAAATCTTTTATGCTCTTTTACAGGAGCACAAGGACAGTGGGATCCACACTTACTACAACATCTCTGTCAATAGAATAACCATTCTTTCTTTGAGTGTTGCCTCTTCATTTTCCCACTATTCACCTACTTTCACTTCTTCCTCAGAATTCAACTCTCTTAAAGACCAAGTTTAGCAAAAAGAAGTGAGGAGGTTGGGGAGTGCACAACCTTCATCATGTCACAGAGGGATTGGTCATGCAGTCTTGAATGGGACTCTGCTTTTCTAGAATGTCCTCAAAGCTAGTGACATTGGGGGTGGGTGCATACTGCAAGTAATAATATGTAGAGGCGACACTTAAAGAACCAGTTACCAGTGAGTACCCTTTCTTTTCAATTTCTATTCACATAACAGTGAGTGATCTGGAAGATAAACTGCTTCAGAGTGAGACTGGGCAAAAGGATGCTTTACACAGAATAGAAGAGCTAGAAGCTGAACTACAAAATGCCCATGGAGAATTAAAAATCACTTTGAGACAATTACAGGAACTGCGAGATGTGCTACAGAACACACAGTTTTCTCTGGAGGAGAAGTATGCTGCTATCAAGGATCTAACAGCTGAACTTAGGTGAGCTAACTCCTATTCAGGTCTTGAAGACTTAATCCCAGTGATTTTTTGTTTGTTTTAGGAACAGTGAAGCATGTTTCTTGGTTTTGATGGTGCTTTCCACCTTTTAGCAGCCCCCTATAATCTGGTGGAGATAGATATCTATCTATCTATATAGATAATTAATTCATGGTCCTTGGATAACTTAAAGTAGCTCTTCAGTTTATTTTGTTTAGTTTCTAAAAGCGAAAATACTAACATTAAAGTATTTTTTTGGGAATGCCTTAAAAATAATAGTATAGACGCTCCCCGACTTATGCAAGCGTTCCGTTCCAGAACGCCTTGCATAACTCGAATTTTGCGTAAGTCGGAAACGTATACCCAACAATTACGCAAAAAAACCCCCAAACCTCCTATTTCTAGCTTACGGAACTTTTTCCGTAAGTGCGCCTTTGCTTAAGTCAGGTTTGCGTAACCCGGGGGGCGTCTGTAATAAAAAAAACTGTTAATATGTTGCCTAAGTCCAAAGCTGTTAAATGACAGTAAAAAGAACGACTGTCTTGTACAGTACAACTGTTTAACCTTTACTATAGCAAATTAATGAAACTTTCTAATATACACTTTTTATTGCAATGTAGTTCTGATAATGAGTGAAATAATTTTAATAGAAAAGTTACTGTGAAATCTCCATTCTGAAGATGGTCATGAAATGCATTCAGGTTTTTTTACTGAGTTCAAAGTTTACCTATATTTTAAAATAATTAAGCTTGTAATAAAGCACAGAGGCCAACATTTTTAAATGTGTGTGCTTAAAGTTACACACCTAAATCCACATTTAAGCACCTACAACATAAGTGGCCATATTTTCAGAGTTGCTAAGTAGCCAAAGCATCCACTGAAGTAAGTGTCCAGCACTCTGAAAATCAGGCCACTTACGTTTTAGGTTCTTAAATGCAGAATTAGTTACCTAACTTTAGATAACCAAGTTGCAAAATTTTGGCTGGCATGGTGTATATTCAAAGAAAACTTAATTCAGTTTGCTCAGTCAAGCACTCTAAATGCTTCTATAGCTAAGAAGTGTGTCACACCACGAGTACACTATAAAATGTATTTTAAAATAAAGTTTTAAATTGACAGCTGTAATTTCAAATTCCTGGTTGAGAAAGCGTCTGCCTGGGAGTTGCTTTGCTGATATAGAAGGTAACGCTTACAGCAGCACTACTCTCTGTCTGCCGCTAGGGAAAGGAGCCTTTCATTTCCTGAGGTACCTACTCTTTCCATCTGTTTATCTATCACAGTTGTGGCTTGTAAAGGCTTTACTTAATTGTTTTCCATGTAAACTGCTCTTCCACTCCCCCCATTGGACCATTTGCTGCTGCATGCTCCATCCTTTTTCTTATCTCCTCTCCACTGACCCAGACAAACCATATGAAAGCAGGAGTGGAGCATGCAACAGCACCTGACACCAGTTTGGGGATAAGGAGGCTGGTAAGTAAAGCCTGAAGAAGCTACCATTAGGGCAGGCAACAGGGAGAAGCAGGAGCCTCAAGAGATAAGGAAGCTCCAGATAAGGCAGTGGTGGGATCACTCTCTTCTTTTTCAAGTATCCATGTGTCGCACCCACTTTCAGATTTCTCCCTTCCAAGATGTACAGTCAGAAGCAGGGAGTGCCCTATGTTATCAGAGCATCACCGAAGCAGAAGCTGTTCAACCAGGAAGTTGGGATTGAGAATACTAAGTATGATCAAAATTAAATTAACAAACATTTTAAAAGAAAAAACATTTGGAGTTTTAGAATATAACGTTTATCAGATTTATGAAAACTTGATTTTTTGGAATCTAGATCTAGCTTTATAAAGGAGAGAGAACATCTACATTGTTTGTTTGTTTGTTTGTTTGTTATATGGAAATTGCAGGCATTGTAAGGATGAAATTGAGGACAAAAAGCAAGAACTTCTTGACATGGACCAGGCATTGAAAGAAAGGAACTGGGAACTGAAACAAAGAGCAGCTCAGGTTAGATCTTTCTAAGCATATTACCAGAATATCCTATTGAGTGTTTGTTTAAAGTAGAACAAATCCAGCATTTACTAATGTTCAAATGATCACTAAGACCGCTTGCTACATTTCAAGAAATGAGGACTTTTTCAATATAGTTCATTTATCCTAGCTGCATATTGTGTTCCAGTTCAAGGGATTCTATATCTGTTTGCCTACCATTGAGGCATTTGTAAAGGATATGTCTAAATTTTTTCTGTTTGCCTTTGTGAGGCTTCAACCTAGTGCTGACCAAGCTGATGGACTCTCTATTAGAGCCTCTGGAGGAATTTTCTCTCTGTCACCTGCCCCAAAGACTGTTTATCATGGCAGTTAGATCAGCTAAAATGGTCTGTGAGCTTCAAGCTTAAATGGTTTGACTTTCCTCACCCAACTTTATATGAGGATAAGGTGGTATTGTATACTCCTCCCATATTCATTCCTAAAGTGGTCACTTTCCTCAAGCTACACCCATTACCAGGGGATGGTCAGATGACACACTTTGGGTGCGAAGAGGGCCCATAACTACTACTTTAATAGAACAAAACCCTTCTGTAAATACCCAAGACTTTTTTTCATTTATAGTAATAAGGTTATGGCACAGGCAGCTTCCTGTCAGAATTTGATAAACTGGATTAAGATCTGCATTGAAAAATGCTATCAGTTAACCGGTATCCCTGTCCTCAATAGTATCTGATCACATTTGACTAGATCAGGGGTTCCCAAACTTGGTTCGCGGCTTGTTCAGGGTAAGCCCCTGGTGGGCTGCGAGACACTTTGTTTACCTGAGCATCCACAGGTACGGCCACTCGCAGCTCCCAGTGGGCGTGGTTCGCCGTTTCTGGCCAATGGGAGCTGCGGGAAGCGGCTCAGGCCTGGCCACCGCTTCCCG
>NW_020664562.1:22583216-22640369 GCF_002925995.2 Terrapene triunguis | reverse complement strand
GAGCTGGGAGCGGTCGTACCTGCGGACGCTCAGGTAAACAAAGTGTCTCGTTGCAGCCCGTCAGGGGCATACGCTGAACAAGCTGCGAACCAAGTTTGGGAACCCCCTGGACTAGATCTAAGGCAGTCTCTGAACATGCTTTTGTAATGTTCCTATTGTAGAAATATGTAGAGCTGCTGATTGCAGGTCAATCCATATCTTTTCACAACTTTAGTCTTGATCTGCCTTCAAGATCTGATACCCAGTTTTGGAGGGCAGTCCTACCATCATTGTTTAAATAGTCTTCTCAAAGCTTTCTCTTTAGAGAGTTGTTATTGCCTGTCATTCTTCCAAAAGTGGGGATTTTTACTGACCGTACTCAAAGGAGAAAAAGAAGGGTTACTGCAGAGTTTCAGCTGGAATCTGAAGAAGTTGAAGGAACTGAGGGTGCATGAAGGCCATGCATAATATTACCTGAAAAGCTCTGTAGCTTGAGATGAAGTCCATATGGCTCCTAATAATCAAAGCATTTTTTGCTTTAGTGCTTTATGCAGGCACATTCCAAGAAAGAGGATCTATACTGACAGTCTACTCAAATAACTCAGTGTAAAGCCGAGTAACCATTCTGTCTTGTGTTCTCTGTGTTGAGGTATGGGCAAGATGTGTGAAATTATGGAATTAGAATTGTTTTTCCCTTTTCTCTATGTACTTGGCCTCTAAGAATAGATTTCTAAATGCCAGACCGCTAATCCTTTCTTAGGTCAGTTTTACTGATTATACTTGGGACCACATTCTCAGGGCCAAAAGGGATTAGTTTCATTAGGTGTGTTGAATTATTTTATATTCCATAAAATAATGTTTCTAAAATTCTAAATACTATTTCAAAACAGTGTTTTTTTTTGTTTTTTTTTTTTATTTCTTGTATTTAGGTTACCCAGTTGGATATGACTATTCGTGAACACAGGGGAGAAATGGAACAAAAAATAATTAGATTAGAAGGTAGTTTGGAGAAAACTGAGTTAGAAATTAAAGAACGCAATAAACAGGTATTTTTATTAATGATTTAAAATAAAATCCGGCTAGCATGGTAGAATGAATAACCTAGTGTGTGCATGAGATTGGGGAATGGATGCAAGCAAGAGCTGGCCTAGGATAAGACCAAAGTGATGTTAATAGTTGGGGGGTTTCTTAGTTTTTTGGGTGTTGGTTTTTTTACCAGAGAAATTATTTAGAGTTCACCAATTAAAACCTAAAAAATGGGAGGGGGAAAAAAAAAAAAAAAAAAAAGCTCTATAGTAAGAAAAGCCAGCCTTGTTGATTCCTAAAATGTGCACCTTAAATCATTCTTTAAAATAGGAAAATGTGTTGGTAAAATTACCAATTGGTAAGGGAACTCAATGGCAGATGTAGTATCTAAACTACTTCTAACTTTTGAATTTGTCAGGATTTCATGGTGTCCCTTAAGAAAAATAAAAAAAAAGCTGTTCTTCTGACTTTAAATGTATTTTGTATTTAGATTGAGAACTTAGATTGCAAGCTACAGCATTCTAAAGATGAGCTTCGTGAAAAAGAGTTTGAATTGCTCCAGAGAGATCAAGAAATAAATCAACTAAAAAAGGAAATTGAAAGAAAACAACATAGAATAACAGATATTGAAAAAGTAAGTTGTTTTCTTGGATAAATGTGTTTTTCCAATTAATTATTGGTTTACTAACTGAACATTCTTTGTCTCCAGTCTAATGGATTGTTTGGTTTACTAAGCAATAAACAGCGGAAGAAAGTTGTCTTCTCATTTAATGTAATGCTTTTAAGAAAGTATGTTTTTTTTCATACTGAAATTACTTGCTGGAGTTCTTGGCTGAAGTTTATTATATTTTCATTATTGGATTGTGATGGTATTGGTGTAACCAGTTGTTTATAAACAGTTGGTATAGATCTTCCTTGTCTCCCTTCAAAAATCGGGTTCTATACTTTTCTCCTGGTATTTGTCTGCAGAATCATGAATCCCATAAATTAAACCAGGATTCCAAAGCGCACACTCTAACTTTGCATTATGTGGGAGTTTTAAGCCAATCTTGCTGCTTGTTTTAGGCTCTAGTAACCTTCAGACTTAGCTAGGGAAATGGGTTTCATTGAAATGCAATTGAAAAGGCAAAACGTAAAAATAAAAAATATTACTTTTTACATGCTGCATAATTAGCTTGTGGAACTCATTGCCACAAGATATCAATGAGACCAAGAGCTATATGGGATTCAGAAAAAAATATACATTTATATGGATAATGAGAACACAAATATTGTATCCTATCTAATTTATTTTACAAGGGATATAAACTATTATGCTTCAGGGTATAAACCAAGCACTAACTGATGTGAGTGAGAAAGAAGCTTCTATTATGGGCAAGTTACTTCATAAATGTTCACTGTAGGTTTTCTTGTACCTTCCTCTGAAGATCTGGTACTGGCCATTATCGGAGAGTCAGTACTGGAATAGATAAGACTTGCCATAGCAGATCAGAACTGTGGTCTATCTTCTTTTGTAATCTCCAAGAATCAATAGAGTCAAAAAGGGTTGCTGCATTGATTTTTTTTTTTAATCAAAAAAAGAGGAGGGGGAGGAATACAAATCATTCAATAACTGTTTTCTTTAAGAATTTAAATTATTTACCTATTACAGACAGTGAAAGATCAGGAGAAGTGCATTGCAGACCAGTACAAGGAAGCATTAGATTTAGGTCAGCAGTTGAGGCTAGAACGAGAACAGATGCAGCACATTCATTTGGAGCTTTTGGAGACTCGCCGGCTGTTGGTTCAAGCTCAAAGAGAAACGGACAGACTCTCGCAAGAACTGGAAGAAATGAACCATCTGTCTCGAGAAAAGGTGACCAAACCTATAACGTACTCAAAATAGCTTTGGTTTTAAGTGGCAGTGGAATTACCATTGACAAATGTTGATTTTTGAGAGTGGACTATACTGTTTATTTGGTGTGTATATAGTTGTCAGCACAGATGCACATATTTAGTTTTGGATTGACAAGGAAGTATTGTGATAATTTTTATTATAAAATTAAGAAAAAAGACAGATTGTTTAATTGTGTTTCAATTCCAAAAAACATACTTTCAATAAGATTTCAAATATGGGTGTCTGTGAACCCCAAATTCCCTAATTTAAAAATACCGATGACTGGAGATTTTTTTTGTAAAATCTAAAATCTAGGTCTCTTTGGTACACAGAACAAAAAGGAAGTAATTGGAATATTTACATATGGAAACTAGCTACTAGGAAGTAGATTGAGGCCGACTCTTGCAGTAGAGCCTTTGACCTATCTTCCCCCCCCCCTTTTTTTTTTTTTAATTCTCCCTGCACAGAAATCAAACTCAGATACAGTTCCTGAACTCTCTTGAACACGATATTGGTCCCTCTTAGTGCCCCAAGGGTATTAGCCACCTCAAGGTGGGTGGGGAGGAGGGGCGAGCATGCTGTATCCTCCTAAGAGGTAGTCATGCACCATGTATATTCCCCTCCCTCACTCCCATCATGCTCCAGAGGGATTCTGCTTCACTTAAGCACATTAGCATCCTTCTGCTCCTTAATCACTGTGTCTTGCTTTGCAATAAAACTATAAAAAAAACCTACTGTATGTGCATGAGGCTGAGTTATAACTTTTAGCCTCTGCCCCACACTGAGGACAATTCAGGAAGGGATTATTCTAAAAGTTATAACTGAGCATTGGGTATACAATAGAGGTTTTTTGTAACTTTACTGCAAAGCAAGACACAGCAATTAAAGAGGCGAAGGAGCTCTTGTGCTTGAGATGTGCTGAGATTCAGGAGATCTGGATTCTGTTCCTGAATCTTGCCTGTGAACTTCATCTCTCTTCCCCATTTGTAAAATGAGTATAATGTTTACCTACCTCATAAGGATGTTGTGAAGATAAATATATCAGTGTTTGAGAGATGCTCAGATACTACAGTGATGGTGGCCATAGAAATACCAAGAGAGAGTGAACCTTACAGGTCATGATGAAATATTTGCAACAAACGTGACATTTAATTTACTCCTGTGCTAGTCATTAGTCTCTGGCAATAACTACTTGCACAGCCACACTGTTTTAGCTGAATCTATTACCACCGCTTTGGATGAACAGTAACACAAGAATTTTTTAAAAAAAAGTTAATTTGTAAAGAAACTGATTTGAATAATAAATAAAACCTAGTTTCTAATGATTTAATAATCATTTGGGGGTACTGGCCATGGTGACACATAATGTGACCACTTTTATTATAAATAAATCCTAGTCAAATGAATATAAATATATTCTGGTACTATTCAATTGGCTTGGATTTGCTTTAGAAACTACCAGTAGCTAAAAAGAAATTGGTTGTGGCTTTCTGGCTCCTGGTTCTGTTTCTTGCTCTGCTACTGACTCAGTGTGGACAAATAAGGTAAATGTTTAAACTTTTCACTGCATAAAATGGGAAAATAACATTCAGTCTTAATTCATATGTTTGGATGTAAGATGCCATATAAGTGCAAAGTGCCATTAACATTATTTATTATATACTGTCTTACAGGAAGCTCGTGCAAACTGTTTGGCAGAAGAACTGGGTGCTGCCCAAGCACGTGAAGCTCAGTTACAAGCAAAAATGCAAGCAGAGATAAAAAAGCTTTCATCAGAAATAGACTCATTAAAGGATGCTTATGAGCAGGAGGTAAAAGATAAAACTGAACTGACCCTAGCATTTTTATTGTATTGTGCTACATGGGTGTTTTTCCTCCACTCAGTCCAGACTAACTACACCCTCTCCATGCAAATATCAAAGGCAGTTGAAATTTGTCCCAGGCCTCTGTGGCTTGACCATGTCCTTTCTCCCAGTTTTCTGCATCCAGCAGTGCAGACAGAGCAGCAATTTGGCACTCCCACCGTACTTGTGCTCAACAGCTTATTTTAGAACAGTAGTGAATAATCATCCAACCACCAATGCACACATTATTTCCAACTTTTTCTATCCATCTTGGGGCATTTTCTGAATGGTACCACTTATGGAACTGCTGAGTAGCCACTTTCTCCCCCTCATATTGGAGTAAGCAAAAGAAAAACCTAAGCTAAAATGGTATTCCATTAGAGAATAAGCATTCTCTGGAGCTGCAGATGGGGAACTTTGCCACAACTGCTCCCAATCTGGTGATCCTTGCTTAGCCAGGGGAAGAGGTTCTGAGTCTGGAAGGCAGGTTTTGGCCTCTGTTCCTTGGCATATGAGCTGAGACTCCCCTGGAGATGCCTCCAAAACCAAGTAAGTCCTTTACAGTACTCAACAGGCAGGTCCATCTAAGTTCCCAAGGAAGTCTTCACGGGTATTCAGGATATCCCCTCAAACCCTAAGGCCTAGCCCTGGTCTAAAAGGGAAATCTGAAGGGATCCCTTCTCACATACTTTAATGAGTAATTGAGTCATTGGTGAAAGAATCCAACATACTATCAGACTTCTATACCTTTTGGGAATAAGAAGTGAATCCTTATGAAGACATTTGCTTGCAATATCTCTCAAAATATATTTTTGATAAAGGGGAAGATTTAAAGACCCTCACTTAGATTAGACCTTACAATTGAAAAGCCTTAACCAGAAAAAGGGGATACTGTTTCCAGAAAGGAAGATCTCTCCAAAAGTCCAAAGAAAAGTAAAGAATCCAAAGCACAGGAAAAAAAAAAAAAAACCAAAAAAAAAAAAAAAAAAAAAAAAAACCACTAAGAAAATGTCCAAGAGACCAACTAGGTCCTCTCTCCCTTTCCTCCTATTCTCTCTTCTGGGAAGCATGGTACAAAAACCAAAGATAATACTTATCACTCCTAATTGTCAGGGAAGGCTGTTTTCTCTTTACAGGGCCTACCCAGTACATCTTCCCTGCCAGCAGGATCTCCTATCACAGGGTCTGCTCTGACATCCAAACCCAACTTAATTGACCCTGACAGCCTGTGTATTAAAAATCTAACCCAGATGAATACTCTTCCAAGGTGATTAAATACTGTCGTCCTCTCCTACAGCCCATCCACCTGGTCTATCTACACAAGTCTGGACAAAGTGCTCTTGGTAGTTGTTAAGAAACAGAAATTAACTCAAAGAAACCAGGCATTTCAGTTCATTTAGATTTTCTTTTTCGATAGTCTGGACTTGAGTCACCGTGATGTCTCAGATCTTGAGATTTGACAGTGTTATAAATACAGGCTTATTCAAATCACTAGTGGACCATCTCTGGGGGTCCAGTTTTGTGAACCTATCCAAAACATCAGTCAGATCTATGCTTCTGGAATTCACCCTCCAGACTATAAGCCCTTGCACCTCATCCCTTTTAGCTAGAGACATCAGTCTCTTTATCATTCTTACCTAATAAAAACTGCTTCCTAATAGGAATCACATCAACAAGGCAAGTCTCAGAAATCTGTCCTACTAAGATATAAACCCTGCTACATATTCCATAAGGACAAGATTGTGTTTCATACTCACAAATCATTCTTAGCTGGAGGCAATACAGGCTTTCATACCACACAGGAAATCACACTGCCATCACTTTTGCCCAAACCCCAACACCAGAAAGAGAAAACATGGCACAAAATTGATGTGAGGAAAGCAATGAAGATATACTTGAAGTGAAAAAACCAATTCAGGAATTCATCCTCTGTGTCCTTTCATCACAAATTTCTCGATTTAAAAAAAAAAAAAATTAATTCCACTCTTGCAATATGAATAAAATATGGCATCACAGAAACATTCTCAGCAATAGGGAAAGCTATTTTAGAGAGGATCTGAGCCCATTCAAAACTTTCTATGGCTGCTGCTTGGTCTGAAAGAATATCAACCACCATAAAAGAAATCAATTAATACCTCCATTAATATGGCTGTCAGATACTGCAAACTGATTTGATATTCCACAGAGCCACCCTTTGGCAAGAAGCTGCCAAGTGGGGATTCCTAAATAATCTGTTTTACTATGTTTGAGGAAAGGGATTTTTGTGTCTGTCTTATCCTTCTCGCCATACTACTTTTTCCTAATTGCTCACTACATCCCACATAGACTGGGCTGGGGAAGAGATCTGGATGCAGAGTGGGAAGTTGACTTCTTTTTCCCACCCAATCCACCCCACCCAGAATACATTTTCTGAGGACGGGTAAAATCATCAGGTAACAATTTTTCCTTTTTAATTATTATTGCTTCTTTCTCTATGGAGGTTGGTGAAGGTCTAGCTACAATTGTTAGAAAAATAGTTCCATGCAGAAATGAGGAAATATGGGACTGCAGTTAAAGTTAAAGGGTTGAAAAAAAAAAAACTTGAAGAAAACTCAGAATGGCTTATTTATTTTTTCTGAAAATGTGAAAGGGGTTCTAAAATACAGATTGGCAGACTTAGCTTAAATTTCAAAAGTAGATTGCATACTACTAGTATGAAACCTTCATATCCCTAGTTTCTTCTTTTTTTTCTTCTGATTGCACATGTGTACCCTGAGCACAGTTGCTCAAATTTTTTTCCCTCAGTGGTACCCATTGTGGCTGCTTGAGTGCCCTCTGCTGCTGCTGCACGCTGATAGCACCGGTATAAAGCACCCAGCTGACCCCGCGCCCCCTCAGTTTCTTCTTACCGCCCGTGACGGTTGCTGGAACCGCTATCCTTGTTTTTGCAAGCTTTCTCAGTTGTCTTTTCTTCTTTCTGTATCTAGTTAGTTAGTTTTAGTCAGTTTTAGCTAATTTTAATGAAGTTCTGTAACTTTGTGTTGTCCATTCCCCTATGCTGAGGCATGCTTTGATGACTGGGCTTTACGCTCTGCACCTCCTGCAACTAGGCATATGCCCCTGCTCTCAAGCTGCCTGAAGTGCCTGGGAAAAGCTCACTTTGGGAACTGTTGCCAGATCTGGAAGAACTTTAAGCCTTGCACGAAGAAGGACCATGAGGCCAGGCTAAAATTTTTGCTCATGGAGGCAGCCCTGAGACCTCCATCTGAGCCAGGGCGGTCAGACTTGGCACCAAGTGGCTTGCCGTTGGTAAGGAGTGCGCCTCCTACCATATTGGAGTCCCGGCACTGAAGATGGCCAGGCATGGGGATTAGAGTAGAATGCAATCTAAACCAAATACTCTTCTGTCTTGGTACCGCAGAAGTTAGCACCATTGACTCTGGCACCTATGCAGGCACTGTCAAGTCCAGTACTGGAAGAGCTGTTTACATCTGCGGCACAGCACAGTACTGATACTACCTCGGTACCAACCACATGGCGTGTGCTGCTGCCAGAGAATTTCTTTTGCTGTTGGTACTGGTATTACCGGCAATACAAGATTCAGTGTTGTTGGTGCCTAATGGACAGGAGGGAACCCGCTGGATCCTGTCATCGTTTGGTACCATGCCCTTCAGTACTGTCAAAAGGGAAACCATGGCACCGGTCTCTGGCACTGGTAGGAATGGCACCACCATGGTCACTGGAGAGAGAGACTGAATCGGAGGTTGGGTCTTACTCCTCCAAGAAGCCTCTCTCTAGCTACTCCTCCAGGCATTTCCATCCTTCCATGCATCCAGACACAGGAGTACCATCGAGTGCATGGTCAGGAGGTCACTGGGGACCTACGCCAGTCCAGTGGTCCTTTTGGAACCCTGGGGTTTTCCCCAGTTTCCAGGGCTTATTCCAGGGGCACCTGTTGGGTGACCTCGGAAAGAAGGGCGTTCTCATCCTCTTGGACAGCGCCTGGTCTGGACTCTGGTACTGACCCCGGAGCCAAACTGCATGAACTAGCTCAACCAGATCCTGCTGAGGAAGAAAGAGAAGAAGAGCTTCCACAGCTGGTGCTGGCCTCCTCCCCTGATGAAGCAGTCTCAGGAGAAGGTGTGTTGCCTCCCCTGGATGACGATAAGGCTCACCAAGAGTTATTGAAGAGGGTGGCCTTAAGTCTGGGTATACAGGTGGAGGTAGAGAAAGTCCTCCCATAGCCTGGTTGACACTTTAGCCACTGCGGGCCCCTCAAAATGCCTCTCAATGAGGCCATTATGAAACCTGTTAAGACCTGGTGGCAGACCCCCATGTCCCTTCCCACCACGTCAAAAAGGGCTGAACAAAAATACTTTGTTCCTGCCCAGGGTTATGAGTTCCTGTACACGCATCCCCCGCCCAGGATCCCTGATGGTAGCTGCTGTCAATGAGAGAGAAAGGCAGGGTCAACAGGGTGCAACCCCAAAAATCAAAAGACTCAAAGAAATTAAACTTGTTCAGTAGGAAAGTTTATTCTCCTGGGGGGTTACAACTCAGAACTGCAAACCAGTAGGCGCTGCTGGGCAGGTATGATTTTAATATGTAGGACTCCTTGCAGAAGTTCAAGAACTTGCTCCCAAAAGAGACTATGCAAGAGTTCTCACTGGTGGACAAGGGGAAAAAATCAGTGGTGAGGACCTTGTTGTAAGCTGCTTTGGATGCGGCTGACTCAGCAGCCAGGTCCAGGGCTTTGGCAGTGGTCACGTGCAGGAGTTCATGGCTACAGTCCTCAGGACTCCAACAGGACCTATCTTTCGAAGGAGCTTCACTCTTTTCAGAATACACTGATGCGAAACGGCATGGTCTGAAAGACTCTAGGGCGACCCTTAAATCCCTTGGATTATTCACACCTGCTCCTTCAAGGAAGCCCTACAGACCTCAACAGCCATCTGGTATGACAGCCTTGGCTGTCTGTCATGATCTGCAGAGAGAGAGAAGCAGAGATTTTAGGCATAGGCCACCACCCCCTTCTACCTCAATGTCAATGCCTGCCCCACCCAGTCATCCAGGGGGTTCTAAGCAGGCATTTTGATGGGATGCTCGAGGACGCCATACCAGTTCCCGTGATGGCAGACCCTGTTTCGCCTTTATTTGCAAATCGCCTTTTCCACTTTCTCAGTGCTTGGTCCCGTATCGTCACGGACCATTGGGTGTTGAGCACTGTGGGACTGTGATGCACCCTCCAGTTTATTTCTACCCTTCCTTCCCACCTCCCTCCCTGTCTCTTCAGGGACCCCTCTCACGAACAGCTTCTGGTTTGGGAGGTTCAATCTCTCCTTCGGGTGGCTGAGGTGTGGAATTTAAGAGTGAAGGGGTTCTATTCCTGTTATTTCCTAATCCCAAAAGCCAAGGGCAGTCTCAAACCCATTTTAGACCTGTGGCAGCTCAACAACTATCTCAAGAAAATAAAGTTCTGCATGGTCACCCTGGTATCCATTATCCCCTCCCTGAACCCCAGGGATTGGTACGCCGCCCTTAGGAGATGTCTATTTTCATATATTGATATACCAAGGACACAATGTTCCTCAGATTCGTAGCAAACCACGCACACTACCAATTCACAGTTCTCCCATTCGGTCTGTCTGCGGCTCAGCAGGTGTTCACAAAATGCATGGTGGTAGTGTCAGCTTTCCTCAGGAAGTTAGGGGTGCAGGTCTACTCTTATCTAAATTATTGACTAGTTTAAGGGCCAGTCCAGGGCTCAGGTAATGTCCAACGTTCAACTCATTCAGTCAACCTCAGTCCCTAGAAAAATCATGCAGCAGGTCCTCAAGGAATTCAGTTTGAAGCACTTGGAGGAGAGGAAAGTGATCAGGAACAGTCAACATGGATTCACCAAGGGCAAGTCATGTCTGACCAACCTGATTGCCTTCTATGATGAGATAACTAGCTCTGTGGATATGGGGAAGGTGGTGGACGTGATATACCTTGACTTTAGCAAAGCTTTTGCTACGGTTTCCCACAGTATTCTTGTCAGCAAGTTTAAAAAAAAGTATGGATTGGATGAATGGACTATAAGGTGGATAGGAAGCTGGCTAGATCATCTGGCTCAACGGGTAGTGATCAATGGCTCGGTCTAGTTGGCAGCCAGTATCAAGCAGAGTGCCCCAGGGGTCGGTCCTGGGGCCAATTTTGTTCATTATCTTCATTAATGATCTGGATGATGGGATGGATTGCACCCTCAGCAAGTTCGCGGATGACACTAAGCTGGGGGGAGAGTTAGATACACTGGAGGGTAGGGATAGGGTCCAGAGTGACCTAGACAAACTGGAGGATTGGGCCAAAAGAAATCTGATGAGGTGCAACAAGGATAAGTGCAGAGTCCTGCACTTAAGATGGAAGAATCCCATGCACTGCTACAGGCTGGGGACTGACTGACTAAGCGGCAGTTCTGCAGAAAAGGACCTGGGGATTACAATGGACAAGGAGTTGGATAGGAATCAACAGTGTGCTCTTGTTGCCAAAAAGACTAACAGCATATTGGGCTGCATTAGGAGTATTGTCAGCAGATTGAGGGAAGTGATTATTCCGCTCTATTCGGCACTGGTGAGGCCACATCTGGAGTATTGCGTCCAGTTTTGGGCCCCCCACTGCAGAAAGGATGTGGACAAATTGAAGAGAGTCCAGCTGAGGGCAATGAAAATGATTAGGGGGCAGGGGCACATGACTTATGAGGAGAGGCTGAGGGAACTGGGCTTATTTAGTCAGCAGAAAAGAAGAGTGAGGGGGGAGTTGATGGTAGCCTTCAACAACCTGAAGGGGGGTTCCAGAGAGGATGGAGCTAGTCTGTTCTCAGTGGTGGCAGATGACAGAACAAGGAGCAATGGTCCCAAATTGCAGTGGGGGAGGCCTAAATTGGCTATTAGGAAACACTATTTCACTAGGAGGGTGGTGAAGCACTGGAATGGGTTACCTAGGGAGGTGGTGGAATCTCCATCCTGAGAGGTTTTTAAGGCCCGGCTTGACAAAGCCCTGGCTGGGATGATTTAGTTGGGGTTGGTCCTGCTTTGAGTAGGGGGTTGAACTAGATGACTTCCTGAGATCTCTCCCAACTCTAATCTTCTATGATTCTATGAACATTCAAGGCCGTATGGCTTGTGATAAATGCAGAAAAATCTACCTTCACTCCGGTGCAGAGGATAGAGTTCATTGGGGCAGTGTTTGACTCCACTCAAACCAGGATCTCCCTCCCAGAAACTTGGCTGTTCTCACAGACAACACTGCAGTCATGTTTTACGTCAACTGGTCAGGAGGAGCTCGCTCTTCCCTCTTCTGTCATGAAGCAATGCAGCTATGGGACTTTTGCATAGCCCACTCAATCAACCTCGAAGCCTCTTACCTTCCGGGAATGCAAAATGAGTTGGCAGATCACCTCAGTGGGTCTTTTCCAGCCACTAGATGTGGTCTCTGTGCCCAGATATGGCAAGAGACATTTTCCAGCAGTGGGGGACTAAGACAGGTCTATTTGCGAACAGGTACAACAGGAGTTGTCCCCAATTGTGCTCCTTATAGGAACACAGTCCAGGTTCTATCACGGATTCCTTTCTACTATCATAGATGGAACATCTTTATTATGCGTTCCCCCCCTTTTCCGCTGGTGCACAGAGCTTTGCTAAAGATTAAGCAAGACCAGGTTATTCAAATAGCCCCAGCATGGGCACGCCAACACTGGTTCTCCACTCTTCTAGATCTCTCAGTGGCAACTCCAATTGTGCTTCTGTTTCACCTGGACCTGATTTCCCAGGACCATGGTCAGCTGCTCCACCCGAACCTGAACTTTCTTCATCTAATGGCTTGAAAGCTTCATGGCTAAATCCCAGAGAGCGGGATTGCTCAGAGCAAGTTTGTCAGGTCCTACTAGGTAGTAGAAAGCCCTCCAACAGAGCTACTTAACCTCTTGAAGTGGAAACGATTCGCTGTTTGGGCGTCCCAACATAGTGTCTTACCCACGCGTTCGTCCAAACAAGACATACTTGAGTATCTACTGCACCTGAAACAGCAAGGCTTAGCAATCTCCTTTATCAAGGTTCACCTTGCAGCAATATCCGCTTTCCACCTGCAGGTGGATAACAGGTCCGTTTTTGTTTTTCAAATGACATGTCTGTCCGATTCCTCAAAGGCCTAGAAAGGTTATACTCTCAAGTAAGAGAGCCCATTCTTCACTAGGACCTGAACTCGGTCTCATGAAAGCTTATGAGACCGCCATTTGAACCTTTGGCAACATGCTCCTTATTATATCTCTCCTGGAAAGTGGTTTTCTTAGTGGCCAGCACTTCAGCCAGAAGGGTCTCAGAACTCTATGCCCTCACATCGGAGCTTCTGTACTGTCTTCTTTAAAAATAAGATGTATTTATGTCCTCACCTCAGTTGCCCCCCAAAAGTGTTTTTGCAATTTCATAGCAATCCGGCAGTCTGTCTACCTGATTCTACCCGAAGCTTGACATTAGACAAGCCTTAGCATTCTACATAAAAAGAACTACACCGTTCGGAAAGTCTACCCAACTGTTCATAGCTGTGGCTGACAGGATGAAAGGCATCCCAATCTCTTCACAGAGAATTTTATCCTGGATTATTTAATGTATTTGTTCTTGTTACAATCAGGCAGATGTTTCGCCAACAGCTGTCCTGACTGCTCATTCCACAAGGTCGCAAGCATCCTCCGCAGCATTCATATTTCAGATCCCTATTCAGGACATTTGTAAAGCAGTGACCTGGTTATTGGTGTGCACACGTTCTCCTCCCAGTACACCATCACTCAGCATTCCAGAGATGATGCCAAATTTGGCCAAGCTGTTCTGGGGGGGGTGTGAGTGAACTCTGATTCCTCCACCTATTCAACTGCTTGGGAGACACCTAGTGTGAAATGCATGTGCAGTCACTCGAAGGGGGGCAAAAAAAAGTTACTAACCTTCCATAACTGTTGTGTTTCAAGATGTGTTGCACATGCACATTCCATGACCTGTCCTCTACATTGGAGTTTTCCAGAAAGAAGGAACTGAGGGGGCATGGGGTCAGCTGGGCGCTTTTATACTGGCACTAACAGCACGCAGCAGCAGAAGGCGTTCAAGCTGCCCTGACCAGTACCACTGAGGGGGAAAAAATTTCTGGCAACTGCTCGGGGCATGCACCTACCTAGAGTGGAATGAACATGTGCAACACATTTTAAAGAACAACAGTTAATGAAGGTTAGTAACCATTTTTTCTTAGTCAAATCCTGAAGGTATGTCAAACACCCTGATGTATTAATGGTGATGAGTTTTGAAATTGTTACTTGGACCCCTTCCAGTCTATACATATATTATGTGAAATGAGAGAGAATAGTATTAAAGTTGGCATAAAACAAAATCTGTATAATGTTTTCACTTTATTTCTTAAAACTTCTAGAAACTTGAACATCAGACAAATCAGGAAAGGTGGCAGATGTCCACAGACAGCCAGAAATCTGGCTCTCATCATCTAAGTGGACAATTGCAGCAGCTGAAGCAGGAGTTAGAAGAGGCTCAGGACACTGTCAATAATCTTCAGCAACAACTTCAGGCTAGAAATGAAATGGTTCAAGCTGCAAATGAAGCACTGCTTGTGAAGGTGGGTTAACACAGCAATGTGTTGTACGTGAGACATTTTAAGGCGTCTGGGGGCAAAAACAAAGGCTTCCTTATGCCAACAAATTAATTACCCTCTTTTGCCTCATGTTTGTTTTTACAAGGAATGAGAAGTACCTAAAAGAGTTATCGTATAGGTCTAGAGTTTTACTCTGCCATGTGGAAGAACTGGATTTGAGAGCAGCAGGTGGATTACACAATGCTGTATGAGTGGATTGTGTCAGAGTAGTTCAGTCCACAATGAATTAATATACATCTACATATCTTATAACTCAGCCATTTTGTTTTATGCAAAAATGTCTTTATAAAAGACCAATTTTGTGTTTTACAAATGGAAAAATCCTTAAGGAAATACAGTATTGTGAATATAATAATAATACTGTAATAATAATAGTCCATGTAACCCTGTGTCAGGGTGCGACTCACCATTGCGGCGCCTCTTGTTGGCTGTCTTGGGAATTAGCTCTGTGCCCTCTTCTGGTGGCGTCTTGCCCCCATCACTTCTGCTGCGGGGACCCAGATGACTCCCAGGTCCGCGGCATCTTCTTCATGACACAGCCCTCTGGCTGTGCCGCACTAGCTTCTGCCCCCTTCTGGGGGAACGGCAGTCCGTTGTGAAGCTACTTCCTGGGGACAAGGGGGGACCTGGGCCCGCCCACTACTCCAGGTCCCGGCTCAGGGACCCTGTAGATGACAGCCATGTGCTGCATCCCCTCCAACCTCTATTTCTCTGGGTCACTTCCCCACAGTCTTAGCACCTTATCCGCCGTTGTCTCAGGGCCTCAGCATGCCAGCAGTCAGCTGGGAACTCACTCTCGCTCCCCTGACCCCGCCCAGCACTGCTCTGTCCAAGATACTCGCTTTCTTCCTCCTGCAAGGCAGCCAGTCCTCCCTCCTTGAGCTACAGGGAGCTACTGAAGCTGCTCTTTTCTGCAGTCCTCCTTATATGGGCCAGCCTGGCCCTGACTGGCTGCTCCTCGCAGCCCCTCTCTGATTGGCTGACTCCTGTGCAGCCTCCCAAGGGCTCTATTAACCCCTTATGGGCCAGTCTGGGCTAGATACCCAATCACAAACCCCCATTTCTTTTAATTAGCTATAAAAAGATCATTCAGCTATGCCATACAGGGTGTGTCTACACTACGAAATTAGGTCGATTTTTTAGAAATCGATTTTATACAGTCAGTTGTGTGTGTGTGTGTGTGTGTGTGTGTCCCCACTAAGCGCATTAAGTCGGCGGAGTGCATCCACAGTACAGATGCTAACGTTGACTTTCGGAGTGTTGCATTGTGGGTAGCTATCCCACAGTTCCCGCAGTCTCCGCTGCCCATTGGAATTCTGGGTTGAGCTCCCAATGCCTGATGGGGCAAAAACATTGTCGCGGGTGGCTTTGGGTACATGTTGTCAGGCCCCCCTCCCTCTGTGAAAGCAATGGCGAACAATCGTTTTTTTTCCTGGGTTACCCGTGCAGACGACATACCATGGCAAGCATGGAGCCCACTCAGCTCACCGTTACCGTATGTCTCCTGGGTGCTGCTGGCAGACGCGGTACTGCATTGCTACACAGCAGCAGCTCCTTGCCTTCACGGCAGCAGACGGTGCAGTACGACTGCTAGCCGTTGTCGTTGTCTCCTGGGTGCCTGGGCAGACATGGGGGCTCCTGGCAGACCTCAGTGAAGTTGGTCAGGGGCGCCTGGACATAAATGGGAGTGACTTTAGGTCATTCTCTTCAAGTTTCGTCTCATGGAGATTCAGTCCTGCCTGGAATATCATACAAGCTGGAGGCTTCTGCTTCAGGCTGCTCTCTCAGCCGGCAGCACCGCACAGTCGCACCTACCCCAGCCTACCCCTTGCTCCCATGGCTCATGAAGCCTGTCAGTAGTAAGGAACATTTCAACTATAGGCTGAGCAAGTGCAGAATGGTGGTAGAATGTGCCTTTGGACGTTTAAAAGCTCGCTGGCACTGTTTGCTGACTAGGCTGTTTGCGATTAGAAGAGCGAGCAAGGTGCACTGCGCATCACAGAGGCTTTGAAAACCAGTTTCATGACTGGCCAGGCTTCGGTGTGACAGTTCTGTGTGTGTTTCTCCTTGATGCAAACCTGCCCCCTTTGTTGGTTTTTAATTCCCTGTAAGCCAACCCTGTAAGCCATGTCATCACTCACGCCTCCCTCTGTGAGAGCAACGGCAGACAATCATTTTGCACCTTTTTTCCGCGCAGACGCCATACCACGGCAAGCGTGCAGCCCGCTCAGCTCAGCCGCCGCTATTGTGTCCTGGGTGCTGCTGGCAGCAGACGGTGCAGTAGGACTGCAAACTGTCGTCATCGAACGACTGCTTCCACTGCCACTCTGCTCTCCTGCAGACGCCATACCACGGCAAGCATGGAGTCCGCTCAGATCACCACAGCAGTTATGAGCACTGTAAACACCACTCGCATTATCCTGCAGTATATGCAGCACCAGAAACTTCAAAAGCAGGCGAGGAGGCAACGGCAGCGCGGTGACCAGAGTGATGAGGACATGGACACAGACTTCTCTCAAAGCACGGGCCCCGGCAATTTGGACATCATGGTGGTAATAGGGCAGGTTCATGCTGTGGAACGCCGATTCTGGGCCCAGGAAACAAGCACAGACTGGTGGGACCTCATAGTGTTGCAGGTCTGGAATGATTCCCAGTGGCTGCGAAACTTTTGCATGCGTAAGGGCACTTTCATGGAACTTTGACTTGCTTTCCCCTGCCCTGAAGCGCAAGAATACCAAGATGAGAGCAGCCCTCACAGTTCACAAGTGAGTGGCGATAGCCCTCTGGAAGCTTGCAACGCCAGACAGCTACCGGTCAGTCGGGAATCAATTCGGAGTGGGCAAATCTACTGTGGGGGCTGCTGTGATCCAAGTAGCCAACGCGATCACTGACCTGCTGCTATCAAGGGTAGTGACTCTGGGAAATGTGCAGGTCATAGTGGATGGCTTTGCTGCAATGGGATTCCCTAAGTGTGATGGGGCGATAGACGGAATGCATATCCCTATCTTGGGACCGGAGCACCAAGGCAGCCAGTACATAATCCGAAAGGGGTACTTTTCAATGGTGCTGCAAGCACTGGTGGATCACAAGGGACGTTTCACCAACATCAACATGGGATGGCTGGGAAAGATACATGACGCTCGCATCTTTAGGAACTCTGGTCTGTGTGAACGGCTGCAGCAAGGGACTTACTTTCCAGACCAGAAAATAACCGTTGGGGATGTTGACATACCTATAGTTATCCTTGGGGACCCAGCCTACCCCTTAATGCCATGGCTCATGAAGCCATACACAGGCACCCTGGAGAGTAGTCAGAAGCTGTTCAACTATTGGCTGAGCAAGTGCAGAATGGTGGTAGAATGTGCATTTGGACGTTTAAAAGCTAGCTGGTGCAGTTTACTGACTCGGATAGACCTCAGCGAAACCAATATTCCCATTGTTATTACCGCTTGCCGTGTGCTCCACAATCTCTGTGAGAGTAAGGGGGAGACGTTTATGGCGGGGTGGGAGGTTGAGGCAAATCACCTGGTCGCTGATTACGCGCAGCTAGACACCAGGGCAGTTAGAAGAGCACAGCAGGGCGCGCTGCGCATCAGAGAAGCTTTGAAAACCAGTTTCATGACTGGCCAGGCTACGGTGTGAAAGTTCTGTTTGTTTCTCCTTGATGAAAACCCGCCCCCTTGGTTCACTCTACTTCCCTGTAAGCCAACTGCCCTCCCCTCCCCCCTTCGATCACCGTTTGCAGAGGCAATAAAGTCATTGTTTCAAATTCATGCATTCTTTATTAATTCGTCACACAAATGGGGGGATAACTGCCAAGGTAGCCCAGGAGGGGTGCGGGAGGAGGGAAGCACCGGGTAGGGTGGCGGAGGAGGGAAGGACAAGGCCACACTGCACTTCAAAACTTATTGAATGCCAGCATTCTGTTGCTTGGGCAGCCCTCTGGGGTGGAGTGGTTGGGTGCCCAGAGGCCCCCCCACTGCGTTCTTGGTTGTCTGGGTGAGGATGCTATGGAACTTGGGGAGGAGGGCGGTTGGTTACACAGGGGCTGCAGCGGCGGTCTGTGCTCCTGCTGCCTTTCCTGCACCTCAGCCATACACCGGAGCATATCAGTTTGATCCTCCAGTAGCCTCAGCATTGCTTTCTGCCTCCTCTCATCATGCTGACGCCACCTATCATCTTGATCCCGCCACCTCTCCTCTCGTGCATCCCTCCTGTCCTTGTGTTCATTTTGTGCTTTCCTGCACTCTGACATTGTCTGCCTCCATGCATTCTGCTGGGCTCTTTCCGTGTGGGAGGACTGCATGAGCTCAGAGAACATTTCATCGTGAGTGCGTTTTTTTTTTGCCTTCTAATTTTCGCTAGCCTCTGGGACGGAGATGATAGAGGGTGCGTTGAAACATTTGCAGCTGCGTGAGGGGAAAAAAAGGGAGAGTAGTATTTAAAAAGACACATTTTAGAGAACAATGGGTAGACTCTTTCACGGTGAACCAAGCTGTTAACATTACGTAGCATGTGTGCTTTCTTTACAAGGTCGCATTTTGCCTCTTATATTGAGGGCCTGCCAGTTTGGTGTGAGAGATCACACGCAGGGCCGGCGGGCAACAGAATTCGGCTTGCAGGCAGACATGGTAAGCCACAGTCTTTTGGCTTCTTTAACTTTCATAACATGTCGGAATGGTTTCAGCGCCCTCATTTCCCATACCGAGCACCTGTTGGGTTGGCCATTTAAAAGGAGGGGGCTGCGGTTTTTGGGTTAACGTGCAGCACAAACCCAACTAAACCCCCCACACACAACCAGTTCTCTGGGATGATCGCTTCACCCCTCCCCCAACCGCGTGGCTAACAGCGAGGATGATTTCTGTTCAGCCACAGGCAAACAGCCCAGGAGGAATGTCCTCTTAATAAAATTCCCCTATTTCAACCAGGTGACCATGAATGATATCACTCTCCTGAGGATAACACAGAGAGATAAAGAACGGATGTTGCTTGAATGCCAGCAAACACCAGGACCATACGCTGCCATGCTTTGTTTTGCAATGATTCCAGACTATGTGCTACTGGCCTAGCATGGTGAAGTGTCCTATCATGGAGGATTGAATAAGGCTGCCCTCCCCAGAAACCTTTTGCAAAGGCTTTGGGAGTACATCCAGGAGAGCTTCATTGAGATGTCCCTGGAGGATTTCCGCTCCATCCCCATACACGTTAACAGACTTTTCCAGTAGCTGTACTGGACGTGAATGCATCCCAAGTCTTCAGGGCAAATTAATCATTAAACACGCTTGCTTTTAAACCATGTATTATATTTACAAAGGTACACTCACCAGAGGTCCCTTCTCCACCTTCAAGGTCCGGGAGCCCGCCTTGGATGGGTTGGGAGGGTACTGGTTCTAGGGTGATAGTTCCTGGCTGTCGGGGAAAACGGTTTCTCCGCTTGCTTGCTGCGTGCTATCTTCAACCTCCTCCTCATCATCATCTTCCTCGTCCCCAAAATCCACATCCCTGTTGAGTGAGAATCCATTGACGGAGTCCATGCACTGGGGTGGGGTAGTTGTAGGGGCACCCCTTAGAATGGCATGCCAGCTCATCATAGAAGCGGCATGTCTGGGGCTCTGACCCGGAGCGGCCGTTTGCCTCTCTGGTTCTTTGGTAGGCTTGCCTGCGCTCCTTAAGTTTCACGCAGCACTGCTGCAGGTCCCTGTTATAGCCTCTGTCCTTCCTGCCCTTGGAGAATTTTTACAAATATTTGGGCATTTCGTCTTTTGGAATGGAGTTCTGATATCACGGATTCCTCTCCCCATACAGCGATCAGATCCAGTACCTCCCGTTCGGTCCATGCTGGAGCTCTTTTGTGATTCTGGGACTCCATGGTCACCTCTGCTGATGAGATCTGCACGGTCACCTCTGAGCTTGCCACGCTGGCCAAACAGGAAATGATATTCAAAAGTTCGCGGGGCTTTTCCTGTCTACCTGGCCAGTACATCTAAGTTGAGAGTGCTGTCCAGAGCGGTCACAACGGAGCACTGTAGGATAGCTCTCGGAGGTCAATACCGTTGAATTGCGTCCACGCTACCCCAAATTCGACCCAGCAAAGTTGATTTCAGCGGTAATCCTCTCATTGGGGAGGAGTACAGAAATCGATTTTAAGAGCCCTTTAAGTCGACAAAAATGGCTTCGTCGTGTGGACGGGTGCACAGTTAAATCGATCTAATGCTGCTAAATTCGACCTAAACTTGTAGTGTAGACCAGGGCACAGATATAGGTGCAGGATGTAAATAGCTAGATGGCCCCACTCTTTTTAAAGGGAAAAGCTAAAATACAACAGGTATCAGACTGTCAAAATTCCAGTGTTATCACCTAGTGTATAACTAGCAGGAGTAGCTCTGTATGGTGATGTTTAACACTTCTTTAACAGGTTTCTTTTTTCTAATGTGCTATGTTAGATAAAAGTTTCTTCAGTAGATGTTCTAATTTAGAGGTAGACCGTCCTGCTCCTCTGGGACAATGCAGATCACAAAGCCCAGAATAAAGTGCATAAGAATCAAGACAAACTATTCTCAATTGAAGGGATCCAGCTGTAGAATGAACTTTCAGAGGAAGTTAGATTAATCTGATTACCTTTAGGAAATCATAGAAATGTAGGACTGGAAGGGATCTTGAGAGATCACCAAGTACGGCCTCCTGTGCTGAGGCAGGACCTACTAAATCAAGACCATTCCTGATAGGTGTTGGTTCAACCTGTTCTTAAAAACCTTCTTTGGCAGGAATTCCACAACAGCTCTTGGAACTCTTTTCCAGAGCTTAACTACCCTTATAGTTAGAAAGTTTTTCCTAATATCTAATATAAATCTCCATTTCTGCAGATTAAGCCCATTTCTTTTTGTCCTACTTTCAGTAGATATGGAGAATAATTGATCACCATCCTCTTTATAATAGCCCTTAACATATTTGAAGACTGTTATCAGGTCCCATTCAGTCTTCTTTTCTCAAGACTAAACTTTTTTAACCTTTCTTCTTCGGTCAAGTTTTCTAAATCTTTTATCGTTTCTGTTGTTCTTCCCTGGACTGTTTTCCCCATCTTTCCTGAAGTTGTGTTGCCCAATATGATACAATACTTCAGCTGAGGCCTTTCCAGTGCCGAGTAGAGCAGGACAATTACCTCCCATGTCTTAAAATACAACACTCCAGTTAATATACCCCAGAATGTTAGCCTTTTTTGCAAATGCATCACATTGACTCATATTCAATCTGGTGATCCAGTATAACCCCCCAGATCCTTTTCAGCAGTACTACTGCCTAGTCAGTTATTCCCCATTTTGTAGTTGTGCATTCCATTTTTTTCCCTCATAAGCGTAGTACTTTTGCATTTTTCTTTATTGGATTTCATCTTGTTGGAGAATTGGTCTGAAATCCATTTGTTTAAAGTTGTTTTGAATTCTAATCCTGTCATCAAAAGTGCTAACAAGCCCTCCCAATTTGGTGTCATCCACAAATTTTATAAGCCTGCTCTCCACTCCGTTATCCAGATCGTTAATGAAAATATTGAATAGTACTGGACCCAGGACTGACTCCTGCAGGATCCTATTAGATAGGGACCCCTCCATCCCCCACCCAGCTTGTCAGCAAATCATTGATAACTACTCTTTGAGTATGGTCTTTCAACCAGTTGTGCACCCACCTACTAATTTTGTCTAACATGTTTCCCTAGTTTGTAGATGAAAATGTCATATGGATTGTGTCAAAAGTATTACTAAAATCAAAATATAGTATAAACCTCTACCCCGATATAACGCGGTCCTCGGGAGCCAAAAAATCTCACCGCCTTATAGGTGAGACCGCATTATATCGGGTTTGAGCTGGTACGCCATGCCGGACTGGACCGGCTTCCCCAGCGGTGATTTAAAGGGCCTGGTGCTCCAGCCGCAGCGGCTGGAGCCTCTGGCCCTTTAAATCACCACCTGAGCCTGGCTGCCGGTGCCCCGGCGGGGATTTAAAGGGCCCGGTGCGCCAGCCGCTGCGGGGAGCCCCGGGCCCTTTAAATCACCGCCGGAGCTCCGGCAGCGGGGCTTGGGCGGGGATTTAAAGGGCCTGGGGCTCCCCGCAGCAGCCAGAGTCTCTGGCCCTTTAAATCACCGCCCGGCAGCCGGGCTCGTGCGGTGATTTAAAGGGCCCCGGGCTCCACATGAATTCGGATATAACGCGGCAAAGCAGCGGGGCTCGGGTGGCACTTTAAAGGGTCCGGTGCTCCCCGCTGCTTTACCGCGTTATATCCGAATTCGTGTTATATCGGGTCGCGTTCTATTGGGGTAGAGGTGTATTATCTGCTTGCCTCCTATCCTCTAGGCTAGTAACCCTGTCAAAGAAGGAATTAGGGTGGTTTGGCATGATTTGGTCTTGACAAATCCATGCTTGGCTATTCCTTATAACCCCATTATCCTCTAGATACTCACAAACTGATTGGTTAATAATTTGTTCCGGTATCTTTCCATGTATCAAAGTTAAGCTGATCTATAATTCCACAAGTCCTTTTTATTCTCCTTTTTAAAGATAGGTATTATGTTTGTCCTTCACCAGTCCTCTGGAACCTCTCCCATCCTCCATGATTTCTCAAAGTTAATGCCAGTTACTTTTTGATATAGCTTTTCCACCATAAGCAGAATGACATTCACAACATCAATCATCTGCTTTTCCTCTTCGCAGGAAAGAAATAGAAAACCTACTCCAAGTAGAGTTCTCATTCCCCAGTAAGGGAGGAAAGCCAGAGACTCCATGAAGCCTACTAAGGACATAACTGTTGCTAAATCTAGTTTATGTAGAAGGCACTCAGATACGCTAGTGGTGGATGGCAGTGTAAAACCCTGAGAGAGAAGATGGTACTTTACTGCTAATGCCTATTGCTAGTACACTGCCCACTCCACTAGTTACAACTTTGAAAGGAGAAGGGCCATGTTTCACTTCCCTTGACATTTGAGGTACTGCTTCTCAAATTCTACTCCTATACTCATCTTAATTTTCCCAACTGTCTCAAACTTATGATTTTGATTTTCTTTATTATAATTTTTGCAGTGACTGCTGGCAAGAGACTCATCTTTTATACTGATTTTCACTGCCCATAATATCTCTTTAAAAATGCGAGTTTTTCAGACTTTTCTCTCCACAAGTATTCACATTGTGCTAGATAGATTATGGAGTTCCTCAGTCCCAGTAGTCATCTTTTTCTCTGAGAAATTTTATTGATGAACTATTGATGTCACTGAGGATTGTCAACTCTAATAAAATTTCTGTTTTTATGGCAAACATTACTTCTGTCTCCTCTTGTACACTCCAACTCTAGCTGAGGGCTTCCTTCATGGAAGTGCTGAGTGTGGGTGGCAGTTAATTCCCCTCCCCCCAATCTGGGTATCCGTTTTTTTTCCACTGTTTTATAACATGTCCCAAATGGGCCATCTTGGTGTGAATGTCTTGTTTTGTAGATTTAAGATGGCAATCATTCTCCTTTTTTTTCTAATGTCCTTCATTTTGGAAATTGATTTTTTTCAGAGTGAGTTTTTGAAGCCAGAAAAATGATAGCGCACTTTTCTAATGAGAGATGCTTACAGTGAGATTGCCTTCCACATGATATTCCAGGCATTTATATGTTGGAAATACCGTAACTCTGCCCTTTTGTATGCTTTTGATCATATTGCTGATTTCTGTTTGGTACCAAATAAAAATTGACCCTGATGTTGGTACTAAGAGACTTTGCAGGAGAAACATCATTTTATTGTTTGTATAACGGTAGTGCCTAAGAGTGCAAGTCATAACCAGGACCAGTTGTGCTATGCACTGTACAAACACAGAATAAAAAGACCCAGAAAAGCTTACAATCTATCTACAAACAGATTGTTGGCTGGAGGAATACAAGGAAATGAGACAGTATTGGTCAGCATGAATGGCAGTGGTCTCAGCACATTAGTGGCCTAACCATTCAGTTTTTTTTGTCGGCATCATGGCAATGGAGAGTTTTAAGGAGGGATTAGAAGAAAGATAATGAGGTAGCTTCGTCAACGTTTGCAGGGGAGCTCCTTACAAGCATGAGGGGCAGCATGGGAGAAAGCATGAAGGAGCTTGTTTGAAAATGTGACCAGTGGATGATGGTGGCTGGCATCATTTGCCAGTCAGAGGCAAAATTTGACATCTCTGTAGTGAGTGAGAGATGATAGGTAGGGTGGGGATAGGCCCCGAAGGGCCTTGAAAGTATTTGATGTAATAGAGAAGGGGATGCAAAGAGGAGGTGTTAATGATGGAGTGAGAAAATTATCTTTGCGGCAGCATTCTGAATGGATATGAGCAGGGCAAGACTGCAGTTGTCAAGGCCAGAGAAAAGGATATTGCAGTAATTGAGACATGAGGTGAGAACCTGGATGACCGTTTTAGCCATGTAGATGCTATGCAGAAAGAATAGGCAAGATTTAGACGTAGCCCGGACATGAAGACCTAGAGAGAGCTCCAAGTCAAAGATGATGCCCAGGTTATGGGATTGAGTGACAGGCAGGATTATGATGTTTCCACAGTTATTAAGGAGATAGTGGGAAATGTATTTACACATGGCACAGAATACAGAGGATAGTTCTAATGGACTTTAGTGGAGCAGCTCCCCCACTCCAGCTGAAAAGGGGAAAGTCAGCCCTGGGAGAAGGTTGTGGCTGAGAGCTGCTAAGCTGGCCTGATTAGGGAAGCGGCAGCAGCTGGGCCACGCCCCAATCAGGCCACAGCTGGCCTGTATAAAAAGGCTGTGAGCCAGAGGCCCAGGAGGCTCTCTCTCTAGTCTTGGAGGGAGCAGGGCCTGGCTGCCTGCAGAAAGGGTACTGGGAGTGAAGCAGGGCTGGGGAGAGCCAGGGGAGCTCCAGGCTGGCAATTCCCCAGGCTGCAGGGCCTGGTCCAAGGCCCACAGAGGTACTGGGAGCCAGGCAAAGGCAGCAGGTCCGAACCCCCTTGCCTATGATGAGTGGCTTTTACACTGCAGTCCGCCCCAGGGAGCGGGGGCTTAGTGATGACTGGCAGTAGCCCAGACTGAGGCAAGGTGGAAACAAGCAGGACACCGGCCTGCAGAGGGCGCCCAGGCTGGAAAAGAGCTAATTCCCTGAGACGACCAGCTGGAGGCGCCGCAGGGGTGAGTCCTGCACGTTTACATGGACATTAGCATTTTTTAAAAATGCAAAATATTTGTTTTATTGCATTGTAGGAATCTGAAGTAACGAGATTACAAACGAGAATTGCTGGGCATGAAAGAACAGAAGGCATCAAGAAGCTACCAATCCCGCTTGTATTATCAGATCATATGCTCTTCGATGTTCAAGAACAAGATTATTCCAGAAATTCTCATACGTCATACTTCAAACATAGAAAACTGCGTCGTTCTATAAGTGCTAGTGACCTAGGTGTTAAAGATGATGATTCTCTAAATCTATCAAAAACAATGTTAAAAGACTTCAAACAAATGCTTACATTAAAGCCCTCGATTCCAGAGAGTCAAAAGGATTTTCTTCATACTCCACCAAACAGTTTGAATGAATCTTCATTCGATCCCCTCACATACATTGTAGATGAAGATGTGACATCGGACAGTAATGACTTCCAGACACTTAGTGGAATGCTAAAATATATCAACAAAGAAATGAGGCAGTCTGAAAACGCTTCTGTACAAATATCATGTGGTACAAACTCAAAGGAGAATCAAGAATCTGGTTTGTGGTACAGTAATTCTTAATTTAATTGTGACTGTTTATATAGGGATGGCTCATTAACATTTGTATTTATTTATGGCGGCAAGTTCCCAAATGTATCCAGGATGTGGATCACATTTTAGTGAGACCATTTCATAGATCACCCAGGGTTTTTTGTAAATTAAAGATACACTGTCAAGTAACGAAAGCTCAGAATTTAACACTTTGTTTAAACCATTCAGACAACATAATATGCCAAGTTCTGCTCTCAGTTGCACCAGAATAATTCCACTAACTTTAATGGAACTACTCCCAGTTTATATTTGTGTAAATGACAGCAGATATTTCCCCCGTGTCAATAGAAATATTTCATAATTCATATATTTTATTAGCATTTCAATAAATAGAATTTTTTAAAAAAAATTCCCCCTACAATACTGGGGACTTGAATATAACACTCTTTGAGGTGAAGTTTTTGTTTGCCTTTACTTTGGTGCCTTTAAAGTTTGGCACAACATAACTATTCCTAGTAGTGACTCCTAGCAGCTAACACTTCCTTATGGAAAGTGAAACAGATTTATAAACCAAATAAAACTGACTAGTTCACTTTCACTATTGAAGCTGAGTGAAGTGCAGAATACAAATGGCACAACTGGAGAAAAATCTGATTTTTAAAATTCTTACAATTTTGATAGAGTTACGGTAATGTTGCTAATGACACTATTCCTTTAAAATGTATAATCTTTATGGGTTTAATAGGATTATAAATATGAGTATTTCTTCACAAATCATTCTGCTTAATTTGTTTTCTTATTTACAAGATTACCATTTTTGTATTCTTATCAAAGTACTGTATAAGTCAGTGTGGAGTCTGAGCAACTGTTGGATACCTGTAGACTATATATAAATATATTTATTTATTAAATATTGAGATATTTTAGTCTATGGGTCTTTTGTATTATATTATGTATCTAAATGCTGGCATTTATGGATATCCAGAGAAGTTGTCTCTTATTGTGGTAGAAATTATTATAAAGCAACACTTATTAACGTTTCTAGGCCAGGCTGCAGGATGCGAGAAAGACTGTGGACATCAAACATGCTGTAACTAGTTTATTTTAATGTTTGATCAGTTCCATAAGAGAGAGCTTATTTAAGAGAAAAACTATAAAGAGATATTACTGCAAGACCACCCTCAATACAAATGGATTTTGATCCAGAAAATTAAACAAGTTGAAAGTAAGATTCTGACTACAAATACTACTTTAACTAGCATACGTATCTATTTCAGGGACAAAGATTGTGAAGAAAGACTATCACCCTCTGACAAGCAATAAACCATAAGTGGAATTGTTGCAACACAGCATAGCATTCAAAAAGGAAATTTTAATTTAGTAATGATGTACATAGTTAAATATATTTATATTGATTGTAAATCCCAACGCTCTTGTTTTTCCAATTTTAGTTTTAATATTATTGCTTTGAAATAATTTGTATGGTAACTTTGTTTTGGAAATAAAGGTTTAAAAAAAAAAAAGTTTCCTTAAATTATAGGGATAAATTTGGGTGGTCCTTTGTGACTAGGATTTTTAAAATCAGAGTCCTTACTCTTTTTATATCTAAATTCTACCTAAAAGTGTTCCTGAGTCATTGCTTCATTCTCAATTTTTGTTGAGAATGTTTTATCTTTCGTGTAGTGCAAATGTACTGTTGCTGACAAAAGGCGCTTTTTTTCAAACTGTCAAATATAAGGCAATTTAGAATAAAGGTTGAGCATAATATTGAGTCAAGACTTTAAACAAAATCTTGTTTGTCTCACTTCCACAAGTAAGCTCATTCATCTTTAGGGGAAGGAAACTCAAGGCCTCATCCAGCTCTTTTTGAAGTCCATGGACAAGTTTCCATGTGCTTCAGTGGAAGCAGAATTGTGTATTTAAGTTGTCTTATTTTAAATTGTAAATTAATACATGAAGTTATGTCATTTGGTTTTTGGCTTCCCAAAATCTCACTCAACTTGGCCCTTAAAAATATCTTCACTATGCCCCAGTCTCTAAAGTTAAAAACAAAACAAAACAAAAAAACAGATGTGTAAGGATCATATACAACAAATCCAGGAACGAGGTGGACTTAAGGGCATGAAGTCTGAATCCCCTATGCAATCCTGAATCTACACAGTTGAGATTCCAAAGCTTTAAAGTATTAAATCACTCAATGAATCATGCTAAAAATGTACTTGCTTGAAAAACGCATCAGCAGGGCCACCCAGAGGATTCAGGGGGCCTGGGGCAAAGCAATTTTGGGGGTCCCTTCCATAAAAAAAAGTTGCAATATTATAGAATACTATTTTCTTGTGGGGGCCCCTGCGGGGCCCGGGGCCAGGGGCACAACTCCCCCCCCCCCCCCCCCCCCCCCCCCCCGGGCGGCCCTGCGCATCAGCAAAGCTATTAGCAATGAAAGTATTTCAGAAGAGCAGAAAATAATATAATGCTGTTAAGGATTAAGGCCCAAATGTGCATATTTAGAAATCATTAAGGGTGCATCTCAGCCAGCAAAACTAGCACTTGTATTTCAGCAATTGTGCAGATGAAATTGCTATATAGACACAGAGCTTAGGCATTTTTACCAGTGTCAGGAAAACCTGCTCCGCCAGTGCAACTACACCATTGCTGGCAGCTCCTGAAATACAGGTACAGATTTTGCTCACATAAACAAGGCCTAAATACACAAGGTACATATTCCTACAGCTCCAAATAATGTTTAACTGGTTGTTTTGTCTGTTTGGAAAGATTTATGCATTGTAACAAAAGGACGTAGTTTACTTTTGGAAATAACTACATTTTACATTTTTTTAAATCAAGCCATTTGTTTCCCTACAGAATAACAATAAAATCTATTAGCACTGTCTTGGCCAATGTAATAACTGAAAAACAGTTCAAACGATTTAAACCATTTTTTCCTCTAAACAAACCAGTAGGCCTCTAGGCTAATAATGTGTGTGCCAAGTTTCAGACAGATCTCTTTTAAAACAATAGAACTTTAAACATTTGACCTCTCAAACCAGGATTTCAGACGAAAGCTTAACCTGCCCTTAATTAGAGTTGCATTACCACATCATTGGAATTTCATCATCGTAGGCTGTATAAAGCCTAGCTTGCCCCTCTTACATGTGCTAAATATAAATGTGCATGAACAGCAGAAGCATTTTTGTTTAATAGCTGAATCAGCTAAATAAGTGTGAGCTGAAATTTTTTTATCTGGCCATTTGGCTTGCCTAGTGAAGTCAGGATCAAACCTGATAGCCAAGGTTAAATTATAATTACATTTATCTCATTAATTTTAGATGTTGTCATATTGTGCCTTGTTTGAAAATCTAATTATTCTGCTTGTTACATTAGCAAATGTATTTTTATTGGTTTGGAAAGTAGGGAAAGCTTGTGCCAAACCATAATTTCACTTTAGTAGGGATCTAAACAAGCCATTTCTTTATATGCCTATATAAAATGGTTATTAACATTGAGTGCACTTTTCCAAACTGTATTAGATAAGATGGGATTATTGATTCTTGGAAAATATTCTTGTTCTGTGTATATTGTCATCCTGAATGCTATTTAGAAGTGTAACTGTTAGTGTCATTTTATATAGCTCTAAAGTTGCAAGAGACTCACTCAAACATTTCTTACTGAATTGTAATTTATCTATTTGTTAACCATGTATATTGACATATTGTAACATTAAGGGTGGACCCATACCAAATTCCCAGCTCTAACTGTCTCCAAATTTTGGAGGAATTCAGATCTAATCCAAACTTTTCAGCCAAACTGTGTGTGATCTTCTTTTCTTAGTCAAAGCTTTTGTTTTGGTAGTAAGATCTCAAGACATCTGAGTTCTTTCAGCCTATTTAGTAAGCAAAACGCAAAGGGCTCTTGCATCTGTGTGACTGTTAGAGCTATTCTACTACAGCTCTAGTCTTGTAACCTCCTTTCCTCCCCCCTTAGGATATCTCTTTATTTTCACTTCCTGTGGGTGTGACTCTTCTCTTCTTTCACTGATGAGGATAGAGGGAAATTAACCAGAGAGTTACTTCCCCAATCTGATTCTGCTGCTATTGGGGGACTATCACTCCCCTAATCAAGTACCCCAACAATTACTTGTGTTAGTCCTGGTGCATTGTGAACTCCCTTTCTTACAATTCCCTCTGAAATGGTGTCTTTATTTGCTTAATTGCTATTTATTCACTCTCTCTATTCATTTAATAGCTCTTTGAGTGGCCTCTACATATTTCCACTCATGGGATACGCTGGCCAGGTGTGGTTTAGACTGTGGAACTAGCAATTAAAATATCTAATGTGCCCCTCTCCTCACCATTTGTGAATGTTCTGAGGGCTAGGTTATAAAAAGAAAGTGTGGCACTCCAGCTGAACTCCCTCCCTTTCATTCTATCCCGTCCAGCTGACAATTCAGAAAATGCTCCAGGCATCAACCCAATCCTTCTCTTCAGTGCCTTTCAGACCAATACTTCAATAGGTTTTAGATAGAGTTTTGGTACATTTTAAAAAAATCTTAGTGTACTCTCCCTTATTAGGCAGAAAAAAGGGCCAAATAATTTCTAAATGGGTTTAATTATATATCCACGAAGTTTATAATTTAGCACCAGTCTCTCTCCCTCAAGGGATTAGAGCCCATTCCACTACAGCCAAAGCAGCATCTATGGATTTTTTAAAAAACATGCCCCACTCATTGAAATACCTTACAGATTCAATTTTACAAATGCCAGTCTTACAAAAGACAGTGACACAAACTATTTTGATGAAGAACAAGTCAATATCGCTTCACATTCCAATGCCTTCAGTGTATTGGAAATTGCTTTGCAGTGATTTGAAGGACAAGAAAGTGATGCAGTGCACCATATTGCAACTTATGCACCACATTTACTGTAATTTTGAGATGTTTAATTTTATGAACTTTTCCATTGTAAATTCCTCAATCCCTGATTAGTTTGTAAAACATGGCTATTACTATATGTAAGGCAGCAACCTTGGGTTCTATTCATACTTTCACTAGACATTATTCTCTAGACTTGGTATCCAAATCAAATGCTAGATTTGGCAGGGCAGTTCTGCAGTCTCTGTTTAATTAGGACTCCATATCCTTCCTTATGGGATAGTTTAGCAAACAGTAATCTCATGAGTGGGAATATGCAGAAGTCTCTCACTAGAGGAAGAAATGAAGGTTACTTACCTGTAACTGGAACTCTTTAAGATTTGCTGTGCGTATTCACATTCCCTACCCACCACCCTCTTCCTTGGAGTCCTAATTTCTAAATGGAACCTGACGGAGTGGTGGAAGGAACTGAGGTGGTTGGAGTTCTATGCCCCTTTTCATAACTTTGCACTCAGGATGTTTGCAAACATTGACGGGAGTAAGAAAGGGGGCAGAGGAGTGTTCCAACAATCATTGCTTAAGTTCCACTAAGCTGCATGCAGTCAGCACATCCCATGAGTGTGACTAGAGTCCATCTCAAACAACTCTGGTTATAGGTGAGTAATCTTGATATTTTAGTGAAAGCCTAAAATTTATGACTATGTGACTAAATTAAGCTTTTCTCCATATGAGTATCATGTTTTGTTATAAATTAATAGTAATATAAAATTTTACTAAAAAGGAAAGGTAAAAGCATTGGAGACTCTAATGAGGAAAGGAGGCAAACTGCAAATAACAAGGGAAAGCTGCAAAAATAGGGAAAAACAATAAAATGTTTTGGATGGGAGCGGAGGCAAGTGGAACATTGGGGAAACTCTGAAGAGCGTTCAGTCATCTTTCTGTCTCTCTCTTCAAAGCCACGCTCCTTTTTCCATTTCACTTCTTCCAGATGTTCTATTAGGACAGTAGTTCTCAAACTTTTGTACTGGCGACTCCTTTCACATAGCAAGACTCTGAGAGCGACCCCCCCCCCCCTTATAAATTAAAAACACTTTTTTATATATTTAACACCATTATAAATGCTGGATGCAAAGCAGGGTTTGGGGTAGAGGCTGACAGCTCGTGACCCCCCATGTAATAACCTTGTGACCCCCTGAGGGGTCCCAACCCCCAGTTTGAGAACCCCTGTATTAGGACTTTTAGTTGCAAACATTCAGTAATATGTAGTCAATTGGCATTGTGTGGTTAAATCCTTGTGTGCCTCTTTGAGGGACAAAATCTGACCCCACCACTGTGGCTGTGGAGAGATCTGATTATAATTTGGATAAGTGTTGTCCTGTTATACAAACGAACAGGGAGGAAGCCAGTACCCTGGCACAGGAGGCCTGAACAGCAGGGAGCTATGCTCCATGTGCACCCTTTGTACCCTAATGTGGAGGATAGAGTATGGGTGGATAGTTTATCTGTGACTGCATGGATCACTAATCATCACTCTCTTGTGCATGACTGGTACTCCCCCATGGGGGCTGTGATAGAGGCAGCAGAGTATGACAGGAGGGAGATGGTGACTCCTTCTCCCTCCCCTGATGTGCATGGCCTAATTATTCAACTATTTAAAACTTTTTGGCACAAATGTTTTGCAAGATTTTAAAATGGATGTAATATTTCTGTTGATATACTGTACACTGATGATCCATATCAGAGGCTGTTCAAGACAATCTTCCACCCTAAGCAAAATGTCAGTGTGCTGTCCCCTGTGCCACTCAAATTTGGCCCAGTTGCCCCTGCATCCTGACAGAGGGGTGGCCATGCCAAATCTACTGCCCTTGGCAGCTGCCTAGTTCTCCTGTACATAGAGTAGCCTCTGATCCAGATTATGTATCCATGCAGAAGCATCTGCTCCTATTTATTAGTGTCCAGTTGGAGATTATCCCCCTAATCATACAGTGTCCAGGTGTGCATTTTGTTGGCTCAGTGAAGCTGTAGATAAAGCATAAAGGGCCAGTAATACTCAGCTGTAGCCATGATATTTAGGTGATCGTTCATCAGAGTAGCAAGACTTCCCACTATATCTGCTGCCATCCAGCGGAAAATAATGGCTCAGAAAACTGTACTCATCACAGGTTGCTCCTCGGGAATCGGACTGGCCTTGGCTGTAAAAATGGCCAGAGATGAACAGAAAAGATTTAAAGGTAATATTTCTGAAATTAAATATCACACAGTACTGCATCTTCCATGTTGTTAGTCACTTTCATTTTGTGGTGTGACAGAGTGGACTGTACTAAGTGCTGGGTGTCTCACCATGTGATGGATAGATTTTCATCAGTCTGTACCTGAATTCTGTTCAGCTTCCCTGCTCCTCCATTCTTATTAATTCTCCCTTTCCTGACAGGAAGATATTATGCAATCAAATGTACTAATTTCTATGAACAGATGGTGATTCTGTGACTGTACTGAAATGAAATGTTTATCTGAAATTAACATGATAAATGTGGCAGTGGTATAAAAAGGGAAACTTTTTAAATTAAAAAAACAATGATGCATTTGCAGCACGCTAAATAAACACAGCTTTTTACAGGTTAGTCCTCTCAGCTGCAGCTAGCTTTACTTGGCACTTAGCAAAGTCTTGTTGGTGTAAATGCAATTGCTAATTTTAGGAGGAAAAAACATTGTGTCTGGGAGCCCCTAATTAAATTAGCAATTTGTTTCTGAGAGGCAGGATTCAGTATTTCTTCCTTGCATTTACTCCCATGAGGGAGGAGAGGGAAAACTTGGTTCCACTGTCTGCCTTACAAAATGGAAATATTTGCTGCAATTGTGTGTAGCTGACTAAATGAATTTAGCAATTCAGATCAGGTTTACTCTCAGCAAGTGTCTTACCAGGGAATGATTGTATGGATTTATGGAAGTTAGAGTAATTAGGCCACAATAATATTAAAGCTGATCTATACATTAATAAATATCTTGCAAAATCCAACAATTTTGCAGTCTGAGGAATCATTTGTTTCACTTCCATGTAAAATTCTGGCTGCTTTTCTAAACACACTGGCTGTGATTTTCAAAAATGGGTGCCTAAAGATAGGCTTCTAACTCATTATTTAGGTGCCTAAATGTGGACTTAGGAGCCTAACTTTGGCACCCGTTATTGAAAATCTTGGGCTTAGTTTTTCTACCGTATCTTCCCTAACTGATATAGAAATAAAAACACATAGCTATGAACATGGCTGTATAAATGGTTTATTTCTCCATTCGCTCTTTCCCAAAATCTGATTTAAGAAAGTTAGAAGCACTATAAAAAAAATTTAAATACATACTCTCTGTTTTAGGTTATCAAGGCCCTATCACCAAAATATCTAAGCACTAAAATATGGACTTAAAGGTTGTATGCACTGTAACTTGTGTCTGCTGTCATTCTCAAAGGAAAAGCTTTCTCTACAGTTACATTTCTGGTTACTTATTTATGATTTTTTACAGTGTATGCTACCATGAGGAATCTGACCAGGAAGGACAAACTTGCAGAAGCTGCAGGCAGAACCTTGGGTAAAACCCTGGAAATTAAACAACTGGATGTCTGCAGTGAAGAGTCTATTAAAACATGCGTCAGTAGCATCCCTGACAGAAGGATTGATATCCTAGGCAAGTAATGAACACAAATGAAAGATGGACGAAAAGTCAGGATACAAGATTTAATTTAAGGATCCTTTTAAATATTTCAGAGATGTTTCAGTAATATTATTTCTAAAAATGTTTATGGATTTAAGTATAAATATATGAATAAAACCAATATAACTGTACACTTCTACAGTATAAAGTCTTCCATTCAAGGTTCTCAAGCCATTTTACAAATACTAATTAATTGAATTCAGGCACAAAGAGATCAAATGACTTCTACAAAATCACACAATATGTCTGTGGCAAGGTTGAGAACAGAACTTGGATCTCCTGACTCTCCATACTGCACTTGAGACCTAAGACCACCTCTACCCTCTGAACACAGTAGACCCCTATTTATTTACACTAACAATAGGATGATCCTTTGTGAATTAGCAAGTAAGTGAATGAATAATTAAGAGAGACTGCACATGGTTAATTTCTAATAAGTTATAGTTTCATTTTATTTGATACTTTGCTAGTAAATTATCTAATATATTTTGTAAAAATAAATATAACATATGGCAACTAACTACACCCTCAGATTTTAAATCTTGGCTAAGAGGAAGTAGAGCCTGCCTTTTTGGGGGAGATGATGGGGGAGCAGCAGAACAGCAAGGTGCAGATTAACATGATTTTCTGCAAATTGCACTATGCTCCAATTTGACATTCCACTTCTTACTACGGAGTGCTCATATTATGGCATGACCATTCTGCATTTCTGAAACCACAAGCACTCAAATGGAATCTTCTCTTGACCACCACATAGTGGCAAAGTTCTCAACCGATGCCAGTTCATTTAAAAAAAAAAAAAAAAGAAACTGACATTATGAGGCGCTAAACACAAAGTAGACCAAAAATATCAAACAAACATACTAAGGCCTGATCCAATACCCAGTGAAGTAAACTGAGACTCTGTTTGACTTGATTGGGCCCCTAATTCTTAATACTGAATAAGCAAATATAGAGAAGTTTTTGCTCATTTTTCCCCTTACCCTTTCCTGATTTAAAGAAAAAAAGTAAGGCATAAATCAGAAATAAACAAGAAAAACTTCAGAATAGCAGATATTTTAAAATGTATTAGAGCAAAAGCAAAGACATTCCATGTCAAATGTAATCTCAAGGTTTCACTAAGAAGCTGAATAACTAATTGCTCTTGTGTGTTTTAATCCCTTATTCCAGTCACTCATTTTTACCACCATGTGTTTTCCAGTGAAAGTGCCAAGTTAATGTTTATTGCAGTTACTACTCACTACTGTGTTTTGCATCTGTACAGTTAGCAATGCTGGAATGGGGCTCATTGGACCTATTGAATGCCAGACCATAGATGAGATGAGAACTGTGATGGATACAAACTTCTTTGGATTGGTTCGACTCTTGAAGGAGATTTTACCTGATATGAAGAAGAGGAAGAGTGGACATATAGTTATAATAAGTAGTGTCATGGGAATACAAGGCAAAGTATTATTATGTACTAATTTATTCATAATTTAAAGCTCGCATTTTTCTGAACTGAAAAATGTAAGCAATCTAGTATATTAAGCTATTGTTTCCAGTTTACAAACATGGGCTTCGGTTCTACATTCTTACTCACGCTGAGTAATACATTATGTCAGTACTCTCATTAATTTTAATGGGACAACTTGCAGAGTAAAGTACTACTGCTTGTGAGTAAGGCTGGCAGATTTAGGACCATAACAACTATGTTTGAGTTTTCTGGAAAGTAGCATTTTGCTCTTTTCACAAAGTAAGTTCATAGGAAACTTGTCTCTGTGTCTCGCTTGAAGGGACTACGGAGGAAAGACCAACACATTTTAATACACTTTTTTATGCACAGATATTTTGTGAAACTAGCTTTATAAAAAGCTCTGCCTTAAAAAGATTTAGTACATATGCAGTCTGTTAGTAATTCACATATTTGACACAGGAAAGTATTCCAAGCAGTATATACAAAGTTGGTCTTCCAACACTGCTCTCTCTCTCTGCCCCCCCCCAAAAAAAAAAACAAAAACCCAGAACAAGAAGATGGAATCAACACTTCCACACTGAAATACTCTCTGATTGTTTGATCAGTGGGTCCTTTCCCACTTCCATTGGAGTCCTCCAAGTCCTCCATATCCCAGACTGTCAAATCAGTACTTTCTTTCTGTAAGGCTTTCCCTCATACTAGGTATCCTGGTGTTGCCACTAACCCCCAAGGGGGAGCCATCAAATGGACCTCACTTTAGAGCCAGATAATATTGCTTTTAATTTGGTGCTCCACCCTACATAATCTTACTTGTATGCGTAGTCTCAATAACTTTAATGTGCCTCTCACCTATGGATTATTCATGTGAGTGGGCAGTTGTAGGGTCAAGACCTTGGCTACTAAGAGTTGCTAATGAGCAACATGATGCTCACCATCCGTCTTAGAGGGTTGTATATTGCCTCCTTCGAGTCATCAAGAAGTTTAAAACCAAATCTTTTCAATCTTATATCTCTTGGATGCATTGCAACACAGCTGCCATGCCAAATGATAGATTGTATTACACATATAGATCGCTGTATTAGACCACAAAATATCTAACATAAATACCATGTGCGAGAGTCTCAGCTATGGCCAAGGAACAGCTCGAAGGCTGCTCTAACCTGCGCCAGTTGCCAATGGCACCTAGGGATCATAATAGCCAGGGTGCAAAGGAGACAATCACTGCTCAGCAGGTATCCCCCCCACCCCCGCCCCAAAAAAAAAGGTTTGGTCACCCCAGTGCATTTAGTAGGAGTGTTTTTAACATCTTCATAACTTGAATTAGCCCAACATAAATCATGATGATTTTTTTTCATGCTCTCATAACCACAAACAGCTTATACATTTTTTTAGGAAATATAAGCCACTCAAAAACTTAAAATGATCTTAACATGATCTGTAACAATTTTGTTTTTGCCTTCAGGTATTTTGTTCAATGATGTTTATGCTGCATCTAAATTTGCTGTGGAAGGATTCTGTGAAAGTTTAGCCATACAAGCACTCAAGTTTAAACTTCAGTAAGTGTTGACCCAAAGGTGTGGGCTACATATCAGACTGTGCTTTAAAATATATCTTGAGCTAGAAGTAGTAGTACAGCCATTATATTGCAGGCTACTGTCCCGGAGAAAGAGGATGAAGAATTTTTCCTCTTGAATTGAAGCTATACATTCACAAGAAGCCACTGAAACCTTCTTATAGAAGTTCCCTTGCCCTCCCCACCAAAGTAGTGCAAATGTTTAAATGACAAAATAAACATGACCTACAGCATTCAGACTAGGAGTAAGTTTAGCTTTGAAAAAATATGTATAGCTTTCATATACATCCCTGGAGATCTGGACTCTCATCTACAGTACTGTGGGGATGTGGTCATGTAATATGTGTACCTCAAAGAGAATGTGTTCTCTAATCTGTAGTACCCAGATACATTAGTGAGAATGATCAATAATGACTTTCATTATAATGATTATTGGAGACATTTATATAACAACATAGTGGTATGTAGCACTTTCAATAGTGAATAAAAACATGGGCCTTGCCTCAAAGAGTTTGCAATGGAAATCAAGCAAAGCAAGACAGAAAGAGGAGATGCCTACAGTCTAAGTGAATAGAGCGTGAGCAGGAGGGATGCACAAAATAAGATTGTGAGGTAGTTTACATGGTAGTTCATAACTTTTGTATATCATTACTTACAATTTAATTTTATTAGTTTTTAATGAGAATTTATTAGAGAATTACTGTATGTGTAAATAGGTGGGCTCTGAGAAGGGGTTTAAAGGAGATAAGAAATGTTTGTGGCATAGAGGGTTAGAGGGCATTCGAGGCCTAGGAGGCAGCATGGAAGAAGGAAGAAGAAAAAGGTTGCATGGAGAAATGTGAAATTGGCTAGTGACCAGTGATAACGTAAGCAGGGGCAGCATTGTGCAGAAGTTTTAATTTGAAGTTCTGCTTAAAAATCAGTAGCGTGGTATAGCCCTTAGGAATAAGGGGCAAAGTACAGATATTCATTAACTGTCTAACCCAGCCACAGAACTGGCCAGAAATCTGCTATACAAAAACCTTGTTCAATAGATAACTACGGTTGTAACCAGGAAGGACGTGGCATACTTAAAACTTGAGAATGGAGCTGGAGAAGGAACTGGTGCAGGGACCTTAAGTATTTCTAAGCTTTACTATTATGCACTTCTGGGCAAATCCTGCTCCTCCTCCGTAGGTCCAGCGAGCTCAACAGCAGCATAAGTCTGGGAAGCTGGACTTTCTGCCTAAGCATTTATACTGTACTTTGTGGGTACCACAGAATAAGAGTGCCTTCCAGAATTATATACACCCAAGAGGTAACCAAAGAGATCTCTCTCTCTTTCTTTTAAATACTTCTACTATTATTACTAGGTAGGAGAGATGGCAAGGAGATCCATCTAGCACTTCATCCAGAAGGCAGTGAGGTTTATGATAATTTTTAAGTCTTGTTGCAGAGATCCACAGCTGTGAGCCAGCAGCTGAGAGGGCTTTGTCTCCTGCTTCCACTTGTCATAGACTGATAGTTCCATTGCTCCCCAGCAGTGCAGCCAGTGTTCTTCTCCCACGGAAACCCCCAGTGCCTGTCTGAGATACTCAGGGCAAGAGCTGTGGTATGGATCTCTCCCTTAACATTTTTTAAATAATAAATTCTTTAACAAGTGCTCATTTATTTGCAGCCACTCACTACCTATACAAAGGATAGCTTTACACATTTCACATATAGGAGGACAGATCACCCATATGTTATTGTTCTTGTAACAGGCTAAGTCTGATTGAGCCAGGCCCAGTGATCACAGAATTTGAAAAAAAGGTGTTTGAAGATGGAATGAAAATGGATCTTTCGGCTGCTGATGAAGAAACTGCTGACATGTTTACTAATATTTACCTTAAAAATTACAAACAGATTTTCCAAAGCCTGGGACAGAGTGCAGAGGACATAGCAGAGGTAATTAGTCAAATTATTTTGTGCAGTCTTAGAATGCTCTGTTTGATTGTCGACCCACTAGACTTCATTAAGCACAACCTCAAGAAATTAACTGGATCTAGAATTTAGAAAGAACATGAAGTTCTCCCAGTTTTAAAAGGCAACTGTGACTTTTAATCTGTAATACCATTGAGTGGATAGTTGCAATGTGATCTAACTACCCAGTGAAGTCAGAATGACACTAATGTGCACGGTCACCAGAAATCTAGATGGGTTACTACCATTGTTTATGGCCCCTCTCTTGCTCAGATTCCACTAGTGCAAACCGCTACACCCATGTGAAGTCCAGCAGACTATCCCAGGAACCAACAACAGAAATGCACCAGCAGGTCACAGCAGAACATAGCTGGAGGCAATCTCTGATATTTGAGGGTTTATAGACCACAACCAACACCATGAACTGCTTCTAGAAGCAAATAGGTAGACAACATAGAGTATGGAACATCAGTCTTATAGACTTACATCTCAAATTTAAGCTGTTGCATTGTGCCAGCTGACATGCTCTTCAAAAGTAGGCCAGAGTAGTACTCTAGGGTAAATGAATGCTTGAGGTTACAAAGGCCTGAATCACTGTGGAGAGGTGGAAATACAGGAAAGTTTGCAGCCTTCAGATCAACCCTAAGTTAAAAATGACAGTGTGTGATTGAGGGCATCTTGGAATCTAAGAGCAGAAATGGATTCTAAACGTTTACGAGCAGCATTAGTGAAGGTCAGACACACAGTCCACCTCCAATATACGAAATACTAGCTAAGGCCCTGATCCTGCAACTGGTTTTGTGCACACAGATTTGTATGCATTTACACAGCCATATTCACTTCAATAAGACTCTGCCTTGGCATAAGGATCTGCCTGTGCGGGATCCGGAAACCTACATGGAGTCCCAGTGATTTTGTTTGTGTCTTACCTTAGACCTATAGGGTGTGATTCTTAACACCCTCAGCATTGACATAACACTGCTCCCACTGAAGTTAATGAGAGCTTTACCGCTGACTTCAATGGGAGCAAAGTTAGGCCAACACTGAGCACTTTTGAAAATCCCACACAATATATTTTTTTAATTTGTATTTGATTTAAATAGTGTCAGGTTCCTGACTCTCATGTTGTTTGTAAACTGGTAAATATGAAACATCCTGATTCACACATTTGATACCATATCTGAGAATTCAGACTTGTTCTGTATTTAATATTTTATTTTTAAGAATTCCACATTTAATCACTTTCTGAATGATCAAGCTCTTTAGCAGCTTTTATTTACAGCAATATACAGTTGGAAAACTTAGATGCATGCAATTAATTCTTCCAGATAAGTGAGTGCAGCTAGAACTTTACAAATTTAAAATTTTTATTAAGATGTTAAAAAAAAATATTGAACAGAGTTTGAGCATAGAAGTTTCTGGTTATCAGGGAATAATGTACAGATTATCAAGGGTGCAAAGCTTGGTTTAAGATCAGGTGGCATAAGGAATACATAATCTGCAATATCCCCGATTGGGGGTAAAAGGTTGATGGGTCAAACTACAGGCATTGAGTGGCATACAAGGATATGTGTGGTACTCCAATTGAAATTGAGGTAACTCGCTCTTTGCCTGCCAAATTGAAAATATATCTGTCTTCAGCTTCCTAGACAAACACTTGTAGTTTGAACAAACAACAAATCAGCAGAGACCCTTCCTTTAGACTGAGTTCTTCTAAGCAAGAGCTTCTAACTCAGAATCAGACTCCTGCCCTCACTTCAACCTGCATAATATGTTTTCATTGCAGAATTTACCCAGTGGATCAACATGCAAGTTTGCCTAGCTTGGGTGTGAATGGCCATGCTGCAAAGCCCTCTTGAGTTGAGTTAGCGTTGTACTCACCCGCTTGAGATGCTAAAACTTCTGGGATTATATCCCATGGTTCTTAGCACTGCAGTACACTAAGCCAGTCTGATTCTCTCTGAGTGAATTGTGGGAAAACTTGTCTGTCCTTTTGGGCACACACGGGGAATTGTGGGAAAGCACTGGATATTTATCAGCACTTGAGGGGTTCAGTGTGTATCCTCACTGCAAAGTGGGCAGATTACCAGCCTGAGTGAAAGTACCACTCTGGCTTTAGTGAATAGCCCCAGATGAGCCAGGCAGCTTGGGTGCAAAGCACAACCAAACTTGGGTCAGAGGGGTGCGTGTGTGTGTGTGTGTGTGTGTGAGAGAGAGAGAGAGAGAGAGAGAGATGGGATGGGGCAAAACCCAAGCAAGAGCCCAAGATAACTGTGCAGTGAAGATGCTCCCTGGGTCTCACCCTGCACTTTCTCTGCTTCACCCATGCTTATCTGACCACCTCCTTTCTCTCCTTTGCCTACATCTAATTTCATGTCCTCTTTCTTACCACCTCCATACATTCTCAACTAATGTTTGAGAAGTTTCTCCTTGACCCTCAAAAATATCCTGAAAACCTGCTCCATGAGGTGCTCCTGCTTTAGTCACCACTTGCTTACTCTACTTTTCTTTTGTTTTTAGACTCTTAAGGTCTTTGAGACAGGAACTTGTCATTTGTTCAGCATGCATTGCATATCATACAACACTATGTATAGGTTTAAAGAACACAGACACACAAGCCTTTGGGCATGAGCAGAGAACTGCTAACCAGCAGTGATCATTGGAGTCACAAACCCCTTACATATAGAACCCTATACAAAGCTATCAAAGAGATGGAAAGGAATAAAGGTAGGAGACCCAAGTTCAGTGCTGCGGTAGATTGGAGTCAGCTAGCAATTTTTAATTATTTTTTTTTTACTGTTTTGCACCAAATTGGGAATTAGTATTAAAGCCTTTTTTGGTAGTTTACATAGTAGTTTTTAGCTTTAGTCAAGAAACCACTCTGTGCTGAAGTTCCCTCAATACACATTTGGAATAAAAAAGAAAAACCAAAATGCTTAACCCTTGGAGCCCCACTGAAGTTTGTGTTTCATAATACCAAACTGGAGACATTTGGGCCAGAATTTAATCATTATGATGCTTTTTAAAGAATAAAAGGGTCAAGCAAACATACTGATCACCTCCATACTGCCTGCCCAATACTTCCAAGAGCAGGAAATGATTGTACTCAGAAATAGGACTGATGTGGCACTAGATGCAGTAATACACGTCTGTGTAGCTCAAAAGCTTGTACCTTCCACCAACAGAAGTTGGTTTAATAAAAGATACCATCTTACATACCTTGTTTTATTGCCGCACATAGCAAGTTTTAGAGAAAAATGCCTGTGGGGGTAAAAAACAGATTTCTGGTTTTCTAATCACATATTTCATCACTGATCTCAAATTCAAATGTTCTAAATAGTAAATATATTCCTTTTGTTTAATATAAACTTCCACTATATTTTCTGATAAAGTTGGAAAATAAAATTATGTTGATTAACCTCAAAGAGAAACATGTTTTTTGAGGTTTCTAAATTATCCTAAGAAAATCTTAATCGATTAACTGCCTGATTAAAATGTGATCAAATTTCCTAAAGGATTTTACAAAGCTACCTTTGGCACTTTGCTCAGTCATTCTGTTTGTTGATTCTTGCACATCTATTTGGATAAATGATGTTCTCTAAAGATCCCATTTCTCATTCTAACAGCATACAGTAAAGATAATTCTTGCAGAAAATCCACCTTTTCGCCATCAGACCAACACCCTGTATACACCAATGACAACCTTGAAATATGCAGATCCAAATGGAGATTTACCTATTGATACCTTCTACAAAATGGTTTTTCAGCATGATAAAATCTTCAGTGCAAGTCTTAACTTCATCAAACTGCTAAGGTGGAGAAGCAGAAAAAGCTTTGATTTGGGAAACCCTTCACAATGAATATATGTATGCTATTGTGTGCATTTGGATCACTGGTTCTAGTCACTGCTGATATACTGTTTTGAAAAATAGCTTTGCAATATAATTGATTACAAAAAGACATTTAAAATGTTTGGTTAGTGAGCTTAATTGAGGTATTAATGTTGATTAACCTTTATTTTGAACTTCAAGTTTCCAATGCTTTGAAAGTAAAATGTTTGACCTACGTCAGTTATTGTCAGTAATCTTGGCCGTATATTCTATTTCCAGAGTTGTTCCTGGTAGAAATTTATGATCACTATTTTTTCTGAACATCAACAAATCAATTATCAAACAGTTCCCTTCAGCATTTATTAGAATTAAAAAGAAAAGATACTGAGATTAGTACTCTGTGTATATCTTATTTGTAGAAAAACCTGATTTGTTAGTATTGTAAAACATATCAAATTGCTTTGCTAATGTTCTAATGATCTTTAAATCACTTAACACCTTGTTCTGTAGTTCTATACTTCTATTTAAAAGGATTAAAATAAACTACTTGTTAGAAACCTAAGAAGTGCAAGCATTTTTATAGTTTTAAAAAGTATTGAAGATACCTAAAATATGGACATTCATATTATAGTCAACTTCTATGATAGTGGTGAATGGCTTATGATTATTTCTGTGGTTTCTTAGGGAACACAAATTAATATGATCAAAATTTTCAAACCTGAGGGCCTAAAGCTAGGCTCCTAAATCCATATTTAGACATCTAGATAGAAGTGATCTGATTTTCAATGGTGCTGTGCACCTGCAGCTCCCATTGAAGTCAGTGCGAGTTACATGTGTTCAGCACCTTTGAAAATCAGAGCACTATCTAAATCAGTGGTGGACAACCTGCAGCCCGTCAGGGTAATCCACTGGCTGGCCACGAGACAGTTTGTTTACATTTGCACGGCCACCCGCAGCTCCCAGTGGCCGCGGTTCGCCGTTCCCAGCCAATGGGAGCTGTGGGAAGTGGTGGCCAACACATCCCTGTGGCCTGCACCACTTCCCACAGTTCCAATTGGCTGAGAACGGCGAACCCCGGCCACTGGGAGCTGCAGGCGGCCGTGCAAATGTAAACAAACTGTCTGGTGGCCCGCATGCAACCCGTGCGCCACAGGTTGCCCACTACTGATCTAAATGTCAAAATGTGGATTTAAGACACTGGCTTTAGGCACCCACATTTGAAAATTTCATAGGAGTTGGCTAGACATCTAAACGTCTTTAGGCTTTCAGGTTTGAAAATGTTGGCTTGTAGCTCCACTTTATTTACAGCTATATTTGAGTGTCTGGAGGATGGGTGTTTGTATGTATGTAAGTGCATAGATGTACCAGTAGCTTTGATAAGGTTCTTGGGAATAGGATTTGCTGACTGCTATATGACATGCTTGGGTTATACATAGTGGGGTTTTTTTTTAATATCTTAGCAACACAGCACTTTTTTTTTTTATATTTAGAATTCAAAGAATGTTTGTCATCAGAATAATTTTAAAGCTATGTCAAATTTTAAACTGAATGCAATAGTATTCCTTTAAATTTCATGTTGCTTTACTGAAATGGGTATGAAAAATTTGGTTTCCACATAACAGAATCAATTAATCATAACAGAATTTAAATATACAAATTACATATTTAAGATCAAGACATGCTATAACAACACTTGCTTTTCATAAGGTCCTGCTTTTTTGAAGAACTTTAACTATATAAACATTGTCAAAAACTGAACATAAGAATGGCCATACAGGGTCAGACCAATGGTCCTCCTAGCCCAGTATCTTATCTCTGACAGTGGCCAGTGCCAGATGCTTCAGAGGGAATTAACAGAATGGGGTGATTATCTACTGATCCATCCTCTGTTGTCTAGTCACAGCTTCTGGCAGTTGAAGATTTAGGGTTGCATCCCTGCCCATCTTGACTAATAGCCATTGATGGACCTGCCCTCCATGAATTTCTCTTTTTTTTTTTTTAAGCCAGTTATGCTTTTGGCCTTCACAACATCCCATGGCAACAAGTTCCACAAGGTTGTGTGAAGTAGTACTTCCTTTTGTTTTAAACCTACTGCCTATTCATTTCATGAGGTGACACCTAGTTCTTGTTTTAGGTGAAGGGATAAATAACACTTACTTTCTCCATACCATTTATGATTTTCTAGACCTCTATCATAGCCCCCCTTAGTTGCCTCTTTTCTTAGCTGAGCAGTGCCAGTCATTTTAATCTCTCCAAATGGAAGCTGCTTCACACCACTAATCATTCTCATTGCCCTTCCCTGCGCTTTTCCCAATTTTAATCTCTCTTGAGTAACTTTGTATCATCTGCAAATTTTGCCACCTTACTAGTCATCCTTTTTTTCCAGATCATTTATGAGTATGTTGAACAGCACAGGTCCCAGTATAGATAGTTGAGGGATCCTGCTATTTACCTCTCCATTGTGAAAATATTTATTCCTACCCTTTTGTTTCCTAGCTTACTTAACAGTTGCTGATTCATGAGAGGACCTTCTGTCTTATCCCATGATTGCTTAGTTTGCTTAAGAGCCTTTAGTGAGGAAGCTTGGACTTTCAGAAAGCTTTTGACAAGTACACTATAATCCACATGCTTGCTGACTCATTCAAAGAATTCTAATAGGTTGGTGAAGCATGATTTCCCTTTAAAAAAAGTCAGCCATGCTGACTTTTCCCCAACTATATCTGATAATTTTTATTATAGTTTAAACTAATTTGCCTGGTAATGAAGTAGGCTTACCACCCTGTAATTGCCAGGATCAGCTTTGGAGCCTTTTTTAAAAACGGGTATTATGCTACCTACCCTCTAGCACACAAACTAATTTAATCAGTAGGTTACATACCACAATTAGTAGCTCTATAATTTAATGTACGAGTTCCTTCAGAATTCTTGGGTTAATACCATCTGGTCCTGGTGCCTTATTACTGTTTGTTTAATCAATTTCAATCTGGAACAGTTCCTCAGATTTGTCTCCTAAAAAGAATGGCTCGGATGTCTGACTCTCCCCAATATCCTCTGCTGTGAAGACTGATGCAAAGAATTCATTTAGCTTCTCTGCAAAAGCCTCATCTTGAGCGCTCACTGACTGTTTGGCAGGCTTCCTGCTTCTGATGTCCTAAAAAAAACCAAAAAAACCAATCTGTTGTTAGTTTTTGTGTCCTTAACTAGTTGCTCTTCACATTCCTTCTTGGCCTGCCCTATTATAGTTTTACACTTGATTTACCAGTTTCTATTTTCCTCGGACTGGGCTTCTAATTTTTAAAGGCTGTATTTTTTAATCTAACTGCTTCTTTTACTCTGCTGTTTGACCATTGTTGAATTTGTTTGAGCTGGGGTATGCATTTAGTTTGAGCCACTATTATGGTGTTTTTAAAATAGCCTCCATGCAGGTTGCAGGCATTTCATCCTTGTGACTGTTCCTTTTTATTTCCATTTAACTAGCTTCCTCATTTTTGTGTAGTTCCCCTTTTTGAAGTTAAATGCTACTGTGAGGGGTTTCTTTGGCATTTCCCCCCTACAACGGTGTTAAATTTAATTACATTAATCCTATTATCTCGTGGTTCACCTATATTCACCTCTTGAACCAGATCCTGTATTTCACTTAGGACTAAATCAAGAATTCCTTCTCCCCATGTCAGTTTCAGAAAAAGCAGCTCCAAGAAATTGCTGAAATATTCTATGCTAAGTATTCTCGTACTGATGTTCACAGAATTACTTCTGACACTTGGCAAGGTTTTAGGGAAAAAACATTAAATGATTCTAGTGTACACACTCGTGTATCATATTCAGGTATGGTGACTTGCCTGCTGGTGCGAAGGTTGCAGATCTCTTGAGGCATCTAGATAGACTTGTGTGTCGTGCTGGGGAGGAGCCGGTAGTCATGGTACATGTAGGTACCAATGACATAGGGAAGGGTAGGAGAGATGTCCTGGAGGCCAAATTTAGGAAAGAGACTGAAATCCAGGACCTCTATGCTGGCATTCTCAGAAATGCTTCCAGAGTGCCTCGTGTTAAAGGAGGATATTGATAAAATAGGCATCACAGAAACCTGGTGGAGTGAGAACAATCAATGGGACACAATCATTCCAGGGTACAAAATATATTGGAAGGACAGAACAGGTCCGGGGGGGGGGGAGGGAGGGTGGCACTATATGTGAAAGAAAATGTAGAATCAAATGAAGTAAAAATCTTAAATGAATCCACATGTTCCATAGAATCTCTATGGATAGTAATTCCATGCTCTAATAAGAATATAACAGTAGGGATCTATTATTGACCACCTGACCAGGACAGTGATAGTGACTATGAAATGCTAAGGGAGATTAGAGAGGCTATCAAAATAAAGAATTCAATAATAGTGGGGGATTTCAATTATCCCCATATTGACTGGGTACATGTCACCTCAGGACGAAATGCAGAGACAAAATTTCTTGATACTTCAAATGACTGCTTCTTGGAGCAGCTGGTACAGGAACCCACAAGGGGAGAGGCAATTCTCGATTTAGTCCTGAGTGGCACGCAGGATCTGGTCCAAGAGGTAACTATAACAGGACTGCTTGGAATTAGTGACCATAATATAACAACATTTAACATTCCTGTTGTGGGAAGAACACCTCAGCAGCCCAACACTGTGGCATTTAATTTCAGAAAGGGGAACTATGCAAAAATGAGGAGGTTAGTTAAAAAGAAATTAAAAGGTACAGTAACTAGAGTGAAATCCCTGCAAGCTGCATGGACACTTTTCAAAGACACCATAATAGAGGCCCAACTTAAATGTATACTCCAAATTAAAAAACACCGTAAAAGAACTAAAAAAGAGCCACCATGGCTTAACAACCATGTAAAAGAAGCAGTGAGAGATAAAAAGGCATCTTTTAAGAAGTGGAAGTCAAATCCTAGTGAGGTAAATAGAAAGGAGCATAAACAACGCCAAATTAAGTGTAAAAATGTAATAAGAAAAGCCAAAAAGGAGTTTGAAGAACAGTTAGCCAAAGACTCAAAAGGTAGTTACAAAATGTTTTTTAAGTACATCAGAAGCAGGAAGCCTGCTAAACAACCAATGGGGCCCCTGGACAATCGAGATAAAAAAGGAGCACTTAAAGACGATAAAGTCATTGCAGAGAAACTAAATGAATTCTTTGCTTCAATCTTCATGGCTGAGGCTGTGAGGGAGATTCCCAAACCTGAGCCATCCTTTGTAGGTGACAAATCTGAGGAATTGTCACAGATTGAAATGTCAGTAGAGGAGGTTTTGGAATTAATTGATAATCTTAACAGTAACAAGTTACTGGGACCAGATGGCATTCACCCAAGAGTTCTGAAAGAACTCAAATGTGAAATTGCAGAACTATTAACTATGGTTTGTAACCTGTCCTTTAAATCAGCTTCTGTACTCAATGACTGGAAGATAGTGAATGTAACGCCAATATTTAAAAAGGGCGCTAGAGGTGATCCTGGCAATTACAGACTAGTAAGTCTAACGTCAGTACCAGGCAAATTAGTTGAAACAATAGTAAAGAATAAAATTGTCAGACACATAGAAGAACATAAATTGTTGGGCAAAAGTCAACATGGTTTCGGTAAAGGGAAATCATGTCTTACTAATCTATTAGAGTTCTTTGAAGGGGTCAACAAACATGTGAATAAGGGAGATCCAGTGGCCACAGTGTACTTAGATTTCCAGAAAGCCTTTGACAAGATCCCTCACCAAAGGCTCTTACCTATATTAAATTGTCATGGGATAAGAGGGAAGATCCTTTCATGGATTAAGAACTGGTTAAAAGACAGGGCACAAAGGGTAGGAATAAATGGTAAATTTTCAGAATGGAGAGGGGTAACTAGTGGTGTTCCCCAAGGTTCAATCCTAGGACCAATCCTATTCAACTTATTCATAAACGATCTGGAGAAAGGGGTAAACAGTGAGGTGGCAAAGTTTGCAGACGATACTAAACTGCTCAAGATAGTTAAGACCAAAGCAGACGGTGAAGAACTTCAAAAAGATCTCACAAAACTAAGTGATTGGGCAACAAAATGGCAAATGAAATGTAATGTGGCTAAATGTAAAGTAATGCCCATTGGAAAAAATAACCCCAACTATACATACAATATAATGGGGGCTAATTTAGCTACAACTAATCAGGAAAGAGATCTTGGGAGTCATTGTGGATAGTTCTCTGAAGTCGTCCATGCAGTGTGCAGCGGCAGTCAAAAAAGCAAACAGGATGTTAGGAATCATTAAAAAAGGAATAGAGAATAAGATGGAGAATATTTTATTGCCCTTATATAAATCCATGGTACGCCCACATCTTGAATATTGCATACAGATGTGGTCTCCTCATCTCAAAAAAGATATACTGGCATTAGAAAAGGTTCAGAGAAAGGCAACTAAAATGATTATGGGTTTGGAATGTGTGCCATATGAGGAGGGATTAAAGAGGCTAGGACTTTTCAGCTTGGAAAAGAGGAGACTAAGGGGGGATATGATAGAGGTATATAAAATCATGAGTGGTGTGGAGAAAGTGAATAAGGAAAAGTTATTTATTTGTTCCCATAATATAAGAACTAGGGGGCACCAAATGAAATTAATGGGCAGCAGGTTTAAAACAAATAAAAGGAAGTTCTTCTTCACACAACACAGTCAACTTATGGAACTCCTTGCCTGAGGAGGTTGTGAAGGCTAGGACTATAACCAGGTTTAAAAGAGAACTAGATAGATTCATGGAGGTTAAGTCCATTAATGGTTATTAGCCAGGATGGGTAAGGAATAGTGTCCCTAGTCTCTGTTTGTTTGCCAGAGGGTGGAGATGGATGGCAGGAGAGAGATCACTTGATCATTACCTGTTAAGTTCACTCCCTCTGGGGCACCTGGCATTGGCCACTGTCAGCAGACAGGATACTGGGCTGGACTGACCTTTGGTCTGACCCAGTATGGCCATTCTTATGTTCTTCTTATTCTGGGGAGAGGTCTGAATTTTATTTGTAATTATGGTTTTTACCCAGCCTATATGTTTAGGACTAAGTACTCCTCCTAAATCCACAGTTCTCCTATGGATGTCAATGGGTAGTTTTCATAGTGCTCATGAGGGGAATGTGGTCTTTATCTAATAACTGAACTTATTTATTCTGTACCTAATTATTACATTCAGCATCATTCAGTGGAGCAAATATGTTCATCTTGGAGGCCACTATTACTTCTGCCCTTCATTTCTTTCTTCCCCATCTTCATTTTTGTTTCTTTCCCCCTTTAATGTTTTTGTGTCTCTCTGTTTTTTCTTAATTTCCTTTCCTCCAACAACTCCTGGTTCCCAACACCTGTTGGAGGGTGGGAGATGTCTGGAATAGATTCCCTACCTCTATGTGACCATGCTGCTACTTCTGTGAAATACATGGGAGGAAAAAAAAAAGTGTCACTTTGTCCACTAGATGCTCCTATTACTAGATTGCTCAATAAAATGCAACAAAGAGATCCAGAAGTTGCCATCTTATTCGGCTTTCTAAAGTCAACATATCATTTGTCTGACGTAGAATACTGTGCAACTTGATGGCTAAAAATTGTCTTAAAGAGGGTCAAACTGTATTAACAGTGACTGAAAAGTTTTATAAAGACAACTGCAAAATGTCTCAGAAATGCATTTTGAAATCTAGGTTTACTGTAGTACCTGCTGATGAATCCACCAACAGGTCTGCAGTTAAAGGCTTGTTACCTGGGAAGTCATTCCAGAATAGTCATTCCTGATTAACTATTTCTAAGCAATACATCAGATATTACAGGGTGGGAAACTCTCTATTTGCTGAAATAGTAGACCTAAAATACGGAATTGCTGATGGTATCACATTGAGGATAAAAATAAATGTTGGAGCTATGGGACTAAAAGCAGAACTCCAATTAAACCACTAGGTTAAATTGAGATTGTGTAGCATTGTGGGTTAGTCAAATTGCCCAAACTTAGACATGGAATACTGCATGCTGCATCAAACTACAACCTTGAAACTACTAACATAGATATCAAAATAGGTTATTCTTATTTTTAAGAGGATTGAATTTATTTTGAAAGGCATTTTTCATTGTAAGTCCTGAAAAACTATAGTAATATCAAGCTCTTGCTGATGCCTATAAAGTACCGGGAGAAGCAAACTATTCTGAAGGTATTGACCGTGCACACCAGTCTCCTAGTCAGGTCACAACACTGAATGCAAGGGAAACAAATTATCACGCCTTGTCATCTATTGGGGATGCACTGCAGACAGTGAAGTAGGGCCTGCTGTAGCCCGAGCTAGGGGCACTGTTAACGAGTAAAGATGTGCCCACACTGGGGAAAAAGATGTGTTTTAGCACGTGTCAGCTCACATGGAAGTGGTAACAACCAGTACAATCCGCATGCAGACAAGGCAGTGGTAGTTCCTGCTCATGTGTGTTAAACTACCCCCGCCTGGTCCACAGGGGCCTTCACCACGTCTTGTCCACCACATTAAAACCCACCTTTTCTGCTAGAGAAGAAAGGCCCCAGAGGTAACACAGGGCGCCCCCCCCGGGCAGGCCCCGCTGCCTGGGCTGCGTACACAGCAGCGCCACGAGGCTAGTGAACACGCGGATCCAGCCTTGCCCCTTTGCTCCGGCGCCGTCCGCCCGGTGCTGCCTCACTTCAGATTCCGAAGCCCGGCTGGGCGGGGGGAGCGCGGGGTGTGCGTGCCCCAGGGTGGGCGCGGGGCTGGTGCCAGAGCTCTTTCCGGGGAATGGGGTCCCGGAAGCGGAAGTGTCAGAGGACGGCTTCCGGCGGAAGTGGCGCTGGTCGTTGGTTGTGCTCCTTGCTGGCTCGTTTCCCCCTCCCGGCCGCTCTCGGTTCTGAGGGAACGGCCGCCGCTGGGCGAGTGCAGAGCCGGAGCCGAGCCGAGCTGTGCGCGGGCTTTTCGGACGGCTTCCTGCGGCTCCCGTTCACAAGGCGGCGGCCAGCATGGCACGACTACCCGGCGGCGGCGCGTGAAGGATGTGGCGGAGGCTGTAGCCGAGGGAGCCCTGAACTCCGGGCAGCGCCTCCCACGGCTGCTCCCAAGCTCCTGGCACCGGCTCTGGGGAGCTGGCAGCGGGCCCCGCGCCGGCCCCCGCTAGCGCTCTCCCGCCTTCGGGCGTGAATCTGATCCCTCCCTTTCTCCCCCAGCGCGCGGTCCCCTCAGCACCCGCCCCGCACCCAGCGTCCTCCAGCCCGCAGACTCACAGCACCTGCTCTCATCCCCTGCTTGGTACCTGCCCCGGCAACACCGCCCCGGGTCTCTCTGAGCGGCGGGTCTCTGGTGCCCTGTGTGTCTTGCTCTGGATTTGAAGATCTGAGTTCAAAGAGTCTCGGAGAGTGAGTGTGAAATATAATGGCTTCGTCGTCTGGAAATGACGACGACCTCACCATCCCTAGAGCTGCTATTAACAAGATGATCAAAGAAACTCTCCCCAATGTCCGGGTGGCTAATGATGCCCGGGAGCTGGTGGTGAACTGCTGCACTGAATTCATTCACCTCATCTCCTCGGAGGCCAACGAGATCTGTAACAAGTCTGAGAAGAAAACCATCTCCCCAGAGCATGTCATACAAGGTGAGTGCCTCGAGGGCAGTCATCTGGTAGATGACAGACCATGTCGTTTAATGCAGTGTTGTTGTAGCCATGTCGGTCTCGGGATAATAGAGAAACAGGGTGGGTGAGGTAATATTTTTTTAGTTGGCTAACTGCTGTTGGTGAGAGAGGCAAGCTTTCCAACAACAAAGAGCTCTTCTTTAGGTCTATGACCCTAAAATTTATTTCTCTAAAAGTACTGGCAGAAAAAGTCAATATTTTTAAGAACATGAGTAAGATTATTTGTTGCCTTGCATTGCAAGAGGGAGGCTACTTTTGTGGTGAAGGGGGCAGGAGTTTTCAGTTCCTGCCCTTGTTCTCTTCCTGTGTGACTTTGGGTGAGTCACTTATATTTCTGTGCTTCAGTTTCCATACCTGTGAAATGAGGATTATCTCTCAGGGTGGTTGTGCAGATTACTTCCCTGTTTCTTACAGAAATAAAATAAAATACTAAGCACTTGCAAACGAGAGGCTGATACTCTGTATAAGATGGGGATGGGAGGTGGGCTTTATGAGAGAGTTCCAGGCTTTTGCCCCTGATGATAAACCAATCCCCTAGCTGATGTAAGAAGAAAGGTACTGGGATTCCTACCAAACTGTTCCTGGACTTGCTTTGTGGCTTCATCTTTTGTATCAGTTTTGGTGTAATAGGTGTGTACACTTAAAAATATGCCATTGCACCCTATTCTGGCTGTTGGCTCCCACCTTCTGTGGCTGCTTGATGGAAAAGTTTTCTGGTTCTTTTTTTGTTCTCTCTCGAATCTTGGAGCCTCCTGATTTTGGTGAGTATCTGCTATTCTAGGTCTCTCCAGCCTTCTTTTTTGTGACTAGAACCAGTGCCTGACACTGCTGCTCATAATTTTCTCAAGCAGTAACAGAATGAAACTAATGACTTGGGTTACTTCCACAGCTGCTTCTGAAAGCCACATGGGCTGCTCCTATCAAGAATCATGTTCATTTTTCTCAGATACTTGAGAAAGCTGCCACAATTCTTGACAGTTTCATTGCTGCCCACAAAGTTGTGAATTAAGGTAGTAGTGAAAGTGATCAGAGTTTTAGTTTTACTCAGCTGCTTGGCAAGTCAGTGAATAGCAGCATAAGAAGTAGAACTTCAGGCTCAGGAAAACAATCCAGCATTAGTCTGTATCAGTTCACATGGAAAGTTGTTTTTGAAACTATAAGTACTAAATGCTCAATTAATTAGATTCTGCAGACTCTGATGAGGTATGCTAACTCCGCTCACCAGAAAAAGTTTCCTATTTGCTATATATAAGTGGATTTTTCAAGCTCTGGTTATGATGACTTATAATAAAGAGCAGTATAAGAAAATATGAACCATATGTAAACTTTTGTTATAGTTAACATTTTAAGAAAATGGTGCCTTACAGTAAAATTGATTCTTAAAAATCCTCTCAAAAGTGAAATGATTACCACAGACAAACTGTATCTGTCATGTGTTGTCTACTAACAAATATTTTGTCAAGTTATAATTGCTAGTATGTTCAAAGTTCTAAATTTTGATATAAAGCTCTTCTTGAATTCCAGGTTGTCAGTGTTAATCAAATTTTGTTAAATAAATGTTGATGTTTATCCATTTATATGGTCAAATGTGGTAAGAAGGATGTTACTGTCATAAAATTTTATATTCTGCGTCTACCTTCATTGCTATCCTTATTATCCTTCAGAAATACATAGGTTAGGAAGGAATTAGTACCATATCAGGTGATTCCTTGAAGCATGAGGGTTAATATCACTATTTTAAAGAAAATTATTTAAGATTTATGTGGTGCATATAATTTAAATATTTCTATCCCATTCTGTATTCTAAAACTTAGTTTGCTTTTTTTTGACTACTATCTTTAAGTTGTCTACAATGGCTTTGTCAAAAGCTTCCTGAAAGTTCAAATACATTTCAGTAAGTTCTCCTTTGCCCACTATTTTATCAATATACTAAAGGAAATATTTCTTTGATATGCTCAATTTTTTAGTAAGTAAGCTGCAGTTTGCTCTTTCTGTCATATTCATCTAGATTTTTATAATTATCACTTAAATCAATTTATTTGGAACTTAAATGAGGCTTACTGGTTGGGTATTCCCAGGATCGCCCCTACTTGTTTAAAATTTGCTACTCTCCAGAACACCAGTATAGTAGCTAATCTTAATGAGAGATTACATCTTTTTATTGGCAGCTCAGTCCATTCTTACATTCTTTCAGAGATCATGGTCCATACTATATGGCTCTTGTTTCTGAACTATCTTTATCTTCTTGTTCCTGCACTACCTTTTTTTGACACATCAGTATGTCAGTTGAATACCTGAAAAGAGTAGGTCTAGGGTAGGTATCACCAACATCCTTTGTGGGAAAAATTGGAAAAAATAAATAATTTAGTGTCTCTGCTTTTTTTAAATTCGAATTGCTATACGGTATTTTAGAAGATCACCATTTCTTCTGTAACCTTTCTGGTTCATATATATGTAAAGAATTCCTGTACCTTTTTTTTATGACTTTGACTATTTGCTCTTCAAAATCCCTTATACTTTACTAATTTTCCCTGCCATGGTTCATGCTTTCTTTCTGTTGGCTTTGCTGGGGTTAGATTTGCATTTTCTGAAAGATACCTATTTGGTTCAAGTAACATCTTGTGCATTGCCATCTTGTAATTGAACTATTTTTTTGTTTAGGTCCTTTCTGTTTAGATGCCCATGACTTTGTTATGGTATGTTTTAAGTGGCCTCCATTGAGTCTAAGGAGTCTAATGTATTTACTTTCGATTTTAATGTCTTTTTTAATTAGTTTCCTCCTCTTTTTGAAGTCTCCTTTCTGAAGTTTAATGGAACACTACTAGCTTTTGGTATGATTCCTTGCCCACAGCAAATTTAATCTGTTTCTTTCAATTAATGGAAGTTCTGATTTAGTTTTTAAAGCAAGATCCTGCAACTGCAGCGGTTCTCAAACTGTGGGTCGGGACCCCAAATTGGGTCGGGACCTCATTTTAATGGGGTCACCAGGGCTGGCGCCTGGGATTGAAGCCTGAGCCCCACCACGCAGGGCTTCAGCCCTGGGCAGTGGGGCTCAGGTTACAGGCCCTCTGCTTGGGGCTGAAGCCCTTGGGCTTTGTCCCCCGGCCCGGGGCGGTGGGGCTCAGTTGGGCTCGGGCTTTAGTCCCCCGGCCCCTGGAGTCATGTAGTAATTTTTGATCCCTGTTGTTGCTCAGAGCCCCACTGAAGTCAATGGCAGATGTGCTATTTGCTTTACATGCTATTGTACTCAATATTGACAGTATAATCTCTCTTAATTTCAGTATGCTGTGGTAAAATATAGTTGTTTTGTTGAATAACAGGATACATTTAAAAGTATTCAAGTCTCTACCTAGCCTAGAAAAAAACACTTATTTGGAAGATTTCATTGTTGTATTTCTTATTCTAAATAATGCATTGCATAAGTAGTATGTAAAATGAAAGCCCACACATGATGATGTATTCCTTATTGTATTTCTTTAGATTTAATAAAATACTTAAGACTGAAACGTTCTGTACATTGATTAAAATACAAAATATTTAATATTTTTAAAATAAAATACAAACTTTCAAACAGGCACTATGCACAAGGTACCTTGTATTATCACGTATCCTACCCATTACATAATACAACTGTAAAAATAAAAACCACCATAAAGAATACGGCTCCACAACTAAATTGCCTCAGATCCAAACTGGTCAAAATTGATGCTGAGACTCTCAAACTCACTCTTCTGAAAGAGTTCTTTCAACGTGCAGAAACAGAAAAGACTAAGAGTGAACCTTTTACATAGACTATCTCTAATCAACAGCAAGATCCCAGGGTTGATTCTGAGACATCTTACCCCTCTAGTTGGCAGAGCAATTCAATTGTATCTGTGGAGCAGAGGCCAAACTTAAAGGCCACAGGGGACGAGAGTTAGTTATCAGTTTTCTGAACAGGTAGAGTACCAGTAATGAGCTCTTTACGAGGCTTTTTTGTATAATTCAATAAAATGAGTCACCTGACAAATCTTTGAAGGGGA
>NW_020664562.1:22521659-22582816 GCF_002925995.2 Terrapene triunguis | reverse complement strand
TTAAACCTGTAGCATTTAAAGTAAACCAAATAGATCAGAGCGCTGATATCTACATGTGCAAATAGTAATAACAAAGCTGTTGAAGGCTGTGCCATTAACTTCATCAGAAAATATTTGTCAGTGATAAAGTAAAATACTGGTATGTCAGTTGGCCTTTTCTACAATAGGCTTTAAAACCAATTTTGAAAACAGAATATAAACTTTATTAAAAAATTAAATTTAGATAAAAGATGCAGTCAACTAAATTTGCCAGCTTAAAAGTGAAACTGACAATAAACAAAAGGAAGACTGACTTTATGGATTTTCATTGTCTAAGATTTGCAAAATGTACAAAATAACTAGAGCATGAATTGTCCCAAGTAAATTCTATTTTTACAATTTTCATTTTTAATAATCAAAGATTTTACTAATAAAGAAATGTACTTGTTTGTCTTATTAAGTTAACTGTTGCTTAAAATTAGTTTTCAAACACTTTTTGTCTGGTGAAGAAAGGACCAAACCTTTTCCTCTTATTTTTTTAAAAATCAAATTCAAGTCAGGGGCTATTTATCCAGGTACTTATGTGGCAACCATCACAGTAGTTTTGTAATGCTTCCAAAGTATATTAAAAACAGATAATCTATCTTCCTAGTTTAATTAATCGGAGACCTTTTGTGTATGTGAAGAACTAAGCTTTCCCCCAGTAAATTGAAGAAATTAGTTTTACACTGACTTTTGAAAGTGGAGAGGTCCATAGTCATTCTTCTCATCAAATATAAGATCTTTCCCAGCAGCTGGTCTATCTCTCTCACTTGCAAGCCCACTGTTCATTTGTCATCTGTTTCTTTGTTCACTGGAATGTTGCTGTTGTAGATGCTCATGGAGCTGAGAGGCAATCTCTCAGGTATCTTGGTACTCAAAACCCTCAATGGGATAAATCTAAAACAGACTAGGATCCAGAATAGAGTCTGAGAGCAGAATGCTAGGGTGGAGGTGATAACGGGGAGGGCCTCTGTTAAGCAGATGTGTTTTATACCACAGGGAGCTTTTTCTGGGTTTGACTTCATTCCTAGATATGCGGTGCAATAATCAAGCATAGAGGTCCCTAATGAATCAATCACTGTGACAGGTCTCTGTCTGCTAAAATGGGGTTTAATTTTCTGGCTAGTAATAGATGGTTGTTACTGCTGCTGTTTGGGCATCTAATAGCATTGAAGAGTCCTTAAGGAGCCCATGGCTGCAGACCAATTTAGCAATCTAAAGGCAGATGCTCTCTGTAGTACAGAGGCAAGTTCTTCAAAATATTTCTGTAGCTTTCATCCTATTTTCAGTGGCTAGCTGAATAATGTTTGAAACCAGTGTATCCAGAACCCCTTTTTCCAGTAGTTCAAACTACTTTAAAGCATGGTTCAAAGCTCAATGTGGACAAGAGTTGGATCCTATCTACAGTAAAACAACTTTTAGGAACCTGGTTACAACAGTTGTTCCCTGATGCTGTCTATCCAACCTGTTGTATATTTTGTGGAGACTATTAAAACCATGATTAGGTCCCAGCTATGCTACAAGATGGAATAGTGTCTTAGCGTTTTAGGGAGGGTTGGAGGACAGTTACTGAATTGCAACTAGGTATGCAACACACTATTATTTACATTGGGGGTGGGGTCTTAAATTAGCAATCCTTTCTTTCCTGAAATGGCCAAGTTGTTGCATATCGGTGCTAACTTCAGCCTGTTAAGAAAATGTACTTTTCTGGTTGGTCCATTATGCTTAAATGGGAGAAGGATGGGACTTTGGGCAGATGTGGTGTGTATGGTACATGTTACCATATATCTGTTCTTAAGCAAAATGGGAAATATGGCACCGGTTCCATTCATTTGTCTGGTTTATATGAAATTATTTTAAATTTATAACTAAGAAATTAAACTGTCTCCTTGTCTTGCTGTTTTTCTCTGACTAGTTCCCTCACCTTTATGAAATATAGCTAAGAAATTTAAAAGTACCAGCAAAACCAGAGAAGAGCACACTTGATAGTCTCAAGGTTTGAAGATTTAAGACTGCACTTTTGGTGCAGGAAGGGAGTAGGGGAATATGACTTAAGCCATGGTTTTCAAACTTTTGGAGCTGAGCCCCTTCCCCTTTTCACCCCCCCCCCCCCGAGTTATAATTTTTGGTTGTGCTGCCCCAACCCAGAGAAATATAGACACAATACCTGCCCCTCAGGTTTTCAGGGTGTGGGAAGGCACGTGTGACAGTCTCTGGGGGTGGAGCCAGCACTGGGCACAGAGGCTGCCAGGAGCAGAAATCAGCACAGCATCAGTGGATGTTGACACTGACCCACAGGCTGGATGGCTTGTTGATGTGAGTCAGGGGGCTGGAGGTAGTGCTCCCTCCCCAAGTCCCAGCCGCTTGGGGACACCGCTTGCCCCCCAAATGTTCCTCTGTGCCCCTCAGTTTGAAAATCTCTTGCTTAGGCCTTCATGCACTACAGAAGAGTAAAAAGATGCAAATAAAAAAAAAAATGGTTGTGGGTCGCTTTAAATAAGGAATCTATAGGACAGAACAAGTTGGTGTCTTATTACAGGAAATTGTTTTGATGTGACTATAAAATTTAGTTATGCTAATTGATCAACATGTTTTCTTTTTTCCAGCACTAGAAAGCTTGGGTTTTGGCTCCTATATCAGTGAGGTAAAAGAAGTCTTACAAGAGTGCAAAACAGTAGCACTAAAAAGAAGAAAGGCCAGTTCTCGTTTGGAAAATCTTGGCATTCCTGAAGAAGAACTTCTAAGGCAGCAACAGGAGTTATTTGCAAAAGTGAGTGAGGCAATATTTCTGACTAAGAAATCTAATGTGAGGTTGAATGAACTAGACACTCCCTGATTTAGTGCCACAGAAACATGCATAAGTCCAGAAGAATCCCTTGTTCTATGGATTGCATGGCCATGAAAGATTTCACTGAATCTGACCTTGCAAAGTTAATATACCTGGCAAGAAATGCAAATGGATAAATAAGATGCTGGATTTTCTTTGTTACTTCTGTGATCTGACACGCCGGAGACATTGTATAGAAATGTGTAAGTTTTATTAGTCTGAGTTTTAAATAAATGTATTACTTTACCACTGGTGATATCAAAGCCATGCCACTCAATCATGTATTTCTATTTTACAGAAACGTTTACAAATGTTGGAGTTTTAAAAAATTATTCTCAACTACTTTTTGTATTCCTTTACTTGTATTACCAGTTTTTCTTTAGTCCAATTGTATATATGAAGGGAAATGGCAACTAATATTTTAGAAAATGATCAATTTCTGTAAACTATAATCATAGAAATGTAGTGCTGGAAGAGACTTTGAGAGGTCATCTAATCCATCCTCCTGCGATGCGGCAGAGTCATGTGTACATGGGCCATCTCAGACACATGTCCTTAGAAACCACCAATGCCAGGGATTCCACAACCTCTCTTAGAAACGTATTCCAGAACTTAACTACCCTTATAATTAGAAAGTTTTTCTTAATATCTAACCTAAATATCCTTTGCTGCAGATTAGTCCGTTACTTCTTGTCCAACCTTTAGACCAACTTTTATAATAGCCCTTAACATATTTGAAGACTGTTATTAGGTCCCCTCTGAGTTGTCTTTTCTGAAGACTAAACATGCCCAATTTTTTTTTACCTTTCCTCATAGGTCTTAAACCTGCTATCACTTTTGTTGCTCTACTCTGGACTCTCTCCAGTTTATCCATTTCTTTCCTAAAGCATTGCACCCAGAACTGGACAGAATACTCCAGCTGAGGCCTCCCTAGTGCTAAGTAGAACAGGGCAGTTACCTTCTGTCTTTTGTATATGACACTCTGTTAATATACTTTTTTTGCAACTGCATCACGTTGTTGACTCATGTTTAATTTGTGATCCATTATAACCCCCAGATCCTTTTCAACAGTGCTACCACCTAGCCAGTTATTTCCCATTTTGTAGTTGTGCGTTTGCTTTTTTCCTTCCTAGGTGTAGTACTTTCCACTTATCTTTATTGAATTTTATCTTGTTGATTTCAGACCAATTCTTCAATTTATCAAGATTGTTCTGTATTCTAATCCTGTCCTCCAAAGTGCTAGCAACCCCTACCAGTTTAGTGTGCTCTGCACATTTTATAAGCATACTCTCCAGTCCGTGAAAATGTTGAATAGTACAAGACCTGGGACAAACCCCTGTGAGACCCCACTAGAAATGTCCCCCCAGTCTGATAGCAAATCGTTGACAATTACTCTTTGAGTAGGGTCTTTCAACCAGTTGTTCACACACCTTATAATAATTGCATTTAGACCACATTTTGCTAGTTTGCTTATAAGAATGTCAGGTGGACTGTGTCAAAAGCCTTACTAAAATCAAGATATGTCACATCTACGGATTCCACCCATTCATTAGGCCAGTAATCCCATAAAAGAAGGAAATTAGGTTGATTTGTCATGATTTGTTCATGACAAATTCATGTTCAGTTTTACTTATAATTTTATCCTTTACATGCTTGCAAATTATAGTTTAATAATTTGTTCCAGTATCTCCCAGGTCTCAAAGTTAGGCTGACTGGTCTATAATTCCCCATGTCCTCTTTGTTCCTCATTTTAAAGATAGGAACTATGTTTTTCCTTCTCCAGTCCTCTGGAACCTCACCATCTTCCATGAGTTCTCACAAATAATTGCTAATGGTTGAGATTTTCAGCTAGTTTTTAGATACCCTCAGGTGAGTTTCATTGGCTGCTGCCAACTTAAAAATATTTAACTTATCTAACTATTTTAACCTGTTCTTTCCTTGTTCTAGCTTGTTCCTTCCCCATTCTTGTTAATATTAATTTTCTAGTCACAACTTAATATTTTAGCCAAGACTGAAGCAAAATAGGGAACACCCCAGCCTCCTTGATGTCATCTGTTATTAGCTCTTCTTCTCCACTAAGGGAGAACCTACATCTTCCTTCATCTCTTTCTCCCTATGTATTTGTAGTACCTCTTTTTATTGCCTTTTATGTCCCTTGCTAGGTGTAACTCATTTTGTGTCTTAATCATTTCAGTTTAAATGTCTTTCTTGGTTTTGGCTCCATCACTTCATGGGGGAAAAGGGTAATTTCCATCTCTCTAGTAGTTTGTTTGTCACAACAATGCTAAATCTCTAACGTGTCTCCCCAGCTGTTTTCCCTTTACCCTTGAGTGACACTGTATAATCATGTTGATTTACTATGAACTCTAAGATGATGATAATTCAAATATATTTCTCCATGCCTGACCTAATGTGAGACAGGGTCCTGCAACTCAGCCTTTCTTTCCAGCACTTCCTCTGAGATGGTTTGCAGATAATTCAAGTGTAACTGGCTAAGACTAAATTTGATTATGTATCTTCCTAAACAGTCTTCTCTTCTCCCATTCTGTTACTATTGATACCACCGCTATTCTGCCAGACTCGTAATGTGGCAATCATCTACAACACCTCCCTCTTACACCACTTATATCCTGGCCATATGCAAATCATATTGCTTTTTTTGTCCTCTGCATCCTTTCCTTTCTTTCTGTTCCCATGGTGAAAATGCTTATTCAGGTCCTTGTGATCTCACATCTTAGTTGCAACCTTCTCCTCACTGGCCTTACTGAAACTCACGTAATGCCAAAACCCAGATAAACTTTATTTTTGTATGTTGTAAAGTGCCAAGTACATTATAGCTAAATAGATGATGATGATGAGACAGTTGAAGTTTTCACCAGCTTTGGAAATTTATCACACGGCTAACACATGTAATGGTATAGTCCTGTGACAAATTAACGTATAGATACTTTTTTTCCCCCTTCATGCTAAGAGTAAAAAAGCCAATGTGGCTGCTGCAGAAGCAGTGTTTGGTTTTATAACAAACTGGTTAGTTTAAGTTTTTATTTTCTTTTAAGCTTAATGCAATGAAGTTTAATGTGGATAACTTAAATAAAACTACACTCTACACAGGTCAAAAGGAGTAGAGGATGGGTGGGATAGGGATATTCTTACACTCCTGAGAGAGTAATATAAACAATGAGGAATTAAAATAATTAATTGACATTTCATTTAAAGAGGTATTATCAATTTAGACCTGATTTTTGACCTACTTTAAAATTGTTTAATCTAGTAGACACTGTCCTCTGAAGGTATGCATTTAATTTTTTAATTATTAGAGATTAATAAAAAATGCATTATAAAATTGTTAGTGCATTCAAGTTGCACTAGTCTGTGTATTCGATCAATAAATGAAACTTAAAATGGTCCTCATTTGATATTGTACAAAAATCTCTGATCAGATTCTAAAACAATGCATTTTATTTTATTCAACAATATATCAAAGTAGTTTGTGTATGTATTGTGTATGTATTGTTGGAACAAGTGCTGTATTTGCACTCCAGTCCTGCAAATACTTATGCATGTGATTAGTCCTATTGATAATCCATAATTGATGAGCCACTGACTCTTATGGAGCCCTGCCACATTGAATGTGTATCTTAGACATGCATGTCCACTACTAATGTGTTCAGGTGTTGCTTTCATTTGTTTAGAACTTTGGTTAAAATGGCTAAAAGTGTACCAAAGTATCGACTGTGAATAAATTGATTCTCTTTAAACCCTAGTGACTGCATATGAATAATTTTAACTGAAACATTTAAAGCCTCTTTTCAGTGAGGGTTATTTCCTTTGCAGATGTCAGCTTTTTTTAAATCCAGCACATTTGTGCTAGAGCTTTTCAGAGAATTGTCACAACTCTTGGAATAGGGCCAGTATCTTTTTGTACTCTTATTGACTGACTGAAATGTTCCAAAATATTATCCTTAGGTAGACAGTAGGTTCAGAAAATTTCTGCCTGATAGGCCAGTTATGGAAAATTCAAAATGAAAAGGGGATTTGAATGGAAATGTGAACTTAACTTTAAAAGTGTCCTATATAGAGGGGGGAAATGGGCTTTTGCTCTATTTTGCTTTATCTATAAAGAAGACCTGATTTTTGTTTCAAAAGATTTTTTTCTGCTGTTTTTTTTTTTTACAGTGCAAATTCAGGTTTTAAGTGGACTTGGCAAGCTGTTCAAGTAATCACCTGTATGACAACTGTCAAATCGTCTCAAATATTCCTGCAAGCATACCCTGATTTAGGCAGTGGCCTACCTTTTTGATTGTACCATTCTTTCATTTTTTAGAATTTCATTTATTTGCGTTCCACATTTTTCTGAGTTAAAATATCTCAGTTAAGAACTTTTGTTGTTGTTGTAATTAGGCATAAGTGTCTATCTAAGGTTAACCTGATTGGAGACCATAAAGGCTTACTCTTTTTTCTTACTGTTATTACTGTTCTAATAAATTAGTGCTTTAAAATATTTGGCCAATGTTTGGTCAGTTGACCAATTATTTTTGGAGGCGACTATAGTGACTAAAGTACTAGAAAAAATATGACATCACAAGCAAGTGAAAGCTGACAGTTGAGAGGAGAAGGGACTTCTAATAAAACTTTTTACTTTGTTTGCACTTTTTATACTCTCAGCTTCAGTACCTAACAATCATTTAACAAAGACTTCCTGTCAAACATCAAGGGATGTCAAACATCCCTTCTCCTTGAATTGAGGAAAGTTAACTCACAATAAACTTCTGAGAATCTTGAAAATTCATCTAGCAAAACTAGACTTAACATTCCTGATATTTATGTAACAAAACCAAGCAATCTTTTGGAGATGGGGAAATCTTTAATACTCTTATTTCAGAAAGAAGCAAAAACGGTGTTGGGAGATGGAGGATGATAGGGCTGAATTTAGGTTCAGCTGCAAAGGTTAGGCTCTTGTTAAATAAGAATATTGTTACATTACTTCGCTAGTTCTGACACTTTCAAACTATAACATATTGTGCATGTTTCACTTTCCTCACCCTCCATTTTTCCTTTTAATTTAATTTCATGCTTTGTTTAGGACACACGTAACAAACATATGTTCAGAGTGAATTGGTTTCTAAACATGTGAAGTATTAGTCAGCATCATCCTAATCCATGTGCACTGCATTTAAGGTCTAAGATTTCTTAGTTAGAACTACCATTTTAATAATGTCTTGCTTAAAGTAAAGCCTGGACTTCCTGGTCAGTATTTCCTAGGCAGTGTGGATAAGTGGTGGAAGGACTTGTTAATGCTAATTCTAGCCACTCTGCAACATTCCTGGTTAATTTTTCATTTGAAAGTGGTGCCTCTCTGATCCTGTGCAACCCCCAAAATTTTGGTTTTTTTCAAGTACATTTTTATTTACCCCAACCTCTTTGGTTTTCTGAGCATAAATGCTCCAAATGATGGTTGTACAGCATACCATAAAAATAGGTTATGCCAACGTGAAGAAAAAATGTTAATATCAATGCAAAGCATTGCAGTATTTTGAACACCCTTTATGTACAGTGATTATTTTTAGGTATAAATCTTGTACTTTGCACCTGCAGTTTCTGCTATACCAATAATGTAATCGTTGCCCGTGTGCTATACTAATTCCTTAAAAGGATATTGGAAGTCTTGGGTTTTGTTAACAATTTAATTTTTGTTTGTCTTCAGGCTAGACAGCAGCAAGCAGAACTGGCCCAGCAGGAATGGCTACAGATGCAACAAGCAGCCCAACAAGCACAGCTTGCTGCTGCGTCAGCCAGTGCATCCAATCAGGCAGGATCCTCTCAGGATGAAGATGATGAAGATGATATCTGAAATTCACCACCTGAGTTTCTCTTCCCACTGAGAAATATCTTTCCTGCACAATGAAAACAGTGAAATGAATGCTTACCTGTAATTTTGTATGCATCTTGGACTGGCCATGGTATTCTAGGGATGTCTGCTGTTGTGTGCTGTACATGTAAAAACTGTCTTTTTTTGAACTCTTAAAGATTTAAGGTTCAATATCATATCAACTTTGGATTTTTAATGGTGTATATGGAAATTTTAGATAGCAGTGCGTCATTTATTTGATCAATAAACAGTGTTAAAATAAACAACAAGTTTATAAAATAGTGAGATTTATACAGAAGCTCTAAATCCACATTTGCATTTCTCTTCCCTTTTAACTAAACTATAAAATCTTACATAGAGAATTTTTAATTGTTTTTCTTTTTTGGGGGGGTGGGAGTGGTTCAGTAGACACTTAATCTGCATAATGGAAACAAGCAAAGAGGTCAGCATAGTAAAGTCTGAATTCTTTGTCCTTTTAAAAATGAGGATATATATATATGGCAATAAATATTATATGTGCTCAAATACCACATTTGTTACAAATTTGAAAAGATACATTTTCACTAAGCTAGGAAAAGGTATGTTTAATAGGAGTTGTAGAAATTCTGTCTTTTTTTTTGTATAGGGGTGAAATAATAAACCCATGATTTTATTATATCTATGAAGAGTCCTGAACCAATGGATATTTCATTTCAAAGACTGACCAGTGTAGAGAACTAATAATTCTTATTATTTCACTCCAATTTAATGTTAACTGTTATTGATGGTATTACTTGCGTAGTCCGGACATGTTCATATTGTTCACATGTAAAGCTGGAACTTGGTGAACCAGAATTGTGTTAGTTCCATTGACTTAACTGGGAATTATTAAATGTTCAAGCCTACAAAGGCAAAAGTTGAAGCTAATGAACCTGGTTTCAGTAAAAGAGGGATTTTTATTTAACCCTGATTAGTTAGTTATTGTTGTCAGCATAATGTTAACATTTTCCAGACTAGGTTACCAACGGATTCCTCAGCTACCTTGTGAAACAATAACATTTTCTTCATTCAAACAGGTTAGTAGGTGCAAATGATTGTCCAAGTTTAGTTAGGAAAGTATGCCCCAAGAGTAATCAGCACGATAAGGATCAGGAATGAGAAAGGAGTCTTTTTGACAGGTTGACTTTGAAAATTCTGTTTATATAAATGGATGGGCAGCTGTTCTTTGTGTAGAAATAGACCACAGTTGTGTCCATTATAGAATTTTAATGTTGAATGAAGAAATATTGGCCTATGTTCTGGTACTCTTGTTTCCAGCAGAATGGAAAAGCCACTTGCATACTAGTGAAAACGATTAGATCAGATAGCTGTGTAAGAATGCACTCTCTTTTCTTTTAGTATGCTCTTGACAAGTTTCTCTAGTAAAAATTTTTGACTAAAAGCTGTGGGTGCAGCAATCTGTTTACATAGCGAAATAAACAGAAAACAGTGTGCCCATTTTAAGCAGAGATCTGAACAAGTACAGTTGGCATATATTCAGATCTGCAAGGATCACCCAGTGGCTTTTGATTTCAATTTTAGAGTCATTAGGTTACATATTGAATAAACTTGCACATTTTCTAAATGCATCCGTGCAGTGATGGCTCAAAAAGTAAAGATTAGTTTGTTGAATGTTAAGTTGAAAAACTTTCATGAAATATGTTGGACAAGATTTGACTAAGGAAGTGGTTTTCTGTAAAGACTTAAGTACCAAAGGTAGTAAATCTAGTCTAGTGAAACAATGTTAATGTGCAGTGTTGGCTTTTCTAATTTGTACTGTATCACCTTACACTTTCTATTTTAAATGAGTCTTTTTCTTTTAAGTAAACAAAATTAGGTATTTCACACTTGTTTTTTCTGATGCAGAATTCAGGTTAACATTTTACTGCATCTGGTATGTATGGGATAGTATGTTTGGTTCCTTGTGACCTTTTCTTTGGACGTTCCTGTGCTTTTTTCATATGCTGTATTCTTCAAGCAATAAAATTCTGATGTGTTTTTTAAATGGTTTTTATGTTTAATGTTGAATAGTCACTTTTCTTCACTGCATTTGCAATGTTATAAAGAAGAAATTTAAGGTTATTTAAGCACTGCTGCCATTTTGACTGGTGAGCAATTTTTGTGACAAAGATAAGGCTACCCAAAATCTGCTGTATGATATTCCTGCTCAGTTGAGCTAATTATATACTTGTAAACAGTATCTCTGTTTTGTCATGTTGACTCTCCTTCCAGGAAGTATATTTTCCCTATTTGCAATATTTGCATTTTTGTAAAGTGAACAGGTTCACTTGTTTAAAAACTGCATTTCCAGCTTTTCAGTGCTAAAGGGACAGTCAAAACCTCTAGAGTCAGATACACATTACTTATTACATCTTTTAGAATTTTATGGTGAGAAGAAATTTCTATTGTGAATTTTTTAATTTGAACAAACTAGCCATTATTTTTGTAGGACTTACTGCATTTATGTCTTGCCTCCTTCTGCTGGGTGGCACAGACAAAGCTATTTCTAGAGCTATGATACTACTGATGCTGGTACACAAATAATAAATAGGCATAAGACATTATAAATTTAAGTTTGGTGAGTAAATCAGATGTCACTACTTAGTCTCTATTTTAAATAGGTGTGTCAGGAAATCAGTGCAGTCCTAGTGGGAAAAGAAAAGGTGCAAAGAATATTGCAAATAAGTTACATTACAAAAATTAGTTGTTCTTTTTAAGCTTATCATCAAATATAAATCGTCAGTGTTCCATAGGCAACTTTTCATTCTCTCATGTCAGAATTAGGCTCTCTATTCAGTATCCAAAATACAGTTCAGGAAGAGTGAAACTTGAAATTAACTTCAGTACCAAATGTGAGGCTTTGACACTTTCTCAAGGTAATCTTATAAGAAACCAGTAGAAAGAGGGAGCAGAGTTATTTGCGACCTAGTCACTTGTCATATGTGTAGCAGATTCTTTTCAAGCTTGGCATAGCATTAAACTGACACAGTATATCTCAGCAGAAGACATTCATTGCTGAGTAACGCTTTCAATTCAAGGCTGTTATGGAAGTTGAGTAAAGCTCTGTTTTCTGTCACTCCAATGGAATGTGTATGCATGACGTTTTACATGGTGAATAAAGTAGTTCCTTTTAATACTGCTTTTCTGGGATAAAATGAACAGTGAATTTTTCAAAAAACTTAAGCTGGAATCCCCCTTAAAAGTATATTTGAATGTCTCGTGTTCGGACAGAAGTGCTTGTTACAGGTTTGTTAATACGTTAAAAAAAAAAAATCACATTTCTAGGAATGGAGAAAGCTCAAGTGGTAGATGGTGCATGTCAGATTTTGTAAAAGTGCCTTCATTAAAGAAGATACTTCTATATGCATAATAGTACATGTTCGTTGATCTTCAAATCACTTTGAAACCGTGTCAAATTAAAAAAATGACTTACTGTAAATTCTTCATTGTTTATGTGCAAAACTCGATTACCTCTAAACGGAACCACTTGCACAACTTTAGTTGTAATGTAACATTGAATTTGAATGCAAAAACTAAAGTTCCATAATGTTGCCTTAAGATTCTGAAATGAAGTATAATACTGAATGTGTAATGACTACAATATGCAAAGGCTGCCAAGGCTGACTTGAGTGCTAGTGTAGTTCAGCTAGCTAAATAGTAACAGTTTTACTTTCAATATTGCTTTACTATCTCCTGTGAATCATTCCTTTTGCTTTTGACAATTTTTAACAAGTGTCCCTTTAAAGGGAGTGGGGAGTAAAGTTGAGATGGGGTTCCAAAATTCATCTGTTTGCGAGATCTATCTAGTTGTTAAAAATTTAGGATTTCAGTGCTGGGTAGAGACCTGTCAAGTAAATGGACCATCCACCCACACTGAACATAGCCATCATTGCTGAATGTTCCTGGCATAACTCAGTGGAGGAAAAAGGTATGGCAGTAAGTTTAAAAGTTGGTCTGTTAAGGTCCACTTGTAGTCAGAGAAGTGGCAATGGCCACTTAATCAACAGATGCTGTGTGTGCGTTTTGTTTACTTTATTGACTAAGCTTTTATGGTACTTTTGTCTTCCAGCACTGCAGCGCTAACACAGGTCCAGAAGTGAGCTGAATTCTATTCTGGGTCAGAGATGAACAACAAAATTAGTTGCATCCTGTCTCATCTCTCGGTGCACAAAGTTCTAAAAGCAGTAGCACTGAGGCAGTTTCACTGGACAGAGAGACAACCAAGGCGAGTTGTTATAGGGAGAGAGAGTTCTATGCTGGGGCCCTCTCCCCTATGTAATGTTAAGCCACACCACTGTACAGGTGCTTAACAAGTGGAAGTATAACAGCATGGGGCAATGGAAATTGGGTTTATGTGGATCCCCCTTCAACAAACTTTGGTGTATTGGCTCGGCTGCAGAGGCAAGACTAGCAGAAGATGAATAATCTATTGTACAAATGTACAAAAATTGTACAACATCAAATCAAAACTTATGTACATTTAATTGTACATTTGAGTAATATTAAAACAAACATCACAAGTACAGTGAAGGAGCTTTACTTACAGAAAACATAACTTGAATGTAGGATGGACTACTTGCTACAGTTTATTTAAAAATTAAATAATTTCAAGCTTTAGATATGGTTGGTCACATCTGGTAGTGTGATCTGTGTGATGATAGCCATCTTAAACATAAAATTGATCATTGGATACTATGACTTATGTACTTTTTACTGCCTTATCTGTCTTCTGATGCAGCCATACCAAGTCTATTGCTAATTTTCCTAACATTTGAACAGCTTCACACAGCTTGTGGTTTTTAAAATAACCTATCAGATACATGTGTTCTTCCTAACATCCTTAATAAACCAAAAATTATATTCTCCCAAGCCCTAGTGTAGGCAATATGTACAATCTGTACCAGTGATGGCATTAAGGGCTGATTACATGAAGCTGCCATGAGTTAGAGGGAATTGTGAGAACTGACCTAAAAATCACTTTTGCTTCAGAATTTTTAGATACACACATTTAAATGTATATAGTAACTTTTCCAACAGGACATTTTTATATCCCTCTCACTTTAATATCTAATACTTCAATAATAGTACGATGAACATTCTTTAATTTGCATGTTTACAGAAACCAGTAACAAAGCTACATTTATTTCTAATTTATGGAGATAGTTTTTCATTGAATGCAATTTTGTTTCTTGTTTACAAGACTGTAAGCCCTTTGGGGTAGGGGCCATATTTGGGTGCACCTCTTGCAGGATGGGCGCTATGTGTCTTTTTATTTAATTATATGCCTGAATTCTTTTTCTAAGTGCTTTTTTTAATGTAAAATGTTTGAGGATTTTTTTCTGACTGCATAGAAGTGGTGAACACTCACCTGCAATCACAAATAGATTTTCACCTGCTGCTTACGATAAATAGTACAACCATATTGCTTAGGCAAATATATCTCCCTTTCCTGTCTCTAGGTGAATTATTATGTACATGTTTAAACATTCATTCTATGTCATTGTTAATCTCTGGGCAGAGATCATATTTTTATTATTGCTGCTAAGCAGCATATAGGCTGCAGTGAGGAAACAGATGGAGATAAAAGACTAGATTCAGAGGTCCCCTGTGACATGTTTGTGGCAGTACTGCTAAAGAGCCTCAGCAGCACAGATGGCCCACACAACATGTGCAGAGCCACCTCTGTGCTGCCTCGGTAGCAGAAGGCATGTTGGAGTGGGCTCAAGGCAAATTTGAAAGGGTGTGTCTGGGGCAATTTTGCACCTCTGCAATTGTTGCAAACTATTGTAAGAGGCCTGTCTATTAGGTCAGTTCTCAGTTACTAGACTCTGTAATTATGGTGGTGGTGCGTGAACTAGGCCATCACACTCCTTGAATTGAATTGGGGAGGCACAGGTATTTTCCCCTGTCCCTGCACCAGTGGGCTGAAGTCCCGTCGGACACTACAAGGGATCTCTATAAAAGCAGTTTCCTGGAAGCCAGAGGGAAGTCTAATTTCTGAGTAGGCAGCAATACATACACAGTTCTTGGGGCACCAGGTTATACGCAGAGCTGGGCTGCTTCTAATTGTCTAAATCTTTTGTGGCGCTTCTGCACCCTAAATGGAAAGACTATTAATTCTCAGGGAGAAAAACTCAGTAAGGCTATGTCTACACTACAGACCTTATAGCCACACAGCTGTACTGCTGCAGCTGTGACGCTGTAAGGTCTCCCGTGTAGCCACTCTATGCCAATGGGTGCTGTTCATAGAGGTGCCTGTCCACACCGGCGCTTTTGTTGGTGAAACTTACGTTGGTCAGGGTGTGTGTGTTTTTTCACTTTTTGGCTGACAAAAGTTTTACCAACAAAAGTGCTAGTGTAGATGTAGCCTTAGTGAAAGATTAATTTTGTTGCTGGAGCAGTAGCTCACACTGGAGCGGTACTGCATGGCATGAGTAGAGGAATTTCTATGCCTGTCCATGGGAGAACCATTTTGCTGTACTGTGAAGATTTTGAATTGGGTGTTAGATATTACTACTCAGCACTTACACAGAGTGTTACATCTTCAAAGCACTTGACAAGGATTAATCGGGCAATGTTATACTGCCTAGCATAATGTTCATGTTCCCAACTAGGCTTTGAAATTAATGCCTATTCACATACTAGGGAAATAAATGGTAGTGCAGGGTGTAGAAGATCAAGATGTTAGCATTCCACAGCTTGAGATGCAGATGACTCGTCTAAACAACATGTCATAAAAAGCTTTCTCTAAAGAAATTTGAAACCTTATTAGAAAAGTAATTCTCTGAACTGAAAGCATGTGTTGTATTCTTCGATGCCTGTAACCCAAACAGTGAAAAGTGTATTTCCCAAATGACACTCAGAACAGAAAGCGAAACTAAATCTCTCTTCAGTACAAGAACTGAGCTTTCCGCATTCAGGCAAAAATATAAGCCAAGAAAGAGACTTTCATCAGGATAGCAGTCCTTGCATGCGAGCAAGATGAAGAGCCTGGCTACTCCATTCCACCCCACAACCAGATTTTCCAGTTGAGGTCAAACTTCCAGATTTTGTAACTGTTTGGAGAGGATGATTAAGGAGATGGGTATGGGAGACAATCAATGATGGCTATCCCATGTAATTCAGACAGCTAGCTGCTATGATTACTCTTTAGAGACAACCACTTCCCAGACAAATCTTTGAAATATAGACCGTAGAAAATGAATCTTTAATGTAAATATGAAATGTACATTTACACAACTCCACCCTGGCCCTTAGATCTTATATCTTTATAGTGTTCTTCCTCATTCACTTCCTGCTGCCAGCTGTGCCAGTCTTGATGCCTCCTTGTTACCTTTTCTCAATCTCATTTTCATATTTTCTTTTGCTGTCTCGTTTATGGGAACACACTCCCAATCTCAATTCACCCTACTTTTATTATTCAAATTCTTCAGACTCACTGCTTTCATGAGGCCTGTAGACCAAAAACATACAGTGCAGTTCAGCATATTCATAAATGATCTGGAAAAAGGGGTAAACAGTGAGGTGGCAAAATTTGCAGATGATACAAAATTACTCAAGTCCAAAGCAGACTGCAACAAAGGGATCTCACAAAACTGGGTGACGGCAACAAAATGGCAGATGAAATTCAATGTTGATAAATGCAAAGTAATGCACATTGAAAACATAATCCCAACTATACATACAAAAGATGGTCTAAATTAGCTTTTACCACTCAGGAAAGAGATCTTGGAGTCATTGTGGATCATACTCTGCAAATATCTGCTCAATGTGCAGCGACAGTCAAAAATGCTAACAATGTTAGGAACCATTAGGAAAGGGACAGAAATAAGAAAATATAATGCCAATATATAAATCCATGATATGTCCATGCCTGGAATACTGCATGCAGTTCTGGTCACCCCATCTTAAAAAAGATGTATTAGAAATGGAAAAGGTGCAGAGAAGGGCAACAAATTATTAAGGGTATGCAACAGCTTCCATATGAGGAAAGATTAAAAAGACTGGGACTGTTCAGCTTGGAAAAGAGATGACAGAGGGGAGTATGACAGAGGTTTATAAAATCCTAAATGGTGTGGAGAAAGTGAATAAGGAAATGCTATTTATCCCTTCACATAACACAAGAACCAGGGGTCACCCAATTAAATTAATAGGCAGCTGGTTTAAAACAAAAGGAAGTATTTCTTCACGCAATGTACAGCCAACCTGTGAACTCATTGCCAGGGGATGTTGTGAAGGCCAAAACTATAACTGGATTCAAAAAAGAATTAGATAATTTCATGGAGGATAGGTCCATCATTGGCTATTACCCAAGATGGTCAGGGATGCAACCCCATGCTCTGGGTGTCCTTAAGTCCCTAACTGCCAGATGCTGGGAGTGGATCACTTGATGATTGCTGTGTTCTGTTCATTCCCTTTGAAGCATCTGGTATTGGCCACTGTCAGAAGACAGAATACTGGGCAAGATGGACCATTGGTCTGACCCAGTATGGCCATTCTTATGTTCTTATTTAAAATTAAGATGAGAGGAATATGAGCATTTTTAATCTTAACTTAAGGTAACTTTCCTCTGGATCTCCCAGTGCATCTTATTCTTTTGTCCATTGCCTAGAGATTGCAAGTTCTCTGTAGCAGGGACTTCAAAATAAGTAATAGTAATGACAATAATAATTATTACTGGTTGAAAAGCAAAAAACTAACTTTGTGAAAAAATTTGAAATTGTTTCCATTGTGCAGGGTTCAAAACAAACCTATTTCAATTTTTTGTGAAAACTTCCACAATTTGTTCTTACTGGAATTTACCAAAGTAGAAGATTTGAAAAATGACATTTAACAAAAATCTGGCTTTTAGTAAGAAAACATGGGTTTTGGTAAATGTAAAATTTCAAAAACAATTTTAAAAAAAATCAGTAACTTCTGTAATAAAAAAAAATCAAGGACATTTTGTGACAAACAGAAGATTTTGATAATTTTGAAAGTTGCATTTTAAAAAGTTTGGGTTTTTTTTTTTTTTGTTTTTTTTTTACAAAACATTATATGCAAAAATTTTGATGTGCTCTACTACCTATGTATTGTAACAGAATTAAGTGGTTTCTGCTTACTCACTGAGGATGGTGACTTGTTATCCCACCAGAATATGAGAAAGAAATATGGGTATGTGGGTGTTGAAACTGCTCTACTTATGCCATTCGATGCTGCTCCCACAGTGTAAACTGCTGCTCCAACAACAAAATTAATCTGTTACTGAGTTATCCTCCCTGAAAACTAAGTGTTGTCACTTAGGGTGCAGAAGCTTCAACAGAAAGTTTAGACATGAATAGAAATAACCCTGCTGTGGGTATAATCCAGCCTGGCAAGAACTGTGTAGGAAGAGCTGCCTACTCAGAAATTTGGAGGAGACGGGATCTAGGGTGAAGGCTGAACAGTCCTGAGGGAGGAACTATAGGAGCAGCCAGGCTGGTGGAGAAAGCTCCTCAGCAGGTTGCAAAAGGTATCTCCTTACTGTATTGAAAGAAGCATCTGAATACTGAATTTCTCTGATTCTCATACATGTACAGTATGGTCAAAAAACAATATAAGCTGTCTCAATAATGTGCCTTAAGTGTGCCCCAGAGGGACCACATGCAGGTGGTGAAAAGATAGTTCAGTCCCCACATCCAGTTAAATCTTGGCCATTGTGTTGAGGCTGCCAACAAGTCACAGTTTTGATGGTGGCTTTTTCTGCCGTAGGAAATCAGTTCCTTTGACATGCTAGCTACTGAACAGACTTAAGAGACTGGGAGCTTTTTGGTCATTAACAGCCTGGTTTGCATTTAAACAAGCAATGTATAGGTGAAACACTCATTAAAGGCTCTAGAAATCTACTTTTAAAGCAGTCCAGTCCCCCAAACTTGGCATGTTTTAGCTTCATGCTTTGTGTTAAGATTAACACACACACTAAGGCCTGGCCTACACTAAAAAGTTAGGTCCACATAAGCCAGCTTGTGTCTACACTTAAATTTGTCTCCCACTGATGTAAGCTCTCCATTATGCCAACGTAGTAACACTACCTCTCTGAGGGTATGTCTACACTACGAGAGTAGTTCGATTTTAGTTAAATCGAATATGTGCAATCGATATTAGAAAGTCGAACGTATGTGTCTACACTAAGGACAGTAATTCGACTTTGTCAGTCCACACTACCAGGGAAAGCGTCGACATTGGAAGCAGTGCACTGTGGGCAGCTATCCCACAGTTCCCGCAGTCCCCGCCGCCCATTGGAATTCTGGGTCGATCCGCCAATGCCTTCTGGGTAAAAAAATGTGGCGAGGGTGCTTTTGGGTAACTGTCGTCATCCGTCAGTCACTACCGCCCTCCCTCCCTCCCTGAAAGCGCCGGCGGGAAATCAGTTCGCGCACTTTTTGATCAGTGACAGCGCGGACGCCACAGCACTGCGATCATGGATCCCGCTGCGACCATCGCTGCAGTTGTGGCCGTTCTCAACACCTCGCAGCTTATCATACACCTTTCCCTGAGGCAGATGCAGAGAAATCAGGCGAGGAGGCTACGGCACCGCCGTGAGGGCCTGAAGTCGGAGAGTAGCACAGAGCTGTCAGAAACCACGAGCCCCAGCGCCCAGGACATCACTGTGGCAATGGGGCATGTGGATTTTGTTGAACGGCGATTCTGGGCCCGGGAAACAAGCACGGACTGGTGGGACCGCATAGTGCTTCAGGTCTGGGATGAATCTCAGTGGCTGCGAAACTTTCGCATGCGGAAGGGGACTTTCCTGGAACTTTGTGAGTTGCTGTCCCCTGCCCTGAAGCGCAAGGACACCCGGATGCGAGCAGCCCTGACTGTCCAGAAGCGAGTGGCCATAGCCCTCTGGAAGCTTGCAACGCCGGACAGCTACCGGTCAGTCGCGAACCACTTTGGCGTGGGCAAATCTACCGTGGGGGTTGTTGTCCTGCAAGTAGCCAAGGCAATCGTCAAGGTACTGCTGTCAAAGGTAGTGACCCTGGGAAACGCGCAGGCCATCATAGATGGCTTCGCTGCGATGGGATTCCCAAACTGCGGTGGGGCTATAGATGGGACTCACATCCCTATCCTGGGACCGGGCCACCAGGCCAGCCAGTACATCAATAGAAAGGGCTACTTTTCAATGGTGCTGCAAGCACTGGTGGACCATCGGGGACGGTTTACAAACATCTACGTCGGATGGCCGGGCAAGGTTCATGACGCTCGCGTGTTCAGGAACTCTGGTCTGTTTAGACGGCTGCAGGAAAGTATTTACTTCCCGGACCACAAGATAACTGTTGGGGATGTGGAGATGCCTACAGTGATCCTCGGGGACCCAGCCTACCCGCTAATGCCCTGGCTCATGAAGCCCTATACTGGGGCCCTGGACACTGCACAAGAACTCTTCAACTACCGGCTGAGCAAGTGCAGAATGGTGGTGGAGTGTGCTTTTGGCCGTCTCAAGGGGAGATGGAGAAGCTTACTGACTCGCTGTGATCTCAGCGAAACCAATATCCCCATCGTTATTGCAGCTTGCTGTGTGCTCCACAATCTGTGTGAGAGCAAGGGGGAGACCTTTATGGCGGGGTGGGAGGTTGAGGCAAATAGCCTGGCTGCTGATTACGCCCAGCCAGACAGCCGGGCGATTAGAAGAGCCCAGCGGGACGCGCTGTGCATCCGGGAGGCTTTGAAAGCCAGTTTCAAGGCTGAGCAGGGTACCCAGTGACTTTTAAGTTTGTGGACACAGAAGCTGAACTTGCCCCCGTTTCTTTACCCAGTTGCCGTCGACTATCCTCTCCAGTTACATACCCCCTTCACCCCCTTCCCAAAAAATAAAATCTGTTCTGTTTTGTTAATGGACACCGTTGTCTTTATTACTGTTTTCGCGGGAATGTTTTAAACCTGGGACGCAGACTGTGGCGGGGGGCGGGTTTAGTGTTGTGATGCAAATGATGCTTCTAAACTCCAGGAATGACAGGCTCCGCGGTGGTGGACTGGTTGTTTCAACGGAGCCTGCCAGCCCTCCTGGCCGGGACTGCGTGTATGTGTCGGCTATGTGTCTGTCTTGCAGGGGGAGGAGGGTTACAGATCCCCTGCTGCGCGGCTCTGTGATCCAGGGTAAGGACCGCTGCATAAGATCTGTAACTGCCCTCCCCCGCCACCAAGTCACAGAGCAACACCACCCCCCCCACCACACAGAACATGAAAACCACCTCCCAGACTGACCAGGATAACTAGTCACTGCACTGTATATGTGCCCTGCTGCTGGACCTGCCCCCTGCTAAAGGTGACTGTCCTGTCCAATTACCAAGCCCCTTCCCCCCCCCCCTTCAGACAGACTCTCCTCCAAAAGAAGAGGATGGAAACAGTAATGAACAGAAACGTATTTTTTATTAACAACCGCACATGGAACGGGGGGGTGAAACTTGGACGGGGTCTTGTGTGAGGCGGGTAGGAAAGGACTTTTCAAATTTTGGGGAATGAGAGCCTTCTAGTGGTAGAGCAGTCCGCAGGGGTGGAGTGAAATTTTTCACGGCCCCTTCCGCCCCTCCGTGTTTGGACTTTGGGTGAGGGGGGTATGGGACTTGGTGGCGGGGCAGGGCAGTTAGAGAGAGACTGCAGCGGGGCTCTCTCCTCCTGCCTCCGGTCCTGCAGAACATCCACAAGGCGGCGGAGCGTGTCCGTTTGCTCCCTCATTAGTCCAAGCAGCGTTTGAGTCGCCTGCTGGTCCTCCTGTCGCCACCTCTCCTCCCGTTCCATGTTTGCCTTGTGCATTTGTGACAAGTTCTCCCTCCACTGTGTCTGCTGGGCTGCCTGTGCTCGGGAGCATCCCATTAGTTCAGCAAACATGTCTTCCCGTGTCCTCTTCTTCCTCCTCCTAATGTGCGCTAGCCTCTGGGCAGATGTGGCTGTGGGAATTGGAAAAAGGGAGTGAATTCCTGAGACAGATCAATGTATCTGTGAACAGAGAACATAGTCTTTCAACAAGACCATGCAGAGCACCTATCACACGCGCACTGAGGACAAGGTCGAATTTTCGGCCCTCGCCTACAGTGCCTGCGGTCTTGCTGTGGCGAGCTGAGGAGCAGGGCAGGACACCGGACTTTGTCTAGCTGTCAAACATGGTAAGCCGTAGACTTGTGGCTGCTTAAAACTTTAAGAGTGGCACTGGCCTCCTTTCGCATAGAAAGCAATGCGAGTCTCTGCTGGCAGCAATCCTGCAAGCATGAACTCTGGCCCTGTCCCACCCCCTCGCGGCTGTAAACCGCGTGGCTGTAAACCGGCGGTTGCAGTTCTGTAAAGGGACGGGCAAGCAGTCCCAATACTAACTTTCCCCTACCTAATTCACAGCAGGGAGTCATGCCAGACATCACCCTCCTGAAGGTCTCGGAGAGCCAGAAGGAGCGGATGCTTCGTGACAGCCTGCAGAAACCGGGGCCATTTGCTGCAATGCTCTGCAAGGCCATGATCCCCGAGTACCTGCTGGCGTTGTGGTAGGGAAACGTCTCATACCACGGGGGGCCTAATAAGCTCTCCCTGCCCAGGAACCTGCTCATGAGGCTTGAAAAACACCTGCAGGAGGCCTATGAGGAGTTCTCCCCGGAGGATGTCGCCTCTATCCCCGGATACATTGACCAGTTTTTGGGTTAGGTGCCCTTGGAGGGACAAAAGAGTGCAGCGTTTTGGGCAGTATAATCATGAAGCGGACATTGTGAAATTTTTTGAAAATAGACTATATATTGAAGCGCCCAAAGACAGACTAATCATGATACACTTTGCACAGATTCCCGTTTTGTTGGACTTTCCTGTTTACATGTTTTGAAGCACTTTACCCACTGTTAATATTTTAAATCTTCCTGTTTTGTTGTAAATAAATGTTTACATGTTTTAAAGCACTTTACCTATTGTTAATATTTTAAATATGCCAGTTATGCTATAAATAAATGTTTAGATATTTAAAACACTTACTGCTTGATCCTTCCCCTGAATCTGTGTCTGGGATAACGGCTGGGGAGGGTTGGTAGGGGATCTCTGTGAGGGTGATGAAGAGCTCCTGGCTGTCGGGCAAATCAGCGTTGTAAGCGCTGTCGACTGCCTCGTCCTCCTCATCTCCTTCCTCCTCTTCCCCGTCCGCTGAGGAACCGGCCGCGGACAATATCCCATCCTCAGAGTCCACGGTCAGGGGTGGGGTAGTGGTGGCGGCCGCACCTAGGATGGAATGCAGTGCCTCGTAGAAACGGGATGTGTGGGGCTGGGATCCGGAGCGTCCATTTGCCTCTTTGGTCTTCTGGTAGCCTTGTCTCAGCTCCTTGATTTTCACGCGGCACTGCGTTGCATCCCGGCTGTATCCTCTCTCTGCCATGGCTTTAGAGATCTTCTCATAGGTCTTTGCATTCCGTCTTTTGGAGCGCAGCTCGGAAAGCACGGACTCATCTCCCCACATAGCGATGAGATCCAAGACTTCCCGATCAGTCCATGCTGGGGCCCTCTTTCTAGTCTGAGATTGCACGGCCATCTCTGCTGGAGAGCTCTGCATCGTTGCCACTGCTGCTGAGCTCGCCACGGTGTCAAAACAGAAACTGCGATTCAAACTGCCCAGACAGGAAAAGGAATTCAAATTTTCCCGGGGTGTGGCTGGTCAGAGCATCCGAGCTCGGACTGCTGTCCAGAGCGTCAACAGAGTGGTGCACTGTGGGATAGCTCCCGGAGCTATTAGCGTCGAATTCCATCCACACCTAGCCTCATTCGACATGGCCATGTCGAATTTAGCGCTACTCCTCTCGTTGGGGAGGATTACAGAAATCGATTTAAAGAGAGCTCTATGTCGAACTAAATAGCTTCGTGGTGTGGACGGGTGCAGGGTTAATTCGATATAACGGCGCTAAATTCGACATAAAAGCCTAGTGTAGACCAGGCCTGAGTGGTGTTGAGCCAGGGTCAACGTATTGAGGTTGGCAGTGTGCAAATGTAGACATTGCATTAACTATGTTGACCCTAACAGTCCTCCAGCAGCTGTCCCACAATGCCCAACACTGACCACTGTGGACACAATTGTGAACTCTATTGCCCAGGGATCATGGAGATTGAGGGTGGAGGGGAGGGGAGTGGAACTGTGCCTGGCTGATCATGCCAGTTACATGCTCCAGATGCTCTCTGGCCTGGAGTAGACAGGAGATATTGGATCTCCTGGGTCTGTGGGGAGAAGAGGCTGTACAGGCACAGCTCCAGACCAGTCACAGAAATGTGGATATCTATGAGCAGATTGCTTAGGGAATGCAGAAGAAAGGGTATGACAGGGACCAGCAGCAGTGCTGTGTGAATGAAAGAACAGCGTAAGGCATATCAGAAGGCCAGGGAGGCCAATAGTTGAACTGATGCCAAGCTGCAGACCTGCTGCTTTTACACAGAACTGCATGTCATACTTGGCAGAAACCCCACCGATACCCTGCACATCACCATAGATACCTTCGAGGAGCCTGAGACAGAGATCTCTGCCATGAACAGTGAGGAGAAGATGGAGGAGGAAGAAGGGAAGGATGGGGGACATTCAAATGGAGGGTCCAGCTATGATATGAGCCATGACCTGTTTGAAATTCCACGTCAGTCCTGGCAGTAGAGCACAGGTAAGCCCAATGCAAGGAAAGGAACCTTGAGTAAGTGTGTAAATTTATTTCTTCTTCTAGTGCTTGCTTATGTCAATTCCATTCTAAGTGTGTGCACGGTCATCGGAGATTTTTGCCTTAGCGGTATCAGTCGGGCCGGCCATGGTGCTCCCTTGAGTGCTGCGCCCATGTGCTTGTATATCAGACGCCGCTGGCCATATGCCCTCTTAGTTCCTTCTTACCACCCATGGTGGTTAGTTAGAGCGCCTTTCCTTGCTTAGCAAGGGCTAGCAGTTTTTTCTCCTTTGGACTTCGTGCCTTAAGGCCGTGTTTATAGTTGATTCTTCAGTAGTTAGTGTTTGTTTAGTTGTTAGTACAGTAACTCCTCACTTAACGTTGTAGTTATGTTCCTGAAAAATGCAACTTTAAGTGAAACGATGTTAAACTAATCCAATTTTCCCATAAGATTTAATGTAAATGCGGGGGGTTAGATTCCAAGGAAATTTTTTGGGGGCAGACAAACAGTATTATATACTGTACAGTACTGTACTGTACTGTGGTGGGGAGGTGCCCCTGGCTTACCCCTGGGGCTCAGAGCTGGGGGTGCAGGGTCTGGGAGGGAGTTAGGGTGTGGGAGAACGCTCAGAATGAAGGTGCAGGGTCTGGGAGGAAGTTAGGGTGCGGGAGGGCACTCAGTGGCATGTGGGGTCTGGGAGGGAGTTAGGGTGCGGGAGGGCGCTCAGGGTGGGGGTGCGGGAGGAGGCTCAGGGCTGGGGCAGGCAGGAGGTGCAGCGCACTTACCTGGGGCAGCTCCTGTTTGGTGCAGGTGGCTCTGCGCAGCGCAGCACCGCCTCCATGGCCCCGATACTGGGAGCCACGATTCTGGGAGCTGCCCCCCCCGGCAGGCAGGGCCACCCGGAACGCAGGGACTTTAGGGGCTGCAGGGTCCTGGCAGTAACGTAGCTAGGGGTGGAGCGGCCGCTCCCCCACTGAGCACAAGTGGCGCCTTGTCAATTTCTTGGTGCCTTTGTACTCACCCGGGGGAGCGAAAAAAAAAAAAAGGCGCCACCCGCTGCAGAGCTTTTATTTTACTCACCCGGCGGCGCTCCGGGTCTTCGGCGGCGGGACCTTCAGTGCCGCCGAAGACACCCGGAGCGAGTGAAGGGCCTGCCGCAAAGACCCGGAGCGCCGCCGGGTGAGTAAAAGCACCGCAGTGGATGGTGACTTTTTTTTTAATTGCTCCCTCTGTTCCCTTCACCTGGCTTCACCACTGGGCCCTAGGCTAAGGTGGCCCCGGGGCCCTGGCTTGCAGCTCTAAAGCCCCTTTTGGAATGCGGCCCTGAGAGCATGGGCCGGAGGACTCAAGAGGAACCGGGGCAGCCGTGCAGCCAGCGGCCGGAGAGAAGCAGCTCTTTCCCCTTCAAAGTGCCACTTCTCTCCGGCCGGCTTTGAAGGGGAAAGCGCCACTTCTCTCCGGCCTCTGGCTGCGCGGCTGTCCCTGCTCCTCCTGAGTCCCCCAGCCCGTGCTCGCAGGGCCGCATTCCGAAAGGGGCTTTAGAGCTGCAGGCCAGGGCCCCGGGGCCCCCTTAGGCCAGGGCCCTGTAGCCCCTAAAGCCCCTGCGTTCTGAGTGGCCCTGGTTGCCGGGGGGGGGCGGCTTCCTCCCTCCCTCCCTCCCTCCCAGAAAGTCCTAAGCGCCGCCAAACAGCTGTTTGGCGGCGGGGGAAGCTCTGGGAGGAAGGGAGGGGGAGGAGGCAGAGAAGAGGAACTTTTGCAATGTTCCCTTGTAAAGTCAGCCAAACGATGTTATAAGGGTGCATTGCACAACTTTAAACGAGTATGTTCCCTAATGGAGCATCGGTGCGATGTGCACCCCTGGCACCAAGTCCCATTTGGCACCAGTACCAAAGAAGGCCAAGAAGAAAGGCTCCCTGGCAGCAGGAAAGAGAATCATGTGGCAGTGGGCAAAAGATCAGCCTCGGGACGCCCATCTACCATGGAGCCCCGCAGTCAGTCTTCTCCCATTGGGGACATTAGCCCTGTGAAAGGTTCTCCTCCGACTCTTGGGAGTGGTATCAGACCAGCTCCCCTGCTGGCACCGACGCCTTCACGTGCTCCCCCAGCATTGAAGGAGCAAAGGCCTCTGCCCATGCTGCTGATGTAGCAAGGGCTGCAGGTTTCGGCAAAGACTCCCCTAGAGGGCAAGCCAGCTGATAAGGCTCCTCAGGGAGCAGTGGAGCGCCGCCGATCCCTGAGTCAATGACGTGCTCTCCATCTCCGCACCACCAGTCACCAGAGCCACTGCCGAAATCGTCTGGGGCTCGTCACCGGCACCGCGATCGCGGTCCCCATCGTCTCGACGTGGATCACCAAGAAGGAGATGTAGATCCCCTTACGACTGCTCACCTCCCAGCCAGTCGCCATCTTGTCTGCGATCCAGGTCGCCTACACCATGGGAGTGTTCTCCATCCCGCCTCCGGTCCCCCTGGTATTGACACCGGTCTCCACGCCACCGGTACCGGTCGTCTTGTACTGGGCATCAGACACCTTTATCCGTGGTCTCTAAGCAGACCCAGGCATCCATGGCACCTCCGTGGTCTCTGTAGGGCGGTTCCTCTGGTACTGAGGGAAGGTTTAACCCCTCGGCTAGAACCCAATGGGGTGACTGGGTGACCGAGACTGTAGCGCCAGTGCAGTGGCAGCCGGGTCAGTGGCCAGTGCAGTGGCCTGATTGGAACACGTGGGGAGTTCCGGTCATGGCTACACAGCTGTCGCTTCACTCGTTGGCTGCCATCTCAGAGTAGCAGCTGCCAGCACCAACAGCACTGGGCTCAGCACGGGAAGCACACCCGGAGACTGAGGCTCAGGAAGTTGTGACCACTCCTAAGCCACCCTGCCCAGCGAAGAAGGAGGACCAGAGCCCCCCGTCTATGGTACAGTACAGTCTTCATCTTCGTCCCAGGACGAGGCAGTCGCAGGCCCCTCTAGGGTGAGTCTGCCAGATAACTTTAAGGACCAGCAGGCCCTGCTTCGTTGGGTGGCGGAAAACTTGGGCCTGGAGGAGATGGCTGAGCCGATGGACACCCTATTCAATGTCCTTTTGGCCTCTACTCTGACCCAACTTGCATTACCGGTACATGACGGGGTCCTCAAAATTGCCAAGTCAATCTGGCAAACCCCTTCCTCCATCCCTCCCGCCTCCGAATGGGCTGAAAAGAAATACTTTGTGCCGTTCTGAATATCTGTATACCCACCCTCCCCTCGGCTCGCTGGTGGTCTCCGTGGCCAATGAGAAGGAAAAGCAGGGTCGGTCCAGCTCAACCCCAAAAAATAAAGAGGACAAACAACTGGACTTGTTTGGGAGGAAAATGTATTCCACCACCAGTGTACAGTTTCGGATGGCAAATCATCAGGCCCTCTTGGGCCATTACATCTTTAATTTATGGAACTCCCTCCGTAAGTTTAAGCAGTCCCTCCCACAGGACTTGGCCCAAGAGTTTGATACTCTGGTGCAGGAAGGCACTATGGCAGCCCGGTGCTCCTTGCAAATGGTGTGAATGCAGCAGACTCAGCAGCCAGGGTGGTAGTGTCCGCTGTGGTGATGAGGCGCAGCTCCTGGCTTCAAACCGTCGGACTCTCCCAGGAGATGCTGACCTCCATCCAAGACCTCCCATTTGATGGGAACGGTCTGTTCTCTGACCAAATGGATGCGAGGCTTCATGGGCTGAAGGACACCAGAGCCACCCTTCGTTTGCTGGGCATGGACACACCGCAGTCAGCGCATAAGCGGTTCTGTCCACCTCCGCTGCCAAGGCCATGGCAGCCTTGTCCGGGGTCTGCTAGAAGAAGGGACAGAGACACTGGGTTTAGCCATCACCGCCCTTCTACCTCCTGCTCACCTGCGCAGCCCAGCCTGCAAAACAGTCCGGAGGCCAGAAGCGCTCGTTTTGAGAGCGCGCTCAAGAGCAATGCCCCAGATCCACCGTTCCTTTTCCTCAACCAGCTCCACCCCTGCCGTTCGGCCTGTTCGTGGGTTACCTCAGACTGCTGGGTATTGGACATAGTATCTCCAGGCTATACCCCGCAATTTTCGGCGCCCCTCCCTTCCACCCCCACACCTTCCCCATCCCTCTTCAGGGACCCTTCTCATGAGCAACTCCTCATTCAGGAGGTCAAGAATCTTCTGCGCCTAGGGGAGTTAGAGGAGGTCCCTTGGGACATGAAAGGAAAGGGGTTCTACTCCCAGTACTTCCTAATCCTGAAAGCGAAAGGAGGCCTCAGACCCATCCTGGACCTGCAACACCTCAACGAGTCTTTCAAGAAGTTGAAGTTTCGCATGGTTTCACTGGCCTCCATCATCCCCTCCCTGGATCCGGGAGACTGGTACGCCGCTCTCGACTTACGGGACATTTATTTCCATATTCCTTGGTCACAGGCGTGTCCTTCGCTTCATAGTATGCAGACGCTATTTCCAGTTCACGGCGCTGCCTTTAGACTGGACTTTGTCCCCAAGGGAGTTCACAAAATGCATGGCACCAGTGGCAGCTTACCTGAGAGGTCGAGGGGTCCAAATTTTCCCATATCTTGATGATTGGCTCATCAAGGGCACGTCTCAGGAGCAGGTGCAGAGGAGCCTTGATCTGGTTAATTCCACCTGCCACGATCTGGGCTTGTTAATAAACATAAAGAAGTCCACATTAATGCTAGTCTAGCACATAGAATTCATCAGGGCGGTCCTCAACTCCATGCGAGCCAGGGTCTTTCTCCTGGAGGCACGTTTTCAGGCCGTGTCGGACTTGATCTCCCACTTAAAGAGCTACCCGCTCACTACGGCCCACACCTGCCTATGTCTGATGGGCCACATGCACAAACATGGTCACCTATGCTCGGCTCCATCTACAACCTCTGCAAGCGTGGCTGGGCCTCAGTCTATATCCCCAACAGACACGGGTTGGACCAGGTGGTCACGGTGCCGGACCACGTCCTGTTGTCCCTGCATTGGTGGTTGGACCCCAAGCCAGTGCTGCAGGGAGTTCCCTAGCAACCCTGTCCCCATCACTGACCCTGGTCTCCGATGCTTCAGTTTTGGGCTGGGGAGCCCACCTGGGTGAGCTGAGCACCCAGGGATGTTGGCTGCGGGATGATCTCGCCCCCTATATCAATGTCAGGGAACTCAGGGCGGTTCACCTGACTTGCCAGCCTTTCTTGCCCCACCTGAAGGGCAAGGTGGTGCAGGTTCTGATAGACAATACCGCCATGATGTATTACGTCAACAGGCAGGGCGGTGCCAGGTCCTCGGCCCTTTGTCAAGAGGCACTCAGCCTTTGGGACTTTCGTGTGCAGCCTGCCATTCATCTGGTCGCCACCCACCTGCCAGGCACCATTAACATCTTGGCAGATCGCCTCAGCAGGACCTTCTCATCTCGCCAGGAATGGTCGCTCCATCCAGAGGTGGTCAACGTAATCTTCCAGAGGTGGGGGACTCCCCAGGTGGACCTGTTCACGTCCAGACTGAACAGGAAGTGTCTGGTGTTCTGTTTCATTCGGGGCCTGGACAGAGGTTCCCTTTCGGATGCCTTCCTCATTCCATGGTTGGGAGGACTGATGTATGCCTTCCCGCCAGTGCCGTTAATTCACAGGGTCCTCGTGAAGGTCAAGCAGGACAGGGCAACGGTTATCCTGGTAGCCCCTGTAAGGCCCTGTCAGCACTAGTTCGACATGTTGCTGAGTCTTTCGGCAGCCGCCCCTCTTCCTCTGCCTCTTCGGCCGGATCTGCTGTCCCAGAACCATGGCAATCTGCTGCACCTGAACCTGGCAGCGCTGCATTTGACAGCTTGGCTACTGCGTGGCTAAGCACGGACGAGTGGGCGTGATCGAGCAGTGTCCAAAAAGTCTTGCTGGGTAGCAGGAAACCCTCCACCAGGGCAACCTACCTGTCTAAGTGGGAACGGTTTGAGTGCTGGGTCTCAGAGTGGTGTCTCGTGGCTGAGCAGGCCTCACTGCAGGGCATATTGGATTATCTGCTGCACCTCAAACTCCAAGGCTTGTCCTTCTCTTCAATCAAAGTCCACCTGGCTGCCATTTCGGCCTTGGATCCTCCGTTCCAAGGCAGGTCTCTCTTCATCCATCCTATGATGGTGCGGTTTTTGAAGGGTCTGGAGTGCCTCTATCCACACGTCCGGGACCCGGTCCCGCCCTGGGACCTGAATCTTGTGCAGTCCAGGCGCACGGGATCTCCATTTGAGCCTCTGGCTTCCTGCTCCCTCCTGCTTCTCTCCTGGAAGGTTTCATTCCTGGTCGCCATAATGTTGGCTCTCAGGGTGTCTGAGATCACAGCGCTCGCTTTGGGGCTGCCCTATATGGTCTACAAGGACAAGGTCCAGCTGTGACCGCATCCGGCATTTCTGCCCAAGGTCATTTCTCAGTTTCATACTGGCCCAGACATATACTTACCGGTCTTCTATTGGAAGCCCCATGTGTCAGACGAGGAACACAGGCTTCACACCCTGGACGTCAGGAGAGCGTTGGCATTCTACATAGATAGAACAAAGCTGTTCTGTAAGTCAACGCAGTTGTTCGTTACAGTGGCAGACAGGATGAAAGGTCGTCCGGTGTCTACTCACAGAATCTCATCCTGGATTACGGCCTGTATCCGTTACTACTATGATCTGGCAAAGGTGCCCCGGCCGGTGATCATGATGGCACACTCAACAAGGGCACAGGTGCCGATCCAAGAAATCTGTGGGGCTGCTATTTGGTCATCTGTCCACATGTTCGCATCGCATTACGCACTGACCCAGCAGGCTCGAGACGATGCTGGCTTTGGCAGAGCTGTGCTGCAAGCTGCAAGACTGAATTCTGAGCCCACCTCCGTTGATACTGCTTGTGAGTCACCTAGAATGGAATCGACATGAGCAAGCACTCAAAGAAGAAAAAATGGTTACCCACCTTTTGTAATTGTTGTTCTTCAAGATGTGTTGCTCATGTCCATTCTATTACCTGCCCTCCTACCCCTCTGTTGGAGTAGTCGGCAAGAAGGAACTGAGGGCGTAGGGCCAGCGACGCCTGATATACCGACGCATGGGCACGGCAGTCAAGGGAGCGCCATGGCCGGCCCTACGGATACCGCTATGGCAAAAATCTCCCATGACCACGCTCATAGGTGCACACACACCTAGAATGGAATGGACATGAGCAACACATCTCGAAGAACAACAATTACAAAAGATGGGTAACCGTTTTTCCCATTGCAGTGATGGTATCCCCAACTTAGCAGGATATAGGTATTGACTTTTCATTAATTTACTTGTGCAGGAATAGATAGTGGTACAACGGACAGAGGTGGAGCCATCTGCTTTTCATTCCCTTGTAGTTAGATGGGGGGGAGAGGGACAGGGACATGCGGAGCACTTTGTTTATGTGCACAGGGATGTCCCTTGAATCCTCCTGAGTGATCTTGATGAAACTTCCATGGAGGTACTCTGCAGTCCTCTCCCAAAGGTTTCTAGGAATGGTAGCCCATGCCACTCTGCAGTAACTTCAGCAGGCTCCATGGCAGTAAACAGTCTAGTGGCATACAGGCCCAGGTGACTTCTGGACACCAACAGCAGCTGTACTCTCTGTGCCTTTTTTACCCTCAGGAGTGAGATATCAGCTAAAATCACCACAGTCTGTGGGAAATGGTGCCAGTAGTCAGTGCCATTACCCTATTGATACCAGTCAGCTCTGTGTTCTGGGGAACCAGGGTGCAGTATCCAGCCTGACTCATGAAAGACACTCCCCACCCCACCCCAGCCTCTGCTGAAACCAAAACCCATCAGAGGAAAAAACTTGCAGAGAGCAATGAAGGGCGGTGGGAGACACACCTAGACCCCTCCTGACAAGGATGACAAGATTAAGACATCTCCACTGGGGGGACGGATAGCTCAGTGGTTTGAGCATTGGCCTGTTAAACCCAGGGTTGTGAGTTCAATCCATGAGGGGGCCATTTAGGGAACTGGGGTAAAAATCTGTTTGGGAATTGGTCCTGCATTGAGCAGGGGGTTGGACTAGATGATCTCCTAAGGTCTCTTCCAACCCTGATCTTCTATGATTCTATGATTAGCATACAAAATGGAGAGCAGAGACAACTCCCCTAGCCTCATCTGCATGAAAGATGGGAGACATCTCAATTTGCATACAGAATGGAGAACAGAGAACCGCACTGAACTCTGGGACCAGAAAAAGCAGGGAAGCACTGCATCATGGGAATCTCTTCTCCAGGTGCTAATGAACCTATGCCAGCTCAGCCATTATCAGACCAATTCTAGTAATGAATCGTTGATTGATATCCAAAATACTGAAGCTGCCTAGTTGCATTGTGAGCTCCCTGGAAGAAAACACCACCCATAGCCAAGAGTGATCAGCTCCTATTGTCTAGCCTAAAGAAAATTCTTGAGTCATCAGCTTACCTATAAACAAATCTAGTGTTCTCCCTTGAACTATTGTATTTTCTCTACAAAAATCCCTACTCACCCTCTAGTCAGTGTTCTGATGCTTAGATCCAAACTATGCATCAGTTCCACTGGGACTCCATTTTCTCCTGACTGATTGTGCTGGGGGCTCTGCCTGTCTCCAGCACTCAGGACCCTGAGCTACCACCATCACCTGGGAACCCCGACCAGTTCAAGCCTCATGGAGTGGGTGAGATCTCCCTCTCTCTCTCTCTGTTTTCCTTTCTACCTTAGGTATTAACCTTTAATAACGTATGTTATGTTGGTTTAGCTCTCCTTGTGTAGTTATCACTATTATTCAATAAATAACTTTTATGATTAAGTTGGTTGCTTCTCTCTCTTGCTGAACTTTACTCTTTTGTGTTTTTAGCTTCCCCCATTCGCTCTACAGCAACACTTCTTTTACCTAAGGTAAAGATCCCTGCAGCGCCCAAAATACTGTGGGGTTTGCTCATCAAGTAGGTTACTGCCAGTACAATTGTGATGTGAGAGTGGGGATAGGGACGTGCTGAATCTAGGCCGCATAAGGGTAACAGCTTGAAAGTGCTGCTTGACCCAGTCCATGGAACCCAGGGGCATATAAGGAGAGGCAGCTTGAAAGTGCTGCTTCATCCAGCCCAGTGAGTCCAGAGACATATAAGGGGTCAGCTTGACAGTGCTGATTGACCCGGTCCGCTCAGACTTGCTCTGTTAACGTGTGTGTGTGGGGGTGTTCATCCAGTTCTGGGGCTGGAGAAATCCAGCCCTAGGGAACCTACGTCCTGCAGGATAGCTCCACTGGGAGGGGACTTGCAGAAGGGAGAAGTAGAGCTCCATATGAAAACACAAGTGACACAAGCAGTACATTGATAGAATTACAGGATCCCTTCCCCTAGAAGAGTAACCCAAATAAATTAGCATACCCCAAAGTAACGGGCAAATCTGGTAACACTATACTCATAATTTCATGCTACCAAGCAGTTCCCTCCTCATTTCCTTCACCCTGGCGTGTCATACTCACTATGGCTCGAGCTATGAATAGTGCCTTACACACACATTCCAAAGCAGAAGTGTCAGTGTCTTGTTGAAAACTTTGGGGGGCAAGGGAAGAGAGTTCTGAATCTTAACTTTTGCTTTCCATTGTGACTATACTGACAATGTTATCTGTGTGTTTTATCTGTAGCTGCTGCTGTTGTGGCGTGAAGGGGTTGCCCCTCCACACCCGCAGAATGCCTGATCCAGGCATGGAGGAGAAAGAAGAGGACTCAGGATGATATGTTCAGTGAGATCCTGCAAGCAGTGCTGTGTCAGTCTGTGAGCTGAGGGCCTGGAGGGTGAGTACTGCAGACTTTATAGAGAAGGAAAGAGCAGACAGGAGGAAGGCCCAGGAGTAGGAGAGGAAGATGCACCAGGACACAATGGGGCTTCTCTGGCAGCAAACAGATGCTGCAGACGCTTGTGGACCTATAGGTTCAACATTCCTGGTCTTGCTTCACTTTGCAATCCATGGAGAGCTCCAGTATAGTACCCTACATCCTCCCTCAACATTCCATGTGGCATCAGGGTCCACAGCCCTACCCCTACCACTCCATACCAGGGGACATTAAGGACAGCCACAGCTTCACATGCAGTGAGCGTCATGGTTGATGTATGTATGACGGGTTGGATCACAGAAACCCCCTTGGGACTGCCACCTGATGTGCTGAGACAGGCTCAGAGGTAGTTTTCCCTGGCAGCTTGGGACTTCAGTCCCTTGCCCGGTTTGAGCCAGACATGCTTGCTGCTGCAAACACAGATCCAAGTCTGAACCACGTCCCCCACAAGCTGCAGGCTTAACTGAAAACAGCTTAAGAAGTGCTCCTGTCTCCAGCACTCAGATACCCAACTCCCAATGGGGTCCAAACCCCAAATAAATCTGTTTTACCCTGTATAAAGCTTATCTATAATACTGTTCGCCCTCTATAATACTGATAGAGAGATATGCACAGCTGTTTGCCCCCCAAGGTATTAATACTTACTCTGGGTCAATTAATAAGTAAAAAGTGATTTTATTAAATACAAAAGTAGGATTTAAGTGGTTCCAAGTAATAACAGACAGAACAAAGTGAATTACCAAGCAAAATAAAACAAAACACGCAAGTCTAAGCCTAATACAGTAGAAACTAAATGCAGTCAAATCTCACCCCCAGAGATGTTCCAGTAAGCTTCTTTGACAGACTAGCCTCCTTCTAGTCTGGGCCCAATCCTTTCCCCTGGTACAGTCCTTGTTCCAGCTCAGGTGGTAGCTAGGGGATTTCTCATGACTGCTGCCCCTTTTGTTCTGTTCCACCCTCTTATATATCTTTTGCACAAGGTGAGAATCCTTTGTCCCTCTTTGAGTTCCCATCCCTCCTTCTAAATGGAAAAACACCAGGTTAAAGATGGATTCCAGTTCAGGTGACATGAACACATGTCCAGGGCCGCCCAGAGGATTCAGGGGGCCTGGGGTCTTCGGCGGCGGGGGTCCTTCCACTCCGGGTCTTCGGGGCACTTCGGCGGCGGGTCCTGGAGCGAGTGAAGGACCTGCCGCCGAAGACCTGGAGCGGAAGGAATCCTCGCCACTAAATTGCCGCCAAAGACCCGGAGCGGAAGGAGCTCCGGGTCTTCAGCAGCAGGTCCTTCACTTGTTCCGGGCATTTTCGGTGGCACTGAAGGACCTGCCGCCGAAGACCCGCCGAAAACCCTCGTGGGGGCCCCTGTAGGGCCCGGGGCCTGAGGCAAATTGCCCCACTTGCCCCCCCTTCTGGGCGTCCCTGCACATGTCACTGTAAAACTTCATTACCCACTTGCCAGCACACATGTATACAGGAAGACTTACAAGTAAACAGAACCATCTACAGTCAATTGTCCTGGTTGATAGGAGCCATCAAGATTCCAAGTCACCATTAATGGCCCACACTTTGCATAATTATAATACGACCTCAGAGTTATATTTCATATTTCTAGTTTCAGATACAAAGAATGATACATTTATACAAATAGGATGACCACACTCAGTAGATTATAAGCTTTGTAATGATACCTTACAAGAGACCTTTTGCATGAAGCATATTCCAGTTACATTATATTCACACTCATTAGCATATTTTCATAAAATCATATAGAGTACAGTATGTGTAGCTAAAATGGACATGAATGTTCCTTCCCATTCTTTAAGCTCTGTTCCATACATTTATTAAGGTTTTATATGCATTTGCTTTTAACTTGCACAGAATTTTTTTGAAGTATTTTCATTACTCAGTAAAACATTGTTGTTTGGAAAATAATTCATCTTTATCAGTTTCCAACATATGCTGAGAATGCCTAGCGGTACTGAAAGCACCCACTTAGTTATTGTATGCTGTGACACAACTCATAAGATCAGTGACAAATGCATTGTAATCATCATAAATCTAAGGCAAGCACCACAAAAGTAATAGGTGCATTGTCAGTGTTACATTCATAGATGTGCACCAAGCATCACACTATTCCAACAGGCCCCCAAACAGCGGGGCCAGGTAGAGCACAGTACACCACAACGCATTACTGTGGTTTACTGTTAAAGTGCTCTTTCAAAGCCTCTCTGAGCCATATAGCTCTGCTTTAAGCTCTTGTGATAGCCCTTGTGTCTAGCTGTTCAAACTCAGCAGACAGCCTGAGCCGCTCCACCTCCACCCTGGCAGCAACTTTTCCACCTTTGCTTCACAGATATTATGCACAACATAGCAGGCAGCTATAACCATCGGGATATTTTTCTCACAGATATCCAGTCTTGTGAGTAAACAATGCCAGCGTCCTTTCCATCTACCAAAAGCACATTCAACTGTCATTCAGCACGGGCTGAGCCAGTAGTTGGATCTTTCCTTGGTTCTGTTGAGTTGGCTGGTGTACAGCTTTATGAGCCAGGGTATCAAGGGGTAGGCTGAGTCCCCCAGGATCACTACTGCCATTTCAATTTTGCCAATGGTAATCCACCAGTCCTTGCTTATTATTTTTAAGAACAGTCCTGTGTTCTTAAAGATGCAAGAATCATGCATCTTCCCAGACCAGCCAACATTAATCTCGGTGAAGCCTCCCTGGTGATCCATCAGCACTTGCATAACCACAGAAAAGTAGCCCTTTCTTTTGATGTACTCTGTGGCAAAGTGCTCTGGTGCCAAAATAGGGATACACATGCCATCTCTCACTCCACCGCAGTTCTGGAACCCCATTGCTACAAATCCATCCATTATGTCCTGCACATTGCCATGAGTCTCAGTCCTGCATAGCAGGAGTCGATAAATGGCCCTGTACACTTGCATGGCAATGGCCCCCACAGTAGATTTTCCAACTCCAAAATGATTTCCCACTGACTAGTAGCAATCTGTTGTTGCAAGTTTCTACAGTGCGATCAGCACTTGCTTCTCCGCTGTCAATGCAGCTTTCATTCTGGTGTCCCTGTGGTGGAGGACTGGGGCAAGCTCAGCACACAGATCCAGGAATGAGCCCTGAGCATCCAAAAGTTCTGCAGCCACTGCTCCTCATCCTAAGCCTGCATTATGATGCAGTTCCACCAGTTCAGGGCTTGTTTCTTGGGCCCAAAAGTGGTGCTGTACCATTTGCAGCTGCTCTGTTAATGCTACCAACAACCTTAAATTGGTTCTCGCTATGTCCCACAGCAATCTATCCTCCAGGAAATCATCATGTTTCCTGCAGTTCTTGCACCTCTGCAAATACTGAAGGATCATGCATCCTGTGCCTGCAGCACTCATGACAATAGTGCAGAGTTGTGCAGGCTCCGTGCGTCTGTCAGAGATGGCAGACAGTGACAAGTCCCGTGTGGATTCATGGGATCTTCAAAATAGGCAAAAAATTATCGGATAGAGATAGCATTATGAGGTGGAGAAAGTTACATGATGGGAACTTGACCCCACAGTCTCAGTCACCCCTGTGCGACTCGTTTCTGCCCCATCGTGCATCGTGCCAAAACTTTCCAAAAGACAGGACACTGGACGATGGCAAGTTGCACACTGGGATAACTACTTAACAATGGTGCATCACATCGTGCATCAAAAGAAGTACTCCTGGTGAGTACACAAAGCACTGACACAAGGAGATAAGTATGGACGCACACAAGCGATATACTAAGTGCAGCGGCTTTATGCCAACATAATTTGAGTTGGCAAAAAGTTGTAGTGTGGACATGCCCTACGTCTTTGTCTATGCTTAAAATTTATACTGGCATAGCTAGGTCAGTCAGGCATATGTGAAAACCACACCCTCTTAGTGACATAGTTGTGCTGACAAACCCCCGTGTTGACGCAGCTATGCCAACAGAAGAGTGCTAATGTTATTCGGGGAGGTTGTGTTCCGACACGGGCAGAAAAACTCCTTCTGTCAGCGTCTGCTTGATCGACACTAAGGGGCTATCCCAGCATAGGCTCTGCAATGTAGACATTGCCTATATTAAATTGAATTTTTATTACAGATTTCATACTATGATTTAAGACACATACTTAGGACTTTGTGGATCTTACCTACTATCAATTTCTCTTAGGGTATGTCTACACTACGAGGGTATTTCGATTTCACTTAAATCGAATATGTGGAACCGATATTGCAAAGTCGAACTTGTGTGTCCACACTAAGGACAGTAATTCGATTTTGTGAGTCCACACTAATGGGGAAAGCGTCGACATTGGAAGCGGTGCACTGTGGGCAGCTATCCCACAGTTCCCGCAGTCCCCGCTGCCCATTGGAATTCTGGGTCGAGCCGCCAATGCCTTCTGGGTAAAGAAAAAGGGTCGAGGGTGCTTTTGGGTAATTGTCGTCATCCGTCTGTCACTACCGCCCTCCCTCCCTCCCTGAAAGCGCAGGCGGGAAATCAGTTCGCGCACTTTTTGGGTCAGTGACAGCGCGGACGCCACAGCACTGCAAGCATGGATCCCGCTGCGACCATCGCTGCAGTTGTGGCACTTGTGAACGCCTCGCAGGTTATCATCCACCTTTCCCAGAGGCAGATGCAGATGAACCAGGCGAGGAGGCTACGGCACCGCGGTGAGGGCCTGAACTCTGAGAGGGGCACAGACCTCTCACAAAGCACGGGACCCAGCTCCGAGGACATCACGGTGACAATGGGTCATCTGGATGTTCTGGAACGGCGATTCTGGGCACGGGAAACAAGCACTGACTGGTGGGACCGCATAGTGCTGCAGGTCTGGGACGAATCCCAGTGGCTGCGAAACTTTCGCATGCGGAAGGGGACTTTCCTGGAACTTTGTGAGTTGCTGTCCCCTGCCCTGAAGCGCAATGACACCCGGATGCGAGCAGCCCTGACTGTCCAGAAGCGAGTGGCCATAGCCCTCTGGAAGCTTGCAACGCCGGACAGCTACCGGTCTGTCGCGAACCAGTTTGGCGTGGGCAAATCTACCGTGGGGGTTGTTGTGATGCAAGTAGCCAACGCAATCGTCAAGGTACTGCTCTCAAAGGTAGTGACCCTGGGAAACGCGGAGGTCATCATAGATGGCTTCGCCGTGATGGGATTCCCAAACTGCGGTGGGGCTATAGATGGAACTCACATCCCTATCCTGGGACCGGACCACCAGGCCAGCCAGTACATCAACCGAAAGGGCTACTTTTCAATGGTGCTGCAAGCACTGGTGGACCACAGGGGACGATTTACCAACATCAACGTTGGATGGCCGGGCAAGGTTCATGACGCTCGCGTCTTCAGGAACTCTGGTCTGTTTAGACGGCTGCAGGAAGGTATTTACTTCCCGGACCACAAAATAACTCTTGGGGATGTGGAGATGCCTACAGTGATCCTTGGGGACCCAGCCTACCCGCTAATGCCCTGGCTCATGAAGCCCTACACTGGTGCCCTGGACTCTGAAAAAGAACTCTTCAACTACCGGCTGAGCAAGTGCAGAATGGTGGTGGAGTGTGCTTTTGGACGTCTCAAGGGGAGATGGAGAAGCTTACTCACTCGCTGTGATCTCAGCGAAACCAATATCCCCATTGTTATAGCTGCTTGCTGTGTGCTCCACAATCTGTGTGAGAGCAAGGGGGAGATCTTTATGGCGGGGTGGGAGGTTGAGGCAAATAGCCTGGCATCTGATTACGCCCAGCCAGACAGCCGGGCGATTAGAAGATCCCAGCGGGACGCGCTGTGCATCCGGGAGGCTTTGAAAGCCAGGTTCCACAGTGAGCAGGGTAACCCGTGACTTTTAACTTTCTGTACAGAGAAGCTGAACCTGCCCCCGTTTCTTTACCCAGTTAAGGATGACTATCCTCTCCAGTTACAGACCCCCTCACCCCCTTCCAAAATAATAAAATCAGTTTTACTTTTGTTATTGAACACCGTTGTCTTTAGTACTGTTTTCGCGGGAATCTTTGAAACCGGGGACGCAGACTGTGGTGGGGAGCGGGTGTAGTGTACTGATGCAAATGATCCTTCTAAACTCCAGGAATGACAGGATTCACAGTAGCGGACTGGTTGTTTCAACGTAGCCTGGCAGCCCTCCTGAGTGGGACTGCGTGTATGTGGGGGCTATGTGACTTTATGGCAGGGGGAGGAGGGTTACAGATCCCCTGCTGCGTGGCTCTGTGATCCAGGACAAGGACCGCTGCATACGATCTGTAACTGCCCTCCCCCGCCAAAAAGTCACAGAGCCACTAACCTCCCCCCGCCCCCCAGAGAACATGAAAACCACCTCCCAGACTGACCAGGGTAACTAGTCACTGCACTGTGTATGTGCCCTGCTGCTGGACCTGCCCCCGCCTCGGTAGCCTGCTAAAGGTGACTGTCCTGTCCAATTACCAAGCCCCTTCCCTCCCTGCAGACAGACTCTCCCTCAAAACAGCATGAGTGAAACAGTAATGAACAGAAACGTATTTTTTATTAACAACCACACATGAAACTGGGGGGTGAAACTTGGACGGGGGCTTGGTTGAGGCGGCCAGGAAAGGACTTTTCAAATTTTGGGGAATGACAGCCTTCTGGTGCTTGAGCAGTCTGCAGGGGTGGAGTGAGAGTTTTCACGGACTCTTCCGCCCCTCCTTCTTTGGACTTTGGGCGAGGGGGGTATGGGACTTGGTGGCGGGGGAGGGCGGTTACTGATAGACTGCAGCGGGGCTCTGTCCTCCTGCCTCCGATCCTGCAGCACATCAACAAGGCGCCGGAGCGTGTCCGTTTGCTCCCTCAGAAGTCCAAGCAGCGTTTGAGTCGCCTGCTGGTCTTCCTGCCGCCACCTCTCCTCACGTTCCATGTGTGTCCGGTGCATTTGGGACAAATTCTCCCTCCACTGGTTATGCTGTGCTGCCTGGGCTCGGGAGCAGCCCATAAGTTCGGAGAACATGTCCTCTCGCGTCTTCTTCTTCCTCCGCCTAATGTGCGCTAGCCTCTGGGAGTGTGATGCCAGGCTGGGTTGGGAGACAGTTGCAGATGTGGCTGTGGGAATGAGGAAAAGGCAGTGAATTCCTCCGAAAGAGAAATGTAGTTGTGAATCAAGAACATAGTCGTTCTCTGTGAACAAGACCATGAACCACAGCTATCACATGCGCACTGAGGACAAGGTCGAATTTTCGAACCTCGCCTTCAGTGCCTGGGCTTTTGCACTGCCAATCTGGGAACCGGGGCAGGACACGGTACTCTCTGTAGCAGGCAAACATGGTAAGCCGTAGACTTTTGGCAGATTAAAACTTTAGGAGTACCACTGGCCACCTTTCACATTGAAAGCACTGCCAGTCTGTGCTGCCAGCAATTGGCCAAGCAGGAACTCTGGCCCTGTCCCACCCCCTCGCGGATGTGCCAGGGAAACATCCCTGGATGCTGGCCCTCTCCCGCCCCCACCGCGCGGCTGTAAACCAGCGGTCACAGTTCTGTAAAGGAACTTGTTGCAAGCAGTCCCAATACTAACAGTCCCCTACCTAATTCAAAGCAGGTTGTGATGAGCAACATAACTCTGATGAGGATCCCGGACACCAAGATCCAAAGGATGCTTCGAGAAAGCCTGCAGAGACCGGGGCCCTATGCCGCCATGCTATGCAAGGCAATGATACCAGAGTACCTGCTTGTCTCCTGGCGCGGGAACGTCTCATACTTCGGAGGACCAAGTAAAGCCGCTCTCCCCAGGAACCTGATGAACAGGCTATCCCATTACTTGCAGGAGAGCTTTGTGGAGATGTCCGTGGAGGACTACTGCTCTATTCCCGGACATATTGACCGGATTTTTATCTAGCTGCAGTAGCAGGGACAAAAGAGTGGAGCAGCTTGGGCAGCACAATCATGCACAACCGGACACTGTTTGATTTTTTTACAAATAGTTGTTACTGATTATTTAAGCGCCCAGGGGGAAGAAATCATGAATCACAGATTATTAGTCTTAATATTCAAGTTTTGTAAAAAATAAAGGTTTATATGTTTAAAGCACTTACCGCTTGATCCTTCCCCTGAATCTGTGTCCGGGTTACATGCTGGGGAGGGTTCGTAGGGGATCTCTGTAAGGGTGATGAAGAGCTCCTGGCTGTCGGGGAAATCAGCTTGGTAAGCGCTGCCGACTGCCTCGTCCTCCTCATCTCCTTCCTCATCTTCCCCGTCTGCTAACATGTCCGAGGAACCGGCCGTGGACAATATCCCATCCTCAGAGTCCACGGTCAGTGGTGGGGTAGTGGTGGCGGCCGCACCAAGGATGGAATGCAGTGCCTCGTAGAAACGGGATCTGTGGGGCTGGGATCCGGAGTGTCCGTTTGCCTCTTTGGTCTTCTGGTAGCCTTGTCTCAGCTCCTTGATTTTCACGCGGCACTGCGTTGCATCCCAGCTGTATCCTCTCTCTGCCATGGCTTTAGAGATCTTCTCATAGATCTTTGCGTTCCATCTTTTGGAGCGCAGCTCGGAAAGCACGGACTCATCGCCCCACACAGCGATGAGATCCAAGACTTCCCGATCAGTCCATGCTGGGGCCCTCTTTCTATTCTGGGATTGCATGGCAATCTCGGCTGGAGAGCTCTGCATCGTTGCCAGTGCTGCTGAGCTCGCGACACAGGAAATGAGATTCAAACTGCCCAGACAGGAAAAGGAATTCAAATTTTCCCGGGGTGTGGCTGGTCAGAGCATCCGAGCTCGGACTGCTGTCCAGAGCGTCAACAGAGTGGTGCACTGTGGGATAGCTCCCGGAGCTATTAGCGTCGATTTCCATCCACACCAAGCCTAATTCGATATGGCCACGTCGAATTTAGCGCTACTCCCCTCGTTGGGGAGGAGTACAGAAGTCGAATTTAAGAGCCCTCTATGTCGAACTAAATAGCCTCGTGGTGTGGACGGGTGCAGGGTTAATTCGATTTAACGGTGCTAAATTCGACATAAACGCCTAGTGTAGACCAGGCCTTAGTGAGAATTACAAAGCTTCTATTGCATTCATAAAATAATATGGGCTCCCTCTAGTGGTCAATTTAACAACTGAAAATGTCCATATCTATTAATTGAAGACTGTACACCAGAGGTGAGCAAACTACAGCCCGCGGGCCACATCCGGCCTGCGGGATGGTCCTGCCTGGCCCCCGAGCTCCTGGCCCGGGAGGCTAGTCCCCGGCCCCTCCCCTGCTGTCCCCTCTTCCCCACAGCCTCAGCTCGCTCGCTCCGCCACCGGCGCAATGCTCTGGGCGGCGGGGTTGTGAGCTCCTAGGACAGCGCAGCTGCAGAGCCGGGGCCTGACCCGGTGCTCTGTGCTGCATGATGGCGGCGGTGTGGCCTGGCTCCAGTCGGGCTGCGCGGCTGTAGCGCCACCAGCCCCCAGTGCTCCAGGAAGTGCAATAAGGGGGCAGGGGAGCAGGGGGGATAGGATAGAGGGCAGGGGAGTTTGGAGTGGTGGTCAGGGGGAGGGAGTGTGGATAGGGGTCGGGGGAATGGGGTTGAATGGGGGCAGGAGTCTTGGGGGGCAGTCAGGAAGGAGGGGGGGTTGGATGGGGCAGGGGAGTTTGGGGTGGTGGTCAGGGGGTGGGGGTGTAGATAGGGGTCGAGGGAACGGGGTTGAATGGGGGCTGGGATCCTGGGGGGCGGGGAGGAAGGAGCGGGGGTTGGATGGGCGGCAGGGAGCAGTCAGGTGCAGGGGTTCCCGGGGCAGTCAGGGGACAGGGAGAAGGGGTGGTTGGATGGAGCAGGGGTCCCGGGGGGCTGTCAGGAATGAGAAGAGGGGTTGGATGGGGCGGCAGGAGTCAGGGGACAGGGAGCGGGGGTGTGTGGATGGGGCAGGGATCCCGGGGGGGTTGGATGGGGCAGGAGTCCCCGGGCAAGGGCAGATAGGAGGTGGGGGCCGGGCCACGACCCCCTCCCCTAACCGGTCCTCCATACAATTTACGAAACCCGATTTGGCTCTCAGGCCAAAAAGTTTGCCCGCCCCTGCTGTAGTCCCAAACCAGGAGAAAATAATTTATTACTTTTCCATCACATGATGTAGGAGGCTCCTATCACTGTTGTAGTTAAAAAGCCCTTTTGACCCCATCGCTGCTGCGTAGGATACTCTCTGAGTATCAAAGTGGGGATTTTCTTTCTCCCCTTGATTGTCATTTGGTGGATGTGAGAGAGGGTTGGAAAAAGAAGAAATATGGGGCCCTATATGGCAGATTACTATCTGGCTAAGCATCCACTTTTTTTGAAGCTGTTTCACTAAAAGCACTGCTAGTTGCTTGATTTGAACGCCACATCATTCTCACTTCTGACTCTATGATTCAGCTGATCAAGAAAGGAGACGATAAAGAAGCACTTTAAGACAGATATTCTGTCTCTCTCCCTGGCTATCAAATGTGATTGCAAAAGTGAAATGGACAGGGTAGAATTTTTTCTTATCAAGAAAAGATTTCTTCTTCCCCAGATTTTTCACTGTTGCTTCTAAAAGGGAGGGTAAGCATCACTGTAAGACCCCGCCCCACCAAATGGCTTATATAGTCAAACTGAAGGTAGTAATTGAAGTGCATTGTCCATCTTAGAATCTCCTATAGTTGGAAAATACAAAAAACCACCCTTTTTCCTCACTGAGGAAGGTACCACTTTTTCAGTTCAGCAGTTTGCAGAGGGAGATGGTATCCTTTCTGGATTTTTCTCAGGCAGATAATTATCTGCACTAAGTGTTTTTGTTGGTTCTTCAAAATTGTTCAATTTTATACACACAGTAGAGTTGGAAAATGCTCCTGCATTTCAGACCTACACATCACTGTATGCTAGGATTGTTTCCTTTGTACAGCGCCTTTTAAATATAAGATGGCTATCTGCTATGGAGGCTGGGATGCGAGGGTATTCAAGATGGAGGATCCAGACCTCTCAACCTGCCCAGGCCAGAAAGTAAGATGTAGTGTGTGACAAAGACCCTAAATGAGGGAAATAAAATGTATGAATGCAGGAAACTTAAAATGATGTGGGATTTATGTAAATAGGTAACTCTTTTTATGACCTTGTTTACCTTGGGCTTTTAGCAACTAGTGTAGGTGCCCTGTACAAACCCCTAGCATAGATATGATTTACACCAGGGCTCCTTACTTCAATTTCAAAGCAGGGTAAGCTGCACCAGTATGAATAATCCTGCATTTGTGCGAGTCAGGTCTGTACAAAAGTGGTCCATCAGCAGGGCCAGCTCACAACATTTTGGCACCTGAGACGGGGAGCTCAAATGACACCCCCATGCCCCTTCGCTTGGGCCAAAACTTTGAAAGGTCTCAATTCTGCCTTCTTCCTGTTCTACTCCTCTCATGATACTGCTCTGCTACCTATCTCAATAAAGGAGAACTAACAACTTAAAATGCCTTGTTCAAAAATTATAAGTAACACTTAACTTTCAAACGCCTGAACAGCAAATGTAACTCTTCTTGTCTGCATAGTAAACACTGGAATTTTATCTGTTTGAATAATCAAAGTGGTGCTTTCCGTGCCTTCTTGGTTGCAAAGATTTGAACTGCTTCCTGAAGGTCCACAGTCTGGGCCAGCTCATGCTCTATTGAGATGGTTGCAAGGCCGACCAGCCTCTCCTGTGTCATTGTGGAGTGTAGATGTGTTTTTATTAACTTCAGCTTGGAGAAGCTGCGTTCTCCACTGGCAACTGTTACAGGAAGTGTTAGAAGTATGCGTAGAGCAACAAAAGCATTTGGAAAGAGGGTGGACATCTTATTTGTGCACATATATTCCAGAACAGCCTTTGGAGTTGATCCTGCTGAAATGCATCTTGAAAGGGCTTTCAGTTCATCACCTAAATCACTTGCATCAATATCGCACATGTCATCATGTGTCAACACTGTCTCCAGTGCCCTGCATTGCTGGTGTAAGTCTTCTTCAGGTATAGTGAGGAGTTTTGGAATATCATACAACATCCCAAATATACTGCTGTGTTCCTTGAGCTGCATGAAACTTTCTTCAACTGACTGTATTGCACAATCTAGCACCTAGTTAAAGAATTCAATTTTGAATGGTTGTTTGGGGTCTCTTATGGGATTATCCCGTGCCTCGTAATCAAAATGTCGTCTTCTTCAGTGACTCTTGTATTCTTGAGTGGGTGGGAAAATAGCTTCAGTGTGAAGTTCCTCTGCCAACTTCCGTGCACTCTTCAGAACGTTTTGAAATCCCTCATCTGACCGTAAGACTGTAGGTATGACTTTGCTTTGTCCAGTTGTTCCATTGCTCCAGATATATCAAGATCAACACCTTGGAGTCTCTTGCTTACAATATTTATTTCAAACAGTATGTCATGCCATAACACACATTATTCAGAAAGAAAAGGGCTGAGAACCCCCCTCCCCAACAAGCTATTAAAAACTCCACGGTCCACCTGTGCCACAACAATGCGTTAGGAGGTAGCAAGCAGGGCAATTGCCTGGGGCCCCACACCACCGGGGGCCCTGTGAAGCTAAGTTGCTCAGGCTTCGGCTTCAGCCTGGGTGGCGGGGCTTGGAACTCCAGGCTTAAGCCCCATGCAGTGGGGCTTTGGCTTTCTGCCCTGGGCCATAGCAAGTCTAAGGCCAGCCCTGCTTGGTGGACCCCCAGAAATCTGTTCAGGGCCCCTCAGTGGACCCTGGACCCCTGGTTGAGAACCACTGATCTTGACTAAAGGGCCATGCTTTGCTCTTTGTATGACACATTCTCTTGGGAGTGTATCTTTTTTTCTTGGTATGCTGTACATATGTCAGGGAATCAACTCAAGTGAATTGAGTAGAAAGAATGGGGTGGCTTATACTCCTGAACTTTCCTATTTTATTCTGCCCATTGGTCTCATACGTGTAAAGGAAATGTACATGTTATATTAAGGAATTACTTTACCGAGTAGCGGTAACACTAGGTTTGATCAATCACTATAAAGTAAGACAGTAAATGACATTATGCTCGAGTATAGTTGCACTAGATATTAACATTGCACCAGAATTTGGCCTTTCTGTGGGCAATCCTGCAGTCTTCCATACTCTCCTAGTTCTAGAAATTATTGTAGGGTTGTTGTTATTATTATTAATTATTATAACTGACACCACTGCAGGGAGCCATAGTGAGCATTATAGATATCTGGTAGCATACTCTGCGTACCATGAGTTTGGAGACCAATGCTAGACGCACTCCGAGCACTAGGCTGTATTAACTCTATCCCTTATTATGAAATGGAAGAAATCCTATAGTCAGTCCTTCTCCAGACAAAACTCCCGTTGAAGATTATTTAATCTATTTAGTGTATCTGGGCATTTATATTATGTTCAGCACTGTAGTTTGTGCATACAACAGGATTGGTTCTGTGTATTTGCTGGAGGCTACACCAAGTACTGTAGATGGCATGAAATATTCCTTTTTTGTTATTATATATTAATATTATTGCTAATTTCAAACAGATGAATTGCAAGCTTCTGCTGGTGTTTGCTTTGCATTGTCAACCATATTTCCTGCCATTTACCATCTAGACAGAGCCATCCCTAGGGTACGGCGAATCGAGGTGACTGCCCCGGGCCCTGCGTTTTGGGGGGCCCCGCGCTTCGTGAGAAGGCGGGCGCCTGGAGTGGAGGGGAGGCGGGCGGGGTGAGGAGCCGAACGGGGAGGTAAGCGGCAGGCGGGTGCAGGGGGGGCGAGGAGGAGCCCCCCTAACAACCTCTCCCTCCCCCCAACGCCTCCTGCCTGCCGGCGGGCCCTGCCAATCAGTGCCTCCCCCTCCCTCCCAGCGCCTGCTGCCTGCCGTGGATCAGCTGTTTTGCGACATCTGGAGGCGCTGGGTGGGGAGGGGAGAGGAGTGAGGGCGCAGCACACTCGTGGGAGGGGGTGGAACTGGGCAGGGAAGAGGCGGGGTGGGAATTGGTGGGGGTGGGAAGAGGTGGGGCATGGGTGGGGCCTTGTGGGAAGGGGTGGAGTGGGGGCGGGGCCTGGGCAGAGCCGGGGTGGGGGGGGGAGCACTTCACAGCAGATAGAAACTCGGCGCCTATGTCCCGGGCCCTGCAACCCTCTAGGGACGGCCCTGCATCTACAGTATAGGTTTTTACACCTCTTTTGGTATTCAGAGGAGTATGTATATAGCTGATAGAATGAAGGAATATATATTTAACTTTTGTCCAATATTTACTGGTATAGTTGTGTGTCTGCTATTTTTAAGTCATTGTAACTGGGTAGGATGAGTGGTTCTTGTCCTAGCTTAAGTCAGATTATTTATAATGTCATTAGCAGTGCAATAGCAGGTTCCTGATGGGTCCTATGCTATGATATACAGTAGGTACCTGAGATGTTCCTGTTCCAGGGGGTTTTATGGGCCTGTGATTCCTTTCCTTTTTATGGTGGTATATTTATCATGTATCCATCTTTATGTGACTTGATATGAGCAGACTGGCTAGCACCATTTGTTCTCTTTATGGCATAGAGTAGGGTTTTTACTGAGCAATAACTGATGATGGGCAATTTATTTTATGCTTGGGGGTGAATGAATCTTCACTAAAGCTGGTGGGTGACACTGCTACCCTTCATTCAGAATAAATGTCAGACACAGTCAAGCTCTTTTGTGGAACCAGAGAGCTGAAGGAATAGGAGCCATTACCCAAAACACAAACATGTAGCACAGCTAGAGTAGATGCTGACTACATGTTGCCCGAGGGCTTGCCCTGGAGACTGATACAGTAAACTGTGGGTCTGTGGGACGGATCAGTGGAACTGTGTGTGTATCTATGAGTGAGAGACGCAGGAGAAACAAATAGAAGGACATAGAAGGAGCAAAGAAGTCTAGACACAGCCAAAGAAGACCAGGTAGCATGACCCTGAGAAAAAAAGCTGAGGGGGAACTTTTGGGTACAGTGGCGGTTGAAAAGAAGCCTAGAACTGTGAGCAAAGAAACTCTTTCCTGTTTTTGATTCCAAATATGTTCAGGGAAATAGGACTGTGTACATTCTTTGTAAAACCTTGTAAACAAGATGGCATCAAAGAATATACCTTACTCCATCAATTTCTCCTAATGGAAATGAAACCCTGAAAATTAGCTAACTACTCAGGTCAAAAAGGGGTAAGAGTATGTGTGACCAGGGTCCCAGTGGGGGCCAGCGGAGGTCACTCAATTAGGGTAAACTGAAAAGAATGGGGCAGACAAACCCCAAAGCTGGTGGATAATTCATACTTAAATTTACCAAGCCAGCATAAAACAGTTTATTTATTACCTTGCTGGTTATTCAGAAGTCCAAAACAACACCGTTCCCTTAAAGCACCCAGCCTCAGGCCCCCATCCAGGTACCTAAGTCAAATATGATGATGATTCCTGTAAATCTTATTTCATCATATAAAAGAAAAGGTTCTACCAATCCCAAAGGATTGGACACATTACCTCCCAGGTTAATGAATATTCCAGGTCTTACCCAAATACACGTATACAGACAATTCTTATTAACTAAACTAAAATATATTTAAAAAGAAAAGAGAGTGAGTATAGGTTAAAAGATCAATACACATACAGACATGAGTTCAATTTTTGAAGTTCAGATACATATAGGGTGACCAGATGTCCCGATTTTATAGGGACAGTCCCGATTTTTGGGTCTTTTATATAGGATCCTATTACCCCCCACACCCTGTCCTGATTTTTCACATTTGCTGTCTGATCACCCCAGATACATAGCAGAGATGGTGAGCTTTGTAGTTGCAAAGAGTTCCTTTAGAATTTAGTTAATAGGTTATAGTCCAATGTCCAATATCTTATCCAGGGCGTTCCAGCTTAGGACTGGAATCTCAGTCCTTATGGCTTAAGCTTCCCCTATATGAAGTGAAGCCTCAAGCAGATCTGAGATGTCAGAATCAGACCCAACGGTCTTTGTTGTTCTAGCATTCACTTGACCACACAGTCCTGGGTAAACAATAGGCTTTTGATGTAACCTTCTGTTTTCTAAACACCACCAGTAATTAGTTAAACAAATTAATTTAGGGCAATTTATCCATTAGGCAGTTTATCACAAACTTCAAAGAGACATATAGACCCTGACATTACTTCACCCAAGATCAATCTAAGTGTTAATATTTCCTGTTGATCTCTGAATTAATATCAGAGGGGTAGCCGTGTTAGTCTGAATCTGTAAAAAGCAACAGAGGGTCCTGTGGCACCTTTAAGACTAACAGAAGTATTGGGAGCATAAGCTTTCGTGGGTAAGAACCTCACTTCTTCAGATGCAAGTAATGGAAATTTCCAGAGGCAGGTATAAATCAGTATGGAGATAACGAGGTGTTCACACCTCAACTGCTAGCAGAGCACCTCACCCTCCCTGATTGAACTAACCTCATTATCTCCATACTGATTTATACCTGCCTCTGGAAATGTCCATTACTTGCATCTGAAGAAGTGAGGTTCTTACCCACGAAAGCTTATGCTCCCAATACTTCTGTTAGTCTTAAAGGTGCCACAGGACCCTCTGTTGCTTTTTTCTGAATTAATAGTTATAGTGACAGACAGGAATTGTCTATTTACATGAAGAACAGGAGTACTTGTGGCACCTTAGAGACTAACAAATTTATTGAGCATAAGCTTATATAAATTTGTTAGTCTCTAAGGTGCTACAAGTACTCCTGTTCTTTTTGCGGATACAGACTAACCCGGCTGCTACTCTGAAACCTATTTACATGGCTAGCTTCTAAGATACACACAATTAGTATTACTTCTAACAATATAGGTTTGCATTTCAAAGTTCTAGCCTATTTAGCATACAATGGCCCTAATTATTATTCGCATATCTTTCTAACATGTCTTTAAAGGCCGGCTTTGGGTCATTCAACCTGCAAGCTGTTTAACCCTTTCTGGCCATGAGTTATATTTTGTATAAGATTTGTTGCAATTATATAACAGTGGCAGCAATAATGATTTGCATGGTTATATTTTAATTAGACAATGTCACAGTATGATACAATCAATTTGTATATAAAGTAGAGTAATTCAAAATACTGTCAAGGTACGGTACAGAGAAACAAAAGCTGACATGTACAGGATGCAAACAATTATACTCCACTAGAGATGACCGCAAACCACAAAATTCCACTATGGATCCAGAGTTCCAGCATCCCAAAGCTAGAAAATGTTCACACTTGAGGTTTTGGTTTCGTTGCAACGTGGTTCACTGGATAAGGCACAGTGAACTTGGAGTCATCGGACTTAGGTTCTACTTTTTGTTCTGCCATTGAGTCTTTATTTGACATTTAATAAGTCACTTGGGGCCTGATTCTGCCACTGTTTCTCTTGTAAAGTAGTACCTTTCTATAGAAATAGTTTTATGGTACTATGCAACATGGGAAAAACTAAGCAGCAGCATCAGACCCTTAACCTCTGTGTGCATTTTCCAAAATCCTTAGGTTTTGGGGATCTGGTCCCAGGCAAATGAGCAGTCCCAAGGTAGCAGTGAGTCAGTGAGAAAATTAGATTCTTTCAGAGCAACTGCAAAATGTGTGTGTGTGGGTGTCTTCCTGAGGAAATGTATGAAAGAGAAAGTACCCTAGTGAGAAGCAAAGAGCCAAGAGGAAGAATACTTACAAGGGAAGAAGGAAGAGGACAATATTTGTTTGAGAGATCAAAAAGTTGGGTTTATCTGGCCCTCATTTAATTTTAATCTGATACTCTAGATAATGAGTTTGTTAGGAGTTACTCTGTATTCATTCAAAGCCCTAAAAAAAACCCCATTGTAATCCTTTCTTCAAATTTTATTTTAGTGTTTTTATGCTATTATTTCTATGGAATTATTTAAAACTGTCTAATAACAAAGTAGCTTCCTTATCAAGATTTAACACAGAGACAGAGCTATAGGTGTATCCCTTTAGATAAGATCATTGTTTTGATCACTGAGATACACAAGTTCCATGTACACAGTATGTCTTTACTATACACTATTTCAGTTTCTATTGTTGGTTTATTTAATGAGTCCTATTATCCTTTTGATGGGATAACAGCAAAGACAGAGAAATTAGTTGTGTCTCAGTTGTAATGCAGAGTACATGGATTTCCTACAAAATACCTCAAAGCAGAAAAGTTTCCAGTGGGGACACTTTTCAGACTGTCAGTTTCGGCTTTCTTTGATGCTAGAATGGAGTCTAGAGAGGAAAACTTCTGGCTATATATTGAGTTCCTTTGAGTATTGTGGGAAAGGAGAGAAGTCACAGGATCTTCAGCGGTGTAGGGGTTTGGAGGCTCAATCCCAGTGACCAAAAGGGATTGGGCCTTTCTCAGGTCCCACCATTTTTACACATTACGCCTGATTTACACTAGAGTAATGAGATCACAGTCAGGCCCATTGTTTTTAAATTACACCAGAAATTATTTTTTTTTGTCATTGTTTGTTTTGGTGTTAATGCAATAGGCATTTATGTTCCGTTATTTGCCAGTAGGTGGCTGTCAAGTCCAATACAATAATTAATTGCCTCCTGACTTCAGAAATGCATTATGCAAAAATCACTGCTTGAACCTCCTGTTACACTTTGAAGTTTAGTCAGCATGTTAATTAAATACACATTTATTTAAAAAGTTCCACTATATAGATTAACCACCGAGCTAGGATACTTGTCACATTGAGTAATTAAAACATTGATCAGAGGGTTTTTAAACATCAGTTGTGTGCAATTATATAGTATAATAATCGCCATCAGGAGTTCTGTGGAGCTCATTGTTAAAACAATTACAAAGCTCTGTACACGTCTTACAGCATTAACAACAATTGTTTCAATCCATTAGTTAACTAAATTTGTTTTGAATTTGTTAATTTAAATGTTATAGACAATCTACAGCATAGTTTATTCTCATAACATTTAATAAAGCTGCTTCTGGACTTGTGATTCTGCTAGAGAACAATAACTGGAAGGGTTTTACTTTTTAGAAGGGAAGTATCTTTCTCTGGTATACTGGGTACTTTTCCATTGTATTGTCTTGTATTTTATCATATTTCAGTTGGACCTCTTGTGAATGTGCCAAAATACTTTAATATAAATATATATACTTTGATAGTGTAGATGTTTGTGTTGTGTTACTGAATGTAGTTCAGTAAATGTCAGATTAAACTGAAAGGGAATTGTTTTAGCCTGTCAGAACACAGGGATGCTGTACAGTTACTGATCCATAGCTGCACATGCTTCAGTTATGTATTCCCCTGTGCTTTGACTCAGCAGTTTGAATTTCCTATATACAAACAGTATGCAAATCCCTATATTCTGGTTGTAAGCTATTAGCCAGTGAAAGCAGAGGAATTTGGATAATCATTGCACTGTTCTGCTTTGATTGGCTGATTGGCATTGGTGCTCTTCATCCTTTTGTTCACAGCAAACAGGATCATTAAAACTTCTGGCCACCTGCTGTCACCCAACTCCAAATATTAAATACAATTTGATTTTTAAAGGAATTACTCTTCAGGGCATATTTTTCAAGAGGTGTGAGTCTGTGTATGGAGTTATGGGGAGTAGCAAGGAGAGGAGGATTTCAGAGAGGAGTTGGCCAGGCCATGGTGGTTGTGGGGAAGGCTATGCCAATCAAAGCAGAGGGATTTATAGTATTCATGCAGAGAATGCAGGTGTGAAGAGTTGAAAAGCACATTTCAGTAAAATAACAGCTTGAGGGAATTCCCTGCTAACTCGGTAATAACTACATCCAGGGTTATAAACACCCAGCCACCAGCCTTCATGTTAATTTAGCTCAGGAGCTTTGTCAACAGGAAGCACCCACAAATTATCATTTAAAAGGGTAATATAAAAATAAAGCAAGGAAAAAAACCCTTTTATGCTGTCTCTATACATCATAAAGAAGAAAAACTCAATGTTTTAAATATCAATGAATGGAATGAAATTTCCTAGTTGTCTGCAAGGAGTGAAAATCCCAATTTAACACAGCAGAGAAACGACAGATTGCCACAAATTGGGGTAAATGGCATCTCATACAGAGACGGTGGTACCTGGAGAGTATATGTTTGATCCACTGGATTCCATAAGAGAATCCAGCAAGAGAGATGGGATATAATGGAAGAAAAAAAATGATCTCTGATTATAGAAAGATACAAATTCCAGTGCTAGAAGGGCATGAACAGCAATCTTGCTTTTCTGTTGTAGTTAATTGGGCAAATCAAGCCAAGATTTAATCATCCATTTTTGGCAGCCCGAAATGCAAAATTTGAGACTATGAAAAGGCAAGCGTCTTCTGTCTTTAGCAAGTGTCTCTTTGGAGAGTGCCAGAGGGGTTTCCCTGCTAGTCCAAATTAATCACACAAATAGCTGTTCTGTCAACTTAATTTCCTTAGGTACTGCTGTAAACTGAGCAGCAACTGCTCAAGTGGACAGAATCAGTGAGACATGATAATTATTTTAATAAGTGGAATTCAGTCTAAAAATGAAATCAGAAGTTTCTTTAAAACCTATATTAATTTGTCAACCATGGGAGACAAATTATCTATTTACATATAGTAATAAATAACCAAAGGTAAATGCAAACTGTCACCAGCTTCCACTAAAAGAAAATGATGGTTGCGTGGGTACCAGAATGATCTGATTTGAGGAGTGTTTCCTGGAGCCTTTGCCAGGTATACAAATTACTTACATACATTTATAATTAACTTCCCCCCATGTCATCCAGACTAAGCAGAGAATTTTTAAAAAAATCTGGTTGGTATTAAAAAGAGACTCGTCTTAAAATATATTTAGAGATCTATATCTGCTGCAGAAGTAGAAGCTGCAGTACATTACAATGTGATTTAATAACTCCTTGGGAAAGAGCCAATTAGTATAGAAAACTGGAGACCAATTGCCTCGTTCAGCAGGAATTCCAGAAATTAAATGATTTATTAATGGCAGACATATTTCCAACAATATTCAGCACAGATGTACTGGACTGTTTCCCTCCTTTTACAGCTATGTCCTCAGGTAATGATTTTTTTAAGCTAAGCAGATTTGAGCCTGGCTCAGTATATGGATAGGAGTCCTCCAAGGAAAATATAGGATCATGCTGGAAGAGGGGTTGATTCATGATATCACACTTCCCTCTAAGTCAGTATTGAATTAACGCTCCTGCCTGATATTAGGGGGATGGTGCTGGATTTTTTGTTTGTTTTTTAATTAGAGTTAAAATTAGAGTCTTGATTATTTGTGGTCTTGAGTGGTTTGTCCTTTTCAAATTTCAGTCTGAGTAATTACTTTCTGCCTATCTAAAACTTCCTTGTAATTTCAATTGGATACAGTCAAACTATTTTTGTAGTGATACTGTGAGCTGCTGAAACAGCTGCTGTTTTCTACTGAAGAGGTGGTTGAATGTCAATGGTTCAGGGAAGACTGAAATGTACTTGGGCAGGTAGACATCTTCGAGATGGATAGAAACCTATTCCCTATATCAGGAATATAAACTACAAGATTTGAGATGTTCAAAAATTAATAGAAAGTTGGGACCCAATCCTGAAAACAAATATGCACATGCTTAGATTTAAGCATGACTTGACCCACTGAAATCAAGTGTTCGAAGGATGTGGGTTTTGGATTTGAATTTTGCAGCATGAACCTCTCTCTGTCATTCATTCATGTGTGTACAAGCACACAAAGATGTAAAAGTGTTGCAGAATCCCACAATATGGAAACAGCTGTATAAATGTAGGGCCTTTATATTATTTTGGGTATTTATATAAAGCTTTTAATCCTATAATGTATGCATTGTTAAAATCTTAGATTTGTTTTGCTTTGTTGAAATGCTGTAATAATGTAATATCACAGTTTTTTCTCTGTTTTGGAAGAGCTCCACCCTTCCTCCAATTCTTCATAGAATATTTCATGATTGTCCAATCTCCCCATAATTGTTTATACAATTTAGTTGCAGAAGTGGTTGCACCTCCAAGAGGCACAGAACAGAACAGAACTTACAGTCCAGGGGAGAGGGGCTCGGGTGGCTTTAAGACACCTTTGTACCCTCCTGATCCTGGGCTGCTTCGGGGTGTGGAACAGTCTCTGTCATAAGTTATACAGGCCAGAGGGGCTGTTTAAATTATACACTATGGGTTGCAGCATTGCCTGGAATCTGTGCAACACTGAATGCTGTGGCCCCTTCCCAATCGATCCTTAATATATCCCCTACACCAGGGCTTGTGAGGGGTCCTTGAAAAACAGCCTTATGGTTGTCTTATGTACCTGGATTGCAGGAGTGATGCCTGTCTGCACTGGGGGAATCCTCCAACAGCCAGCATTGGGGCTTTATGCCACTCTGGCCCTTCTACTTGATATGAAGGGAGCCAGAGCAAGGGCGAGGATCTCACGTATGTATACAATTTTACCTCCTATTTCATAATTTTAAAGTCCTAAATGCCAAAAACAATTGTATGCAATCTGTACTAAAGGTATTACTGTGAGATCCAAATGGTTCTACAGAACTGAAAATATCAACTTGAAAGCAATGTTTCCTACTGAGAAGCTCAATGTCTGATGACTGCAGCCATGATACATTCTGTCATTGAAAGTTCCAAGCAGTACTAGATCACCAATATAACAGTAAGTCTGGTTATAGTAATATGAATAGAAAAGCCCCTGACATTTTGTGGAATTTTTGTAAAATGTATCAGGTTGAAATGGGAATATTTAATTAGTTCTTATGCATGAGTTCCATAAAAAAATAAAAGTTCAGCACTTTGAAATACTTGCAACTCTTCAACCAACCAACATTATTGCAAGTATTCAGATGAAACCTCTCCTGGATGGAACTTTCATATATAAAATCACAGAGGTCATATTTTTCAAAATTGTGGGCCTCAAGTTGGGTACCTCAAGTTGTCTGAAGTTGAGCACCCAAAATTAAGGCACCCAGAGTCACTAATCAGTTTTGATAATCTTGGTCCTAAGGTAATAGCTTATCCATTCCTTTTCACCTTAGACAGTAAGATTTCTTACAGCTGGGACAAGTTACAACTTTGACCTTAATTTGAAAGATGAGTTCTGTGGTAAAAAATGTATAGAAGTGAACACATTCTAATTTTGACCTACTCAGGATCTGAACCGAAATTTCCAGCATTTACAGAGAAGTAAATTAAGTTATCTGTCTTCTGAAGATTTTTTTTAATAAATGCAAAACCATAAAAATTTTAAAGTTGATATTTCTCATGTCCTTGTATCTAAACAAAAAGGTAAATCTATACAGTTTAATAAAGATAATTTATTTTCCTAGATGTGAAAGCAAATTTATCTTGAATTATTTATTTTTTTAAGAATGAGTTATTAGTGTTTGAGGAATCAAATGTGTATGCAGTTCTGGTGAGCATTTTCTATTCATATTAATATAACCAGACTTACAGCTATATTGGTGATCTCTTGTGCTTCGAGCTTTCAGTGACAGAATGTATCATAGCTGCAGTCATAAGACATTGAGCTTCTCAGTAGGAAACATTGCTTTAAAGTTGATATTTTCAATTCTGTAGAACCATTTGGATTTTACAGTGGTATTGTCATGCATTTATTAGTTAATCCAGATTGCATACAATTGTTTTGAGCATTTAGGAATTTAAAATTATGAAATATTAACTGTCCAAGTACAGGCAGCAATCTGAGTTCTACACAAGTTTGTGTTTGTGTGTGAAGTTTAGTGTCTCAACTAAAATATAGGGATCTGTTTGAATTTACCCTAATTGTGAGCTCAAATATAAAAAGTTTGTGAAAGTTCATAAGATGTCATAATAACCTATAATAACAAATGTGGATGGGAAAATTGGACTGAAATAGTCCAAACAAAAGACCTACTGATATAACTCAAGGACTGTGTTAAGATCATGCCTGGTAAACAAGAAAATGTGGGTCTGGAGACTAACGAACCAAAATTGAGGAGTCAGGTATTAGGCCTAATTGGTGGACAAAATAATGAGGGGATGGGCTATTCCATCCATAGCTTCCTTTTTAGGTCCTTAAAGAAAGAGACGTTGGGGGAAAAATACAGAAGAATGGATGGAGGTTACTAGAGTGAGTTTCAACATCATGACTGCCATCCCCATCATCTGCTGCGATCCTGAGCCTTCGTTATCCTGATCCTGAAAGATGTCCTGACATGACCAGGCCACAGAGAGGTACCTAGATGACACTGGAATTCACCTGGAGCAGAGACGGGTGACAAACACCACATGGGAAGACATGGGATTACAACTTTAACAGCAGCAACAACAGCTCCAGATCATTTCTACGAACTTTTCTTTTACCCAAAAGGTCAGTTATTACCATCTTTGATACCATGTGAGAAACTGTCAAATAAGGTTTTTTTTTCCCCTTCTAAAAGCTCTCTTCAGCTAACAGGAAGGGGAGCAAGGAATATTGCTAAAATGAAAGCCTTACTTTAATACTTTACATTTCAAATGCTAACTGTTTTTCTTTCTTTTCTGTATCTAACAGAAGGTTAAAAGGATTTTTAATGGTGTGTTTGCCATGGTACTAAGCAGACTCAGGTCTCTGTATACTAAACTCTGAACCTTATTTAAAACTGTTTTAATGTTGGACTGTGAGAGAGTCATGTTAACACCTTTGACTCTTTGGACCCATATATTCCATCTAAATTAATATATTTTATTGCCCCAGTCCTGCTTTCAGGGAACATAAAATCTGGCACAATGCTCACATAAATCTGCACACATACAGGGGGCTGGATCCATTTCCTGCTGTAAAATCATTGATTTAAACAGTTACTCTAGGAATGAATTTGGCCCATGATCTTTATCATAGCAGCTGTGCAGAGACATATGTTTCATACAAGATCATCTGTTTATTATTTTGATAATTCCTTGCTTTACTGAAAAAAGAAAGTTGATGGAATTCACAGAGACGTATTAAAGTTTAACTTTGTCTCTTTATAAGATTAAACCTATTTAAACAAGACAACTAGGCACGTTATCTAAAAGGTGACTTGCAAATGAAAATTCCCCCCCCCCATTTGCTTCATGATAACATATAACAAAGGCCTGAAAAGTGTTTCTCTGCACCCCTCTTTGACTGCTTTTTTTAATCTTAGAAATTCAGATACTGTCTATCCTGAAACACTATGGATGACTAGAAAGCTAGCAGGTTAGCCACAGTAGACACATATACCAAGGAAGTGAAACCTCATTGAAAGGGAATTTATTTTTATTATGATTGTTTAAAACTCTGTTTTTTTGTTAACACCTTTTTAACTTTAACGTTTGAGAGGAAGTGTTTAATAGATGTTAACAGAAAACAAAGTTTTAAACAATCATAATAAAAATCAGTCCCCTTTCAACACAACCCTTTAATTAATAGCGGAGGAAGCATACAATTCTCATCTGAGTCATTCTTGTCAACCAACAAAAATTGGAAAAATAAGACCTCACAGTGCTAAGGTGAAAAACAAGGAGAAAGAAACTTTAAAATAAGGACTTTTTCAGGATCTATTAATGCATAATTATAAAAATAAGGAGGTCAAAAACAGATTCCTCCTCCTTTCAGGTCTCTCTTAGCATCACAATAGTGTATCTAATCAAAGCCTTAGCATTGTTCCCTGTAGTTCTGGTTGGATGAATAATAATGCTTTCAGATACAACTGTACTGGCAATATTGATTTAGAAGCAGAGTCCTGCCTTTGTTGTCATTCTCTGGGGAATTGTGTGGCCTATAGCGAGGTACAAAGCTTTAAGGGGAACATCTTGGTCAAGTGACATACTCATAAAAATCGTGCTGTATCTGTAATGACATGCTATCCTTCCTTGTTCATAAGAAGAAATATTACATAACGCCTGTGCTCATGTATTATATTTACTTACTGAGTCAGGAATAATTTCCCAGTCCCAGTTCAATGCTCAGCAGCAGTAAGTTTCTGTAAGGATCCCACTTAACTTCCTTTATTTGCATGATGACTTGTCTATTGTCTAATGGTTGTATCAAGTATTGTATCGCTCCCTCTGCCTGGATTCTCTGGGAACAGGCGGGGTTGGGATCAGCACAGGAGAAAAAGGGAGGGGCTCTTTCTTCCGGGCTTTTACAGCAGGAGGTTTCCTGAGCGGGCAGGGGCAGGCAGCCGGCTGTCCGCGGCCAGAGAAAGCCTGGGAAGAGCGGCGCTCAGCCCGGAGAGCGAGTCTTCTCTTCCCCACCTCAAGCTGGCCAATAGCCCGTCTACCCCCGACCTGCTCCCCCGCCCTCCACACGAAAAGACTCCCCTAAAGCGAGACCCCCCGAGAGTTACCCCCTCTTAAAAGCCGCGCCCGAGAGACTCCCAACAGGGGGGCGTTCCCTCCCGGGGGGGGGCGAGGCGAGGAAGCCCCCCCCTTTCCACCGCCAGACCCCCCCCCCATAGTGAGACCCCGGATCCCCAGGAAGGAGCCCTCGATCCCCCTCCCCATAGTGGGACCCCTGGGAAGGAGCCCTAGGGGGCTGGGCTAGGGCTGGGCCGTATTACGGGAGGAGGTAGCGCTGCCCTGACCTTGTTCCCGGGCCTCCCTGGGGAGCGGCGGCCTCTCCCCTCCCCCGTAGCCGGGCCCGCCCCTCTCCCAGCCTCCTCCGCGGCTCCCCCTCCCCTTGTCCCCAGCCCGGTGGAGCCACCGCAGCCTGACTCGCCGCAGCTACCTCGCGTCCTGCCCCGGTCGCCGAGGAGACCCCGGCCGTGTGCAGCCAGCCCGGACCCTGTTCTCTGCAGCCTGCGCTGCCCGCGGAGCCGCCATGAGCTGGGGCGCGGAGCTGTGGGTGAGTCGCTGCTGGCGCCTCATTGTGTCTGGGATTCACCCGCTCCTAGTCTGCCGAGGGGCTCCCGGGGGAGCGGGGCCGGGGGCTGGCGGGCTTTTGTTCGGCTGCCGAGAGGAGGGACAGGCCCATGGCCCTCCCGCCCCCTGGCAGCCGGGCCGAGGCGCTTGGGGATGGGCAGCGGGGGGCACTGGGGAGGGGGCGGGTGGGCGGTGGGGAGCGATGGGGAGG
>NW_020664562.1:22408912-22521259 GCF_002925995.2 Terrapene triunguis | reverse complement strand
GGGCAGTGAGGAGGACTGGGGAGGGGGATTGGGATGGGAAGGGGAGGCTGGGGATGGGCAGTGAGGGGAATAAGGATAGGAGATAGCGTGAGGGTTGGGGGCTGGATATTGGGATGGGAATAGGGTAGGTGCTGGGTAATGGTGTGTGTGGAAATGGCGATTGATGGGGCTTTAGGAGAGTGCTGCATCCAAATTTCTAGTGCCCATCACTACAGTGACTTGGCAATGGTAATGAGGGGCAGCTGGGGGGAGATGGCATTGGGGATGACAGTAAGTACCTTTAGAATAGTCTTTTGTAAACCACAACAGTATATCAACAAACAAGTTTTTTTGGTGAGTGAGGAAAGGGGTGAAAAGGTCTTTCCAGTTTGTTCAGTCCCTTTTGGTGTGAGTTTGTTGTGCCTGGTATCCTGTGTCAGGGGACTCCGAGAATGCTGAGCTGCTGGGGATGGGCTAGCAGTACAGTAGATAGCAGGAGGTGCTGTGGTGAAGAAGAGAGATTAGTGAGTAATGTAAGTAAAGTCTGATCCTGCGTGTATTTAGGCACCTGAGCAGTCCCATTCAGTTTGGAGACAACTCACATCCGTAAAGCTACTCTCATGTGTATTTGCAGGATCAGAACCCTAGTTACTTAAACGGGGGGTTGAAGAGAGAGGACTATATCTATACATGCCTATTGATGGCACATAATTGCCAGAACAGTTCACTGTTTTTGAAAAAAGGAGAGTCCCACAAGCAAATAATTTTGAGGTGTGTCCTCTCACTATGTACAATTATTCTATAATAATGACCTAAAGTATTATAGCATAATACAGAGTATAGGGCTGTTACTTTCCTGGGGTACTTTTTGTACAAAGGGTGCATGGCTGCAAACCAGGCAGTAGCCTCTCCTATGTGTCTACACTACATCTTCGTTGTAAAAATTTCCACCATTACTACAAGCAGTTTAATTCTGCTAATGGTAGTTGTAGAGCAGGGGCGGGCAAACTTTTTGGTCTGAGGGCCGCATCGGGTTTCGTAAATTGTGTGGAGGGCCAGTTAGGGGAGAGGGTCCTGGCCCGGCCCCCACCTCCTATCTGCCCCCCCCCCCCCCGCCCCCCCCCCCCCCCCCCCCCCCCCTCCCCCTCCCCCCTGCCCCCCCCCGGCCCTCCGCAAGCCCCGGACCTCCGCAAGCCCCGTCCAACCCCTCTCATTCCTGATGGACCCCCCCCGGAACCCCTGCCCCATCCAACCACCCCTTCTCCCTGTCCCCTGACTGCCCCCATTCAACTCCCTGTTCCCCCCGACCCCTATCCACATCCCCGCCCCCTGACCACCATCCCAAACTCCCCTGCCCTCTATCCAACCCCCCCTGCTCCGTGCCCCCTTACCGCGCTGCCTGGAGCACTGGTGGCTGGCGGCGCTACAGCCGTGCAGCCCGACTGGAGCCGGGCCACGCCGCCGCCGCCACCACCACGCAGCTCAGAGCACTGGGTCAGGCCGGGCTCTGCAGCTGCACTGCCCCAGGAGCTCACAGCTCTGCTGCCCAGACCATTTAGGCGGAGCGAGTGAGCTGAGGCTGCGGGGGAGGGAGGACAGCAGGGGAGGGGCAGGGGGCTAGCCTCCCGGGCCAAGAGCTCAGGGGCCAGGCAGAACGGTCCGGTGGGCAGGATGTGGCCCACGGGCCATAGTTTGCCCACTTCTGTTGTAGAGGGACTGCTAGTGTGGACAGGGCTCCAGGTAACCACCAGTATTTTAAGTACCACGATGTCTAACCCAGTTCAGGATGAATCAACATGATATGGTACATTTTCTACACTAGTGTGCCCACCATTGTTACCACAAATGGCACAGTGGTGGTTGCAATGGTGGGAAATTTTAGGGAAAAAAATCCTACTGTTTAGAAGGGCTCAATTCTCCAATTTTAAATGGCTTTTGTCATATGTAGAGGTAGGTATTATGATGATAAGTATTACTATATATTAGGGCTGTCAAGCGATTAAAAAAATTAATCGCACGATTAATTGCATTGTTAATAATAATACCATTTATTTAAATATTTTTGGATGTTTTCTATATTTTCAAATATATTGATTTCAATTACAACACAGAATACAAAGTGTACAGTGTTCACTTTATATTTATTTTTGATTACAAATATTTGTGCTGTAAAAAACAAAAGAAATAGTATTTTTCAATTCACCTCATACAAGTATTGTAATGCAATCTCTTTATCATGAAAGTTGAACTTACAAATGAAGAATTATGTACAAAAAACCCTGCATTAAAAAATAAAACAGTGTAAAACTTTAGAGTCTACAAGTCCACTCAGTCCTACTTCTTGTTCAGCCAGTCACTCAGACAAAAAAGTTTGTTTACATTTATGGGAGATAATGCTGCCTGCTTCTTGTTTACAATGTCACCTGAAAGTCAGAACAGCCGTTCTCATTGCACTGTTGTAGCCGGCATCTCAAGATAATTACGTGACAAATGTGCTAAAGATTCATATGTCCCTTCATCTTCAACCACCATTCCAGAAGACATATGTCCCATAAATGTAAACAAACTTGTTTGTCTTAGCGATTGGCTGAACGAGAAGTAGACTGAGTGGACTTGTAGGCTCTAAAGTTTGGATTTGTTTTGTTTTTGAGTGCAGTTATGTAACAAAAAAAAATCTACGTTTGTAAGTTGCACTTTCACAATAAAGAGATTGCATTATGTACTTGTATGAGGTGAATATACTATTTCTTTTTTCATTTTTACAGTGCAAATATTTGTAATAAAAATAATATAGTGAGCAGTGAACACTTTGTATTCTGTGTTGTAATTTAAATCAATATATTTGAAAATGTAGAAAAACATCCAAAAATATTAAATAAATTTCATTGGTATTCTATTGTTTAACAGTGCGATTAAAACTGCGATTAATCACGATTAATTTTTTGAATTGCGATTAATTTTTTTGAGTTAATTGTGTGAGTTAACTGCAATTAATTGACACCCCTACTATATACTGATTTATTTGTTCAAGAAGAGAGTGTGGAATGAAGAGACAATTTTTCTGGTAAAAATACTTTACTGGAAAAATAAATGTTAGAGCTTTATAGTTTGAAGAAGTTTAGTCAGTATTGCTTCATTTTATTCCCCAGTCTGATAGTTGGTCTGTTATGCTAAATGGACTACAAGGGATTTGTTGGGATGTTTATGTGATAGTGTAACATGTTAATTGTATTCCTGATAAGACACCTCTTTGAGAGGTATCAATACTTAGATAGAAAACTGTTTGGAGCATGGATTATCTTTCTGTTCTGTAGTTGTGCAGCACCTAACTCAATGGGGCACCCCAGTCCAAGACTAGGGCTCTTAAGCACAATGATAATACAAATGATAAATAATAATAATATTGGTTCATTGCCTACTTAGGCTTGGTCTACACTTACCCCCCAAGTCGAAGTAAGGTACGCAAATTCAGCTACGTGAATAACGTAGCTGAATTCGACATACCTTACTTCGAACTTACCGCGGTTCAGACGCGGTCCACACGCGGCAGGCAGGCTCCCTGTCGACTCTGCGGTACTCCTCTCGTCTAGCTGGAGTACCGCAGTCGACGGCGAGCACTTCCTGGTTCGACTTATCGCGTCCAGACCAGATGCGATAAATCGAACCCGGAACTTCGATTGCCAGCCGTCGAACTACCCGGTAAGTGTAGACATACCCTAACAGTAGGCTAACAGTGCTGCTACACTGCCTTCACAAACTAAAGCAAAAAATATAAGTGAAAGTTCTTGTAATTTTATTAACAATAGCAATTTATATATAGAATTTGTATTAACAGCACAAATAACTAAATTGAATTCACACCTGTGCAAAAAATAAAATAAAATTTGTAGGTCAGATCTTCAGATGAGGTTACGGTTTAATGCTTTCAGCTTTTTGGTACTTCGGAAAAATAGGGGTTTTTGTGTTAGGAGGACACTGAATTTTCTTGTGTAAGCTCCTAAACAATTATAAGGTGTTTTAGAAAGCCAAATTCTAATCGACTTATTTTTTGTGTATTTTGGCAATTTCTCAAGCAGATTCACCTTCTACTTGTGAGTGACAGTTAAATTGCTGTACTCAAAACCTTCAGAGTATTGAATATAAGATTGCCTTCATCGTACATGTAAAGGGGCATAGATGAAAGAGGTGGATCTTGAAATTGTACTTATTTGAATGACCAGCATTTTGGACATAAGAGGCAGGCAAATCAGTTGAAAGATAAACTGATATGGCCCAGGAAACTTACAGTTAAAGTTTACCAGTGACCTATTAAGTGTTATTTTGCAATCCATTAATTGTTCATGTGCATTAATTTTAAGAACGCTGTCAAGTTTTTTAAGCATAGAGTTTGACCCTGCCATTCTTACCCATCTGCAAAATTCACATAATTGTTTGTTTTAGCTGAGTACTCTGCCGCTTTACAATAACAAAACATGTGATGGAGTAAGGACTCTTATTAAGGATACAGAGCTTCATTATTAAATGTTGCAAGTTCTATAGACTCTAAGTGTTTTTTAAAATGCTCAATAATAGATATGTATATATATTTAAAAAACAAACCATCCATTTTCTTTCTGTGTGACTACCAAAGCAATGCTTTGTGTTTCTCCTGCTGACTGCAACATCTTTCATCTATTCCTTAACCTGTTCTGATATCAGTTCATGTGAAAATAAAGATGTTTTGACATAAGACAAAACATAAATTAAAGTGTTTTATGAGAACAGCCACTTCAATCTAGGCTAAAAACATTTAAGAAAAAAGATCAGTATTTGTTAAGTTTCAGAGGGGCAAATGTGAAAAATTTATGGCAGGGGTTCTCAAACTGGGGGTTGGGACCCCTCAGGGGGTCACGAGGTTATTACATGGGGGGGGGAGTCGCGAGCTGTCAGCCTCCATCCCAAGCCCCTTTTTGCCTCCAGCATTTATAATGGTGTTAAATATATAAAAATGTGTTTTTAATTTATAAGGGGGGTCACACTCAGAGGCTTGCTATGTGAAAGGGGTCACCAGTACAAAAGTTTGAGAACCACTGCTTTATGGTATCTTTTTATATATAGATAAAGCAGTGGATGAAAGGGATGAACTGGTTGACCCATAGAGGTCCAGAACCCATACAGTTGTCTCTCTCAGAATATGCACATTGACCATGTGCACACTAGCCTTTTTTCTAAAAAAAAATCTTCTGATTACACTGCTCTACAGCCAAAATGCTTCTGAAATAAACGTAGTCAAACTTTACTAATTCTGGGTCACTGAGAACGAAAATGATGCTTAAAATTGTTGATTGGCTCTAGTTTTCAAGATATGCTATTGGGTCAGTATATATGACCCTTGACTTGGGAATGGCGGAGGATAAGTGAGTTATAAAGGGAAGGGATCTCAATTTAAACCAGAAATGACTAAAATACATCTTTGACTGGATCTATGAATAAATCTATGACTGGGTTTGGACAGTACTTGCTTTTCAGGCAAAACAATGAATGATGCAATCTGAAGCTGGTATTGCGTCATCCATGATATGAATTGCATCATGTTATTCCTAGAAGTCATGGATGATGCAATCATAACGAAGCTTACATCACTCTGCTGAACAAATTGCCCTATATCAGCTCTAGAAATCATACAGTGTCGTGCTCTCTTATTTGTCAGTGTTTGATTTTGCAAAGGGACACATTTCTGTTTAGCCAAAGTGAGCAGAGATGCCTCGTACTTGTGTGAACAGTGCAGATAACTTCTGCTATGTTTGTGGTGAAGTGCCTTTTGCATCACAAAAGCACAGTATAAACCACTATGGTTAAGAAAGCCTATCACCTTTATTTTGGCTGCAAAATTGGAGATCGGGACAAGAGGTGGGCCCAACACATATGCTGCCACACTTGTGCAACAAATCTTCGCCAGTGGTTGAACAGGAAAAGGAAATCTATGCCTTTTGCAGTGCCAATGATTTGCAGAGGGCCAACAGATCATACCAGCAATTGTTACTTCTGCATGGTGCCTCCCGTTGGGAAAGGTGTGTCAAAGAAGAAAAAGTGGACTGTGCATTATCCAAACATTCCATCAGCTATATGCCCAGTACCCCACGGAGAAGGACTGCCGGTTCCTGATGCACCAGAATCATTCTCACTTGAGTCAGACGAGGAAGAGGATGAAACTTCTGGTCCTGAACCATCAATGTCACAGGACCCACATTTTCTCTCATCCTCCTCCTCTGAACCACACCTCATAACACAAGGTGAACTGAATGACCTTGTCAGGGATTTGGAACTACCCAAGAGTAAGGCAGAGCTGTTGGGCTCCAGACTACAGCAGTGGAATCTCCTGGCAGGGGATGTTAGGGTTTCCATGTTCCGTGACTGTCAAAAGGATTTTGTCCTATTCTTCTTCATGGAAGGTGATCTTGTAGCCTGCAACAACATCGATGGTGTGATGGCAGCCTTCAACATCGTTCACGATCCAGATGAGTGGAGACTGTTCATTGATTCATCGAAGACGAGTCTTAAAGCTGTTTTACTGCATAATGGCCATGTTTTGCCATCAATTCCAGTTGGTCATGCAGTCCATATGAAGGAAACCTATGACAACATGAAACAACTTTTGAGGTGCATAAACTATGACCAACATCAGTGGCAGCTTTGTGGCGATTTGAAGGTTGTTGCTCTCTTGCTTGGTCTGCAGACTGGATACACAAAGTACTGCTGTTTTCTCTGCGAATGGGATAGTCGTGCAAGAGATTCCCACTACATCAAGAAAGATTGGCCACTCCGACAGTCATTGGAGCCTGGGAGGAAAAGTGTTCAACATCCACCACTTGTTGAATCAAGGAAGATTTTGTTACCACCCTTGCACATCAAGCTGGGTCTGATGAAGAAGTTTGTCAAGGCCATTGACAAAACACAAGCAGCTTTCAAGTACCTCCGTGGAAAATTTCCAAGGTTAAGTGAAGCTAAGATAAAGGAAGGTGTCTTTGTTGGTCCTCAGATTCGTGAACTTCTTTGAGATGATGCATTTGACCATGCACTGCGTGGCAAGGAAAAGACGGCATGGAAAGCCTTCCAGTTAGTGGCAATAAATTTTCTCGGAAACAACAAGGCAGACAACTACAGCGCCGAGTAGACACTGAATAGGACTAAACTATGTACATAGTAGTTTTTTGCCTTTTGTTTCATAATAAATTTTATTTATATAACCCTTTTGCTGATTTTTAAAGTGTTACATAAACAGGACAGGTGAAATAGTATCATGTAAAGCAACCATAAACACATGAAAAGACCTAGGTTTACAATTTATGATTAAAACTCTACTATCTACACAATATACATAGACATAAAATGTAAAAACTTAAATATCTTAGAAACAGTAGCCAATCAGTTGTTTTAATTGTCATATTTGAATTCAGCACATCAAAATACATAATAAATAGCACATTTTATCTCTGAAGCAGACGACTTCTCAAAAATTGTAGACCAGTGTTATTGCTAACACCACTGCAGCCCCAATAGTCTCTGGTAGTGATGACTTGTAAACAGGGCACTTGTTGTTTCTAGTGTTTCATCCACCCTGTTGTATAGACCTGCTCTGAGCAGGTTTAGACGAAACAGTACTGAAAGTTCACGTGGCTGCCTGGAGTCTTGCCTTTGCTAGTACTTGCACCAGGGCTAGTAACCATGGGAAATTTTCAGAAATAAAGCTGTTGTACATGAGCAAAAGGGAATACACAGCCTATTCATCATCTAGATTACTACACCACATGGATGTATAACACTTTTAAATATAAATCTCTTTGATAATTTTGTAGTTTTATTAAACAAATGCAATTTAATGTGTGTGGTGTTTTAAAATTCCCTTAACTCTTTTCCCCTTACTTGAATAGGATCTCTTTCTTTTGCTGCTTATTGTTTGAAGTCCTGCTACCCAAAAAAACCTGAGTAGCATGGGTAGCTGGAAAGTGGCTTCTCTTCTCAAGTCCTGATGCTACTTCTGATTACTTAAGAATAGTGGTGGGTAGGTAGAGGTGATGAACTGGAGAGAAGTCTTAGGGAATTAAACAAAACAAAAGCAAACCATCACACCTTATGTTTGTGTTGTATTTATTTGATACTAGAGATTATACAATTATTTACAATTTTTTAAAAATAGTCTTCATAGTCTGTAGCTGTATCAGGCATACTACACTAGAACTTTTTTTTTGGTGGATTAATGTTTTCTACATTATTTAAATGTGGGTATTTTTTGCCAACAAACCATTTTATAAGTACAACGCTCTCTAGAGTTTGTGTGTCTCGGGTAATATATGCACGTCTGGGTGGGCTGAAATACACTGCTGGACTTTTTACCTCAGCACACCAAAAATGTGTGTATTGACTGAACAGAATGCTTCCTGTTGTGTGTTAGTGCTTACATATATGTGTACATTTTTCTTACTTGACAGCATTCCTTTAAAATAATGTGAACCAAAAATAGTAAAAAGGCTTGTGAGTTTAAGCTGACATATCTATAGAACTACTTTCTTCTACAGTTTTTCTTCACGCTGCATAAAAAATTGCTCCATCTCCATTATTTCCCCACTCACATATCTTGTTACGAGTTTCTGATCCATTTTTAAGAAATCCCTGAATAGCCTTATTCTCACTAGTGTATTTGTTTCTACGGTCACCCCTGCAGCATATTCCAAATGCACGTGTCTTAACAAAGTTTAAAGTATTATTTGTCATTCTGTCTTGGTGAGGATGCACTGTTTGATGGTTAGACCAGACTACAGGGAGTAGGAAGGTCTTAGGTTCTGTTCCCAACTTATCTAGCTGTCACTATTTATGTCCTTGTGTGAATTACTCTGTACTTCAGTTTCCCTATCTGTAAAATGTGACTAATACCTACTTCATATAGGATAATTAATATTTGTAAATCTGAGATCCTCTGACAAAAGATAACATGTAATGCAAAGTATTACTGCTATATTTTATTATAGGATGAAAAATGCTGCTATTTTATTAAAGCAAATATATTTTTCAGGGATTTAACTAAATTTTAAATTTGCGTATTGTGTATGTAGTGAGCTCATGCTCAGTTTAGTAGCTGTGAGATGGTTACACATTTAGGCTTCATATCTGGAAAGACTTAAGCACATACTTAACTTTACATACTGATTTCAGTGAGACTACCCATAGTGTGTAAAGTTAATTGTGTACTTAAGTCTTTCCAGGTCTAGAGCCTTAATTGTTAAAAACAGCATTGTTAGGTATAATTTTACTTTCATCCTCTTGCATAACTTGCATTGTTTCATGCCTGCTGTGTACATTATCCAAGAAGAAAATAGAAAGGTGATAGTTCATTATTAGCTGTTTTTGCTGAAATGTTTGGAAATGGTAGAACCTCATTTGTTAAATGACTCTCTATTTATAATGAGTGAAAACTATTGAAAATATTTAGACCTTATTTTATACTGTAATGTTTCAGCATGCTTTTGTGCATATGGAATTCTCCTCCTCTATGACATACAAAAGCATACAAGTTACCTATTTTTATATATTTTTGTATTTTAATTTTCTTCTTGGAGTTTTTTTCAGTTAAGCTAAATATGAAATATCTTTCTATGTACTCACTTCTGTTCCAATCATGCAGTGAGCTCCAGAGACATGGGAGTTTCTAATGAAGTCCAAGGGCATAGCGGTTTGCCCACATGGAGCGCAGTGCACGATCAGGGCTTTTGTTTTTGTTGCAAATTCATTAACGAAAAAAAGTCTAACACTGGGCCTTTTTTATTAGGTGTAAAAAGTAACAGAAGAAAAATATTAATTAGAACCTCACTAATCCATACTAAATCTAGGCATTTTCCCCATCTTTGCAAATGTTTAAGAACACAAGCTGGAATAAGGTCCTTTATGTCACTAAAACGTCATCATTTTTGCAGAATGTGCTATAGAATATATACTAGTATGCTGCTGTGAGTGCCTGGGGAAGGAATTCATGCCTCCTTCCATATTAGGAAAGGGCCCAGCACATTGTGAAATAAACTTTTAAGTATTTTCATAATTTAAAAATGAACTACAGTTGACCAAATACATGAACAAAGTATATATTGTTATGTACTTCTCTTTGGTTAACCTGATTTTGAGTCTGATCAAGTCCATTGAAGTCAATAGGCGTCTTCTCATTGACTTCAGTGGGCTTTGGCTGAGGTCATTTGAGTAGTGCTGATTAGCAGCAACTCCCATTAATCAGCGAGAATTGGAGGTGCCCCTTAACTCTCAGTATTTGGTCCCTACTTGCTAATTTTCAAAATTCATTAATTAGCAATGGGTCTCCCAGTTGTTACTGTGAATTAATATAGTTGTACTTTATCTGACTTTTATGAGCCTAAAATTTTCTTCATGCAAGCATTTCCAGTAAAGAAAGTGTTTGTTTATCAATTAATATTAAGTGGGTTTGGAACTATAACCTTTCTGACAAATGCAAACAGGCAAATAAGAATTTGTCATACCGATTCACACTAATGACAGTTGTGTCTAGTCCAGCATGTTGTCTCTGATGGAGACCATTACCAAATGCTTAAAAGGAGGTTCAAGAATCCCCATAGTGAACAGGCATAGAGTAATCTGCACACTTGAGAGGTTTCTTCTTAACCTCATTGATTAATGGTTGGCTAATGCTCTGAAGAATGAGGGTTTGTATTTCATACAGTTTATATACTATGCAACGTAACTGAATAGTCTCATTTTCCATATGTTTTATTCTTTTATTAATCCATCTGAGCTCTTGGCCTCAGTCATATCATGCAGCATGATTTCCACAGACTAATTGTTCTGTTTAGTATATGTGTGTGTGTGTGTGTGTGTGTGTATATATATATATATATAGCGCTAGTCCCTCAGAATTGTCAGAATTGCCAGTCCTGATGATTATTTTAAAATAATAATTTAGAAACCTTTGAAAGGTGTTCTGTAAACTAAAACAAATCCTCTGGCCTGAGGAAATGTTTCTTTAGTTTTAAATCTTGATGTGCTGTGAATTGATTTGCTAGTATGTTCACACATACAGTGTGAAGAACACTATTTCATCTATTGTTCAGATTTCCTATAGATATTTTTCAGTATGTTCTCCCATGCCTCCATTTGCATCCTCTCTCTGTCCAAGGAGTGCTAAATAGTAGCCCCTTAGTGATGCTCTTTAGTTGGACATACAGGTTGCTGTCTGTCCACAGCAGTGCTTTTCGTCGTCAAAACTTTTGTTGTTTAGGGTTGTGTTTTTTTCACACCCGAGTGACAAAAGTTTTAATGACGAAAGTGCCAGTGTAGACATAGCCATACCCTCTGCTGGCCCAGTAATGAAAACATCAGAAGAAAATTTCATGCTGAAGATCCCACAGGTCCAATTATTACTCCAACAGCATTTTGTTTTAGTTAGAAATAATATTTGTCTGTATCTTTCCAGCAATTGTCTCGTTCACAAGCATCTGACCCTTTCTACTACTGTTTCCAGGAAGAGTGAGTCATTGGCCCCAAGATTTTTCATCAGTTTATGTTCTGAGTTGGCAAAAATACTGCCATAAATGTTCAACTAAGGGATTTTCTGCTGTCAGTTGACTAAATGTGTGCATATTTTTGTGTATCCCTTTCAGAATCTTGTTAGATTCCTCTCCCACCCAATTTGAAACACTGGTAGTCACTTGATGTCTGTTAGAATTACATCTGTTCCTGATTTTATTTATGAAGCCTTGTGAATGTATATGGATTTGGAAATCTGGCTGATTTTCAAGGAAGTCCATGGAACTATACATAGGATGTTACAAATCCTGGAGTGCCATGGAATGCTTAGCATTGGAAAAAATGTCTCTACCTTCCTTGACAGTGTCCTTATTCACAATTCTGAGAGCTGGCTATCGCAAGGGAGTCTAAATGCTACTACTTCCAGTTCGATTTTCTGAGTGAGAATAGCAGGAGGTTGTCTGAAATTACAAGGCCTCCTGTCTCAGTGAGGCAGAGGATTTCTTCAAAGAGCAATCCTGTCAAAGTGATGTCTGGGACATGATTCTTTGGAAGTGCAAATTACACCATCACAACTGTGGGAGGGTAAAAAGTACGAATATGGGCAAGTCTATCACCAATCTTTTAATTGCTGTGTTTGGAGATTGTTTCTCCTTCCCCAGAGAGTAACTGTGTTGTGGGCTGCTAACAATCTTCTAACAAATGTTTGAAAAACAGAAAATGGTATTTATTGTGGAGGCTAAAGATACAGATACACTCAATTAAGGAGCAACTTAGAAAAAAGGGCCTGCTCTAAAGAGTCATTTGTGTGTTTAATCCTGATACTAGGTTAGTGCATATTGTGTAGTAGTTGGATGCCTTCTCTGTGACATTAGCAGAACAGCTTCTTAGCCTATTCAGTGAAGCCATTCATTGATTATCCCAGTAATTCTATATTGAAGGGAAGTTCATATACTAACACTTCTAACTTTTTCAGAATATTTTGTTCATAATGCATGCACACAGATTGTTTATGATGATGTACAATTTTTGTTGGTAGGAAAAATTGTGAGAGGGCCAGACATGTTCAGTTTTTTCCTTGTGTTAGAAAACAGATTGTTCAGTGAAGGCTGAAATTCCAATCAGCTTGCCTCAGTTGCCTCTAGTGAGATTACATATCCCAGTCCCAGTGCTGTTTTGGCAGAAAGTTTATGGATTCATCTTCTGATACATGTCAGTGCTTCCAACTGTATGCAGAAAGGAAAGAGAGGAGAAAATAACATCTTATAATAATGAAAACAGAAGGTTTTCATTAAAATGCTGACCTTCAACACTGACTCTTATTGCAGTTAATTCCCATAAATGTAAACTGTTGGCTGTTCTTTGTATTTATTCTCATCTTGGAATAAAACTGTAACAAGAAGATCATAATTCCTTTTAGGTGACGCACCAGATTGCAAATACATTAGTGGCTTATATTCAGGTGTTGTTCTTTGCCTGTACGTTTCCTAGATAGAGCAGTAGAATGTTGAAACAATTAAATGAGAGATTTTGGATAGCTTTCTTTTTCTTCTCTCCTGTTGTCATGGTCACTTTGCTTCTGCCCTATGACTTGGGTCACGTGAGTGTATCCAAACGGGTCATAGCTGCTCCTTGTCATTGTATATTTGCATACTGGGAACCCATCTTCTCTAGGCAGTTACTTGTTCAGTCTGTGGTTTACAATCCAAAATTGAGATTTTTTTTTTTTCTTTTACTTCCTCTGGGGGAGAAGTATTGTCTTGTTGTTAGGGTACTGGGCTAGGAGTAAGGAAACTTGAATCTTGTTTCTAGCTTGCTGTGGACTTCCTATTTGCCTTAGGTAAGTAAATTAACTTTTTTGCCTCCATCTGTAAAATGGGAGAAATATTTCCCTTCCTCAGATAATTGTTTGAGGCTTAATTCATGAATGTTTGTGAAGTGCTTTGAGATCCTCTAATGGAGGGCACCATATAACTACAAAGTGTTGTTATTTTTAGTTATTACTACAGGTCAGAGCTTTCGTTTCATATGGAATTGAACATTTTTTTAAAATAACGGAAACTAAATTTAAGGGCAACAAATTCTATTTTTTTCCTAAATCTCAATGATCAGAGTTATTGCCTAACTGAAATAAAATGAAAGCTATTTTAAATTTCTTTCATTATTGAAAAATGTTATTTTCTCCCAACTTTTGCTTACTTGGATCCTTTTTTATCATTTGTACAAATAAATCAAGCAGTATGCTGTAAATGTTAACTAACTATTTACTCCATAGACTACCATTTTAAAAGATGTTTTTTTATAGTATTCATCAAACATTAGTGTATAGCAAATTTTATTCATTAAAGTGAAAAGTTAAGAACATAAGAAAGGCCGTACCGGGTCAGACCAAAGGTCCATCTAGCCCAGTATCCTGTCTACCGACAGTGGCCAATGCCAGGTGCCCCAGAGGGAGTGAACCTAACAGGCAATGATCAAGTGATCTCTCTCCTGCCATCCATCTCCACCCTCTGACAGACAGAGGCTAGGGACACCATTCCTTACCCGTCCTGGCTAATAGCCATTAATGGACTTAACCACCATGAATTTATCCAGTTCTCTTTTAAACTCTGTTATAGTCCTAGCCTTCACAACCTCCTCAGGTAAGGAGTTCCACAAGTTGACTGTGCGCTGCGTGAAGAAGAACTTCCTTTTATTTGTTTTAAACCTGCTGCCTATTAATTTCATTTGATGACCCCTAGTTCTTGTATTATGGGAATAAGTAAATAACTTTTCCTTATCCACTTTCTCCACATCACTCATGATTTTATATACCTCTATCATATCCCCCCTTAGTCTCCTCTTTTCCAAGCTGAAGAGTCCTAGCCTCTTTAATCTCTCCTCATATGGGACCCGTTCCAAACCCTTAATCATTTTAGTTGCCCTTTTCTGAACCTTTTCTAGTGCCAGTATATTTTTTTTGAGATGAGGAGACCACATCTGTACGCAGTATTCGAGATGAGGGCGTACCATCGATTTATATAAGGGCAATAATATATTCTCAGTCTTATTCTCTATCCCCTTTTTAATGATACCTAACATCCTGTTTGCTTTTTTGACTGCCTCTGCACACTGCGTGGACATTTTCAGAGAACTATCCACGATGACTCCAAGATCTTTTTCCTGACTTGTTGTAGCTAAATTAGCCCCCATCATATTGTATGTATAGTTGGGGTTATTTTTTCCAATGTGCATTACTTTACATTTATCCACATTAAATTTCATTTGCCATTTTGTTGCTCAATCACTTAGTTTTGTGAGATCTTTTTGAAGTTCTTCACAGTCTGCTTTGGACTTAACTATCTTTATCAGTTTAGTATCATCTGCAAACTTTGCCACCTCACTGTTTACCCCTTTCTCCAGATCATTTATGAATAAGTTGAATAGGATCGGTCCGAGGACTGACCCTTGGGGAACACCACTAGTTACCCCGCTCCATTCTGAGAATTTACCATTAATTCCTACCCTTTGTTCCCTGTCTTTTAACCAGTTCTCAATCCATGAAAGGACCTTCCCTTTTATCCCATGGCAGCTTAATTTACATAAGAGCCTTTGGTGAGGGACCTTGTCAAAGGCTTTCTGGAAATCTAAGTACACTATGTCCACTGGATCCCCCTTGTCCACATGTTTGTTGACCCCTTCAAAGAATTCTAATAGATTAGTAAGACACGATTTCCCTTTACAGAAACCATGTTGACTATTGCTCAACAGTTTGTTTTTCTATGTGTCGGACAATTTTATTCTTAACTATTGTTTCGACTAATTTGCCCGGTACAGACGTTAGACTTACCGGTCTGTAATTGCCGGGATCACCTCTAGAGCCCTTTTTAAATATTGGCGTTACATTAGCTAACTTCCAGTCATTGGGTACAGAAGCTGATTTAAAGGACAGGTTACAAACCTTAGTTAACAGTTCCGCAACAGTTCACATTTGAACTCTTGGGTGAATGCCATCTGGTGACTTGTTAATGTTAAGTTTATCAATTAATTCCAAAACCTCCTCTCGTGACACTTCAATCCATGACAGTTCCTCAGATTTGTTACCTACAAAAGCCAGCTCAGGTTTGGGAATCTCCCTAACATTGTTGGTTTATCATTTGGTATGTATTGTTCATTTAACACTTGTACTTATCAAGTATTTGTTTAAGAGGGAGGTATAGAGCAAATTCACTTGACGCAGGCTGGCACTCAACTGATTTCTTTTCATAATTCCATATTTACTATAAATGACTAATGCCTTCCAAGCATTGTATGACAAATTACTATATGTTTGTTGTGATAGTGTGTGGAGTGTTAGCTGTATGTACTGAGAAACCTTGACGTGTGGCAGCATGGATACATCATAGGAAAGGAATGGGGCAGTTCATGAGGCAATTTTAAGAGCCCCATGAAATTCTTTTTATTTTTAATAGTTTTGTTTTATTTTTCAGGAATTTTGAGTTATTTCATTTATCCACATGGGAAGGGTCGGGTCAGGAACCTCCCACCCCCAGGAGGGTAGGAGGTTGTAGAACAAGCCCACCCTGCACTCACTCTGCAGTGGCACCTCCTTTCCCTTGGGGTTGGGCTTGGCTCTCTGCTCTGGGTGTTGCAGCCTGGTGAAAAGGGTTGGAGCACTGCTTAGGTTTGTCTTGGTCACCCCTCTGTCATGGAGGCAAACTTGAGAGAATGAAGCTGTGACCCCTGTGTGCCAGGTCACAAAGCCACTTACTCAAATTTGACCCGACTGTCGCCCTGTCATGATGGCGGAACGGCCAGGCCAAACTAGAGTGGCACTGCAGCTCCAAGTTGCAATGCCTGGAATGGGGGGCTGGGCCATGCCCCATGGGACAGGAGCCTCTGCTGCAGGATGAGTTTTTTGTTTTGTTTGCTGTTTTTTCAATTTATTTCATGTAATTTTGTATTTGAAAAAATACAGGGCTCTAGTAATTTTCTATACATGGTATCAAAGTTCAGTTAGGGGATCTGGCTTAGAGCTGAGCTGATGAAAGACAATTGTGTGAAAAGATCTTGAACTACTCTGTAAGTCCTTAGGAAAGGAGCATTTGAGTTTTAGGTGATACAGCTCCTTCCTGATGATTGGGGTGTCCAAGTCTACTTCATGGACATGAAAGTATCACTTCCCAACTGTGGTTTATTGAGCAATAGCTGGTAGCTTGTGGAGAGTTGATTTTTCAGGTGATGCCTCCTTTCTTTGTTTCTAGCTGCTAGATTGTTAGAGCTCTGTGTGGATACAAAAATATATGGATCCGCATCCGCGGATCCAGTAGCCGGGTTTTACCTGTATCCACACCTGCAGCAGCAAGCGCTCTCACAAGGGCTAGTGATGGGGGGAGAAAGGTGGGGGCGAGGTCTTGCAGGGTGGAGACTGGGGGCAAGGGGCTGCGCAGGGGCAGGGTCTCAAGGAGAAGGGGCATCGGGGAGGGGTTGGGGGAAGGGGTGTCACATCATGTGCTATGCTTGTGAGCGGTGGCACATGGCAGCAGCAGTGCGTGTTGCATCACAGGGGGCAGAGGAGTGGGGTGCCGGGGCCCTGCCCACTCCAATCCGCATGGCCAGGAGCGGGCCCTGCTGCCCAGGAGCCGGCAGGCAAGGCCTGGGACTGGGAGCGTGGCCAGAGCTGCTGGGCCAGGCCATGGTGGGGACGCTGGCACTGCCCAAGGGGCCTGAGCTGCTGGACTGGAAGCGGCGCAGCAAGCGGGTGCTGGACAGCCCCGACTCTGCCCAGCCCCAGCCACTGGCTGCTGGCCACTGGCCCCAAGCACGTTGCGCTCCCTGGGCTGCCCGAGCCGGATGCCGCGGGCCAGGCGCCACCGGTGAGTAGAGCCCTGCGCGGTTGTAGCTGCCTCCGATCCGCAAAAATGGTTTGTTGCTATGAAGCGAATACCTGCAGATTTGCAGGGCTCTATAGATGGTATTGAAAGAAGCTAAAAAATATTACTTTCCTAATAGTTCTTCCATGTAAGCAGTTGTAACAGGCACAGTGATGGTATGTAATTTTGAATAGGAGGAGAGGTCTGTGTGTTTGTCTCAGGGACCACCTCCCGTTCTTACACAATCTCTGTGCTATGATGTGGTCTTCACTATGAAATGGTTTGAATACCTGTGCAGTAGATGTGTAAGACTAGGAGCTGAGATTCTGTTCATGATGATATTAAGTTATAGCTTGTTTTTATGTAAAAATCAGTAAGGGCTTAACCTGGTTTTCCTGTGTATAAAAAGTATTTCTTCTGTAATATGTAGATGTAATTTCATCCATTTGCAACTGTTGTTTTTTTAAAAATTAGTCCATTGGTTTCTTTCTGTTTGTAATCACATAAAACTATCTTTAATATTCCTAATGTGATTATTTATTTAACAGCTACAAGGAATCAATAATTGGGGAAGGTTTGACTTTGACATTGATCCATGATCAGTAACCTGCTGCTGTTATATCTGAGTAATTTTTGAACAGAAAGCTATAGTGCCTGCCACACTTCTAGCACTATATAAATAATAATAATAACATAGGTGTTTGGAAAGTGCAAACACATTTGGCCATCTAGAAGAGCACAAATAAAATCGTTCCCTGACCTAGGGGGATGTAAATGGGTTTTTAGTTTCATCATTTCCTTCTGGCCATCTCTACTAGGCTGATATCATAGTGTAGCAAAAGCTGAGTCCATTGGAGAAAGGACCATTCTTACGTTGCTTTGTAGTGAACTCACTGTTTCAAAAATACTACTGAGAGGCTCCAAAAGGATTGTTAACTTGATGCAGGACGCTGAGGGAGAGGTCAAGAGGAATAAAGCATGGCTTTCTAGAGCCATCACATCACATTTGGAAAAATCATATATTTCTAACAATCTCCCCCTACAATATTGTATTTCAGCAATTTGGGTCCTGAAATACCTCTTAATTTTCTTAATCTAGGATTCAGTGAAAGCAATTTTTTTGACAAAATGTCTCAGTATCCATTAATAATCTTTTATTTTAAGATCTTTGGTCAAAATGTTAAGAACAAGTTGTTTTCAATCTTAAAAAAAATAAAAATAAAAATAGAGAAGTGGGAAAAAAAAAACAACCCTACACCAACCAATAAAATGGTAGCAACTTGACAAAAAAGGACAGATATTTTTAAAAGGTATGTTCGTCAATTCTTGTAGTAAAAAGTAATAATTACATCCCACGTATTTTTGATTGCAGATTTTTGTTATATAAGGGTTATGTACAGAGAAACAGATGCTGCTTACTTTAACACCAAAATGCTGACCAACAGATTTAAGATGGGAAAGAAAAAGTTACTTTGCTGCCATATTATGACTCTTTTTGTTTCAGCATTTAAAAAAAAAAAAGAAAAGACAAGCTCATTAGAATGATAGGAGACAGCACCAAACAAAATACCCAGATGACAGATAGGGCTTGATCCTGTGAGGTTCAAAGTTTAACTTCTACTGAAGTTAAGAGGACTTGTGGATGCTTAGCAACGTACATGTTTGTAATACATTTCTAGATTGTAAAAGAGACATCAATGGAGACGTAGCTACTACTGTACATAGGAAAGAGACTGCATCAGTAAAGAAAAGCAACCCCATGAATAGGTGCAGCCTGCTTGAAAAAGAAACAGCAAAACAAAGAAAGAGAAGGATATTAGAAAACTTTGGGACTTTAACTCCTTACTCATATTATGTCATGATAACAGTATCATCTCTAAGACAATACCTATTCTAAGAATCCTTATGCAATATGTTGTTATATAATGCATAGGTATACAGCTTTAACATGCAGATATGACTCACGTAGCATGATTGGCTCCTACCTGAAACCACTTGTCAGAAGCAATTTTTGTCTTTTACAGCACCAGGTACAGTGGCACATAAATAATAAGTAATTGCTGCCAATCCAAGCATAGGACAGAGTCCTTCACTAATTTCCCTCTGTCCGCTAGTTATATGACTGTCAGTGGTTGGTAGTTTAGGAATGCCTAGATAGCTAAACAAGAAGCTAGAATTTGGTATAGTAAAAGACTGGAAACTAGCAAAGGTATTTCAGGAGTGGGTGATAACATAGTAGGAATGTTGAGAAAGGAAGATTAAAGCTAAACACTGCTATTTAAAAAAGAATGACAAAAATATAGTGGTTGAAAGGGGATGTGATACATAGTATCTGGATTTTAGTAAAATGTTATGACTCAAAATCTTACCCTCAGCATGAATTCAGATTAGCACCAAACATGGCCTGAGAACTGGCTGAAAGACCATAAACAAAGAGTGAAAAAACAGCAGGGTTGAGTTATGAGGGGCATGTTTAGTGGGGTACTTCAGGGGTCTCGCTTAGGTCTGGTCTTTATTATGGCTTTGATCTTGCAAATGCTTATGCTTGTTCTTTACTAACATGAGTAGCTCCACTGAAGTCAATAGAACTACTTACTTGCTTAATGTTAACGTTTGCATAAGATCTTTTAAGATCAGATCCTCTAGAAAAGTGAATAAAACAGCATGTTAATGAAATGTGCAGATGCTGTGTGGGTATAATAATAATGATGCACACTTGTGGATAATCTTGCCTACTTTAATATTATAAAACATTTTCACGGGATGTATTTCTGTGGTAAGATGCACAACTGTATCCTGAGCTTTAAATTTGTCGTATTGGCTGCCACTCCCTGTAGATCAGTGGTGGGCAACCTGCGGCCCGTGGGCTGCATGCAGCCCGTCAGGGTAATCTGCTGGCAGGCTGCCAGACCGTTTGATTACATTTGCACAGCTGTCTGCAGCTCCCAGTGGCCGCGGTTCGCCATTCCCGGCCAATGGGAGCTGCGGGAAGTGGCGCAGGCCTGGACTGCAGCTCTATGGCGAACTGCAGCCACTGGGAGCTGCAGACAGCTGTGCAAATGTAAACGAACGGTCTGACGGGCTGCAGGTTGCCCACCACTGCCGTAGATCATAGTTACTGTACTGCATCACACTAATCTGCAGGAATTACTGGTAATTTGTGATTTTAAGTCATTGTTTTGTTTTAAAAAAGTCTGAGAGATTTCTGAGCTTGGATTGCTGGATACTGGGCTAGTCCAGAACATTAATACAGGTCACTGCTTGTGTTTATAAATGTTGAAGAACTGTTAAGTTCAAATGATTTATATATGAATGTTAGGTTTATCATCAAAACTACACTAAACACATTTTTTCTGTTTCTCTTCTTTATTGACTGCTTGCAAAAACATGTGCTCCTTGTGCCTCATTAATTCATTAAACTTTTAGATGGTAATATTTCAGGAGACTATAACTCTTAGATAATGTGATCTAGAAGATATTGCAAACCTAACTAAACCTAGAGAAAACAGCTGGTTTTAAAAACCTTTGCAATGGGTCAAAGTAAATCTAGGAAAAAATGCAGATTGGAATTCCTGGAAGAGTAGCATATCTAGACAAGATGGCATAGTGTTGGATAGAGGGGGGAAAGAAGAGATTCTGACTAATCTACTGCCAGGAAAATCACTGTGTGAGGTTTTTTTAATAGCTCAGAAATAACTTGAGTTAGTATACAGTAGGTAGGTTTATGAAATATAAAGGGAAAAATAAGTATCTCAATCCTTCAATAAAAGTAAAAATATGACTTAGCTTGCCTCCCATTGATTTTTCCCTGACTGACAAGTCCTAATCTTTTGTTTGTACCATGATACTCAAATACTTATTTCCACAGCAACAAGTTGTGATGCTCTAAACAAAGAATTTAGGCCTTCAGGTGGTGACTAAGAGCAGGAACAGATGATTTTTTTTGTTTTTAATGGCTCTGGGAGAAAGACCTCTTGTATCCTATTTTCCACTTCACAGTCTCATCCTCGCTGAGGTCCTGCATTTGTCTAACGCAGCCTTTGAGGCTGGATTTGACCCTTCCAAAATATTAAATAACCTTTGCATTGCATTGATGGACCCTGTCAAGGCTGCTTCCCCACTTTGAACTTTAGGGTACAAATGTGGGGGCCTGCATGAAAACTTCTAAGCTTAACTACCAGCTTAGATCTGGTCCGCTGCCACCACTCCCAAAGTGCTAATTCCCTTCCCTGGGTAGCCTTGAGAGACCCGTCACCAATTCCCTGGTGAATACAGATCCAAACCCCTTGGATCTTAAAACAAGGAGAAATTAACCATCCCCCTCCTTTCTCCCACCAACTCCTGGTGGATCAAGACCCAAACCCCTTGGATCTTAAAACAAGGAAAATCAATCAGGTTCTTAAAAAGAAGGCTTTTAATTAAAGAAAAAGGTAAAAATCATCTCTAAAATCAGGATGGAAAATAACTTTACAGGGTAATCAAACTTAAAGAGCCCAGAGGACCCCCCTCTAGCCTTAGGTTCAAAGTTACAGCAAACAGAGATAAACACTCTAGCAGAAAGGTACATTTACAAGTTGAGAAAACAAAGATAAAAACTAACACGCCTTGCCTGGCTGTTTACTTACAAGTTTGAAATACGAGAGACTTGTTCAGAAAGATTTGGAGAGCCTGGATTGATGTCTGGTCCCTCTCAGTCCCAAGAGCGAACAACCCCCAAAACAAAGAGCACAAACAAAAGCCTTCCCCCCACCAAGATTTGGAAGTATCTTGTCCCCTTATTGGTCCTTTGGGTCAAGTGTCAGCCAGGTTACCTGAGCTTCTTAACCCTTTACAGGTAAAAGGATTTTGGAGTCTCTGGCCAGGAAGGATTTTATAGTACTGTATACCGGAGGGCTGTTACCCTTCCCTTTATAGTTATGACAGACCCCTATCTAATATTTGTGCCATCTCCATTCTCACGCATGGTACCCTTTTGTGCCCCACCTGTCTTTTCTCTCTGGATCTGGGTAATTCAGCCAGTATCAGTATCTCTGAGAAGAAGTATAGTCCAGTGGCTAGGGCACTAGCTTAGTACTTGGAAGACTCGGGTTCAATTTCCTGCTTCACTCCAGACTTCCTCTGAGGCCTTGGGCAAGTCACTGTGCCTCAGTTCTGTAACTGCAAAATTGGGAGAATAGTACTTGCTTGCCTCATAAGGGTGTTGTGAGGATAAATACATTAAAGATTGCAAGGTGCTCAGACACTACTGTGATGGGGGCCATAGACAGTGACTTAGATTGACAGATCTCAACATTAATGATCAAATCCAGATTAAAATTGCATTAAAGCAAAATATTTTATTTAAAAGTACAAAGAAGAAACACTAAAATAAGGAAAAAAAAACTGTTGCTCTCCTTTGAAGTCTCTCCCGTTTGTCCACATCTTTCTTAAAATGCGGTTCCCATAACTGGTCACAGTACTCCAGTTGAGGCCTCACTAGTGCCGAGTAGAGTGGGGCAGTTACCTTCGGTGTCTTACATACGACTCTCCTGTTAATACAGTCCAGAATGATACTGGCCTTTTTCACAACTGCATTATATTGTTGACTCTCATTCAATTTGTGATCCACTATAACCTCCAAATCCTTTTCAGCAGTGGTACTGTGTAGCCAGTTATTCCCCATTTTGTAACTGTGGATTTGATTTTTCTTTCATAAGTGAATGTAGTTTGCACTTGTCTTTATGTAATTTCCTTTTGGTGATTTTGGGCCAATTCATCAAGGTGGTTTTGAATTCTAATCCATTCCATTCAAAGTGCTAGCATCTCCTCCCAGCTTGGTGTCATCTACACATTTTTTAAGTATACTGTCCACTCCATTATCCATATAATTAATAAAACTATTGACTAGTATGGAACTTGGCACAGGCCTCTGTGGGAACCCACTAGATATGTCCCCCTGGTTTGAAAGTGAACTGTTGATAAGTATTCTTTGAGTACCATCTTTCAACTTGTTTTCCACCCATTTTATAGTAATTTCATCTAGACCACATTTCCCTAGTTTGCTTATGAGAATGTCCATCAGACTGTGTCAGAAGCCTTATTGAAATCAAGATATATCATGTGTACTGCTTCCCCCCATAAATTAGGCCAGTAACACCGACAAAGAAGGAAATTCGGTTGATTTGGCATGATTTGTTTTCGACAAATCCATGTTAGCTATGCCTTATAAGCTATTATCCTCTAGATGCTTACAAATTTACTGTTTACTAATTATATGTCCATAACATACCCAATGTAAAACTGTTTTTCCTTGTTCTCAGTTTTTGATTATTTTGTTAATTAGTGTATCCAGTTTTCCAGCTATACAGCAGGAATAATACATATTTTAAAATTCTAGTCCTGTCTCTTATGTGATTGATTGGCATTGGTCTTGACTGGAAAATCCTAAGAGTATGTGCTCTGTGTATCATCTTCAAAGGTTAGGCCCTATGGGCAGGGGAAGGAGTCAATAAACATTAACAACAAATTTCACCAGTCTTTGTTTTTATTTTTTTTAAGAGTGAGAGGCTCTTCAGCCATCTAACTGACCCAAAACATGAACATAAGAATGGCCATACTGGGTCAGACCAAAGGTCCATCTAGCCCAGTATCCTGTCTTCCAACCGTGGCCAATGCCAGGTGCCCCAGAGGGAATGAATGGAACAGGTAATCATCAAGTGATCCATCCCCTGTTGCCCATTCCCAGCTTCTGGCAAATAGAGGCTAGGGACACCATCCCAGCCCATCTTGGCTAATTGATGGACCTATCCTCCATGAATTTATCTAGTTTTTTTTTAAATCCTGTTATAGTCTTGGCCTTCACAACATCCCCTGGCAAAGAGTTCCACAGGTTGACTGTGCTTTTGTTTGTTTTAAATCTGCTGCCTAAATAGAAGCTCTTGTCTCTCCAAACCGGCAACACAGGATATTGGATTGCCCCAAGTCTGACTGTAGGGCCATTTTACATAACCCTTTTATCGGGAGTGCTATTTCCCCATCTTTATTCGTCTATATTGCAATTAGAAACCTGCGGCTAGCCCATGCCAGCTGACTCAGGCTCATGGGGCTTAGGCTGAGGGGTACAGAGATTTGGGCTCAGGCTGGAAGCCAGGCTCTAGGACCCTGCAAGGTGGGAGGGTATTAAACAGTTAATTGCTTTTAGCCATATTATTTCCCGCTTAGTGACTCAGAATTCTGTCTGTCTCATGACACCAAGAAAGGCCACATTGAATTTATTCATCTGAGTTCCTTCTCATTTTTGCCACTAGATTTTATGTTAGCTTCTTCATACTTACAAAATATTCATTTGACCTCTCCTTGTCACATTCATTTGCACTTTGCTGGAAATTATCAGCATTTCTCTGTCCTTGTGCCACGCTTTAGTTTTTAGAAGTGTTCTCCCTCCCCACCCCTATTTCCACCCCACCTTTTTTTGTTACCTCTTTTCTTACTCTTTGATCTCTCTTGAATTTTGTATGGTTAATGACCTTTTATATACCAATACTTGACACTTATTTCCTTCCCTTCACTTTGTCTTATGCAGTCTCTAAATACACATATTTAAACCGTTAAGGCTCTGTGTAGTTTCTAGCATGTTTGTTTAATTGAGTTTGGTGTTTCTTTTTCCATGTACCAAGATTCAGTGATCAAAAAACCTGGCAAACTGCTTGTTTATACTGATGACTTGTTTGCTTTTTTGATTATCTAGCCAGGGAGAGTGGGCCAAAGAAGTTCCTTGCTGTGTATCTAAAATAGATGGGTTTCTTTGAGTTGCCATGTGCCAGGGACTTGTAGTGGATTTTTCTAGGAATCTTTATGAATAAACTGAACTATGTATATGCTTGAGTACCATCAAGAGAACAAACAAAATACACTTGAATAACTGGCTTAATACAAATGATTTGCAGATATTCATAGTTGACTTTTTATATTTAATTCTGAGATTATAGTTTTTACTTGATTAATATGATTTTAACTAGCTGAATTTTAATTTGTTAAATAGCAATATTTATAATAATGTATTGCTATTATTGACCCCCTTTTGACACTGCCAGTTCTAAAGTTGAATTTAGGAGGAATGTAGAGGGTATTTGATAAATTTGAATTACAGAGGTGCCAGCTGCTATATAAAATAATTTTTTTTCAGTATGTATTTAACCCCCTTTTGTTCTTTAGGGGGCAGACAGCTTAGCTCTGTGAAACATATGGCCTTCTATTGGGATTATAAAAACAGTGACTTATCTACTATGCCATATGATACAAACAATACATAACATTTTTAAAAGGATACTGTCAAGTGGTCTTAGGCCTGATGTTTCAGTAGTCTTACATAATTATTCCAGTCTGATGGGGAATGTCTTCTGGATATTCTCTTTTGCTTTATAATACACCATTTTGTCACTGAAAAAATTGAAAACCTTCTCCCTAGAGACTCCTTATGCAGGACTTAAATCAGTAGATTGGGGTTTATTTTCAGGCTTTTCAGGTGATTTTCATTAACAGAGTAGGGGCAAAAATAAGTTCCCAATAATGTCCTATTAATGTTGGCTACCATAGATACAAGTAGGGCTCATACCACTGTATTCATTTAGTTGGAACAGTGCAGAAGTACCAGCAGCTTATCATATCCTTTAATGTCTTATCGAATATCCTTTTGTCTTGGAGTCATACTGAAAAAAAAATTGCAGAAAATTTCAAGTAAAAAGAATGTTTCCTTTTAAAAATGCTTTATCTATTCAGTGTTTCTGCCAAGATTTCAGGCACTTGATTTCACCTCAGTGCTAGCTTTTATAGTATATTTGTTGTTCTCACAGCACTGGTTCATTAGTATTCAGTATTCTGTTTGCTACTGTACTTGAGCATCTGCTTGGTTTTGTTTAAACACTCTACCAGCTACCTTGTTGTTGTACTGTAAAAACAGTTCTTCCAGCATCTGTATTATGTAAAAATGAGTCTGGTGGTTATTTCAGACTCTAATGTGCTTCTAGATCAAAGGTGTCTTTTGGGACCTGTTGACAGGCCTACTGCATTGTGATCTGTGCAGTCTGGTTTCTATTGAACTTAGTGAAGCTATAATCTCATCATGGGAAATGGATGTGTTTGTCAGTTTACTCAGCCTGTCTCTTGGTTTGAGATTTATTTACATTCATTTTGTGGATACTGCTAGAGACATAGCTAATCAAAACATTTAATACAAGTTTAATTTTTGTTAAAGTTACCATTATGTTTACCATATTAACCCCTCTCCCCCAAACCCAAGCAAAAAATCCTCTTGCATAAATAGAAAATGTGATCATTTGGAAACTCAAAAACCAAGTTAAGAATTTTTGTATTAGTTTGTATTAATTGACAACAGGAAACCTCTTTCAAAAAGAATGTGAGGATCTCTTTTATACTTACTAACCTTTTTGAAATATATTTTAGAAACACCTAGTGCTTACAGTCTTTAGTGATTTACAGCTTCAAAGCACTGTACAAATATTGGTTAATCCTCACTATGATGTAGGTGAGTGTTGTTCTCATTTACAGATGGATGAGTCATTTCACTCACTTTCCCCTGGGATTAATACTCCAGGTTCTATTGTCTGCTGGGCTGCCCACAGTGCATATTGTAGTTTGGCTAAATTCAAGGAGGGGATGTTATGATGAATTGGAGAATCTATCTATACCGTTTATGAATTCTAGTTGATAATATGAAGTTGTTATTCTGAAAATTGCTGCATCGTTGAATGTCTGTATGTAAATGTAGAATCCACCATTGCTGACAGAGTAATAAGCACACCTCTGCCAGATCAGGGACAATGGTCAGTCACCTATTCAGGTGGAAACAGCTGAATGACAAATGGGTTGGTTGAATGTGAGAGAGGTTACTTCATCCAGCTTGTTTGCAGGGAGAGGGAAGTGGAGAGTGGAAAATCCCCAAACAGAACAAAAAGATGTAAGTGATAAAGCAGGGGTTTAAAAAGGAGTCCGAGGCAGAAGGCTTTGGAGAGGGGGGGGAGTTTTGGGCAGGAAAGGGGAAGAGATGGGTTTGCTTTCATAGCAGGGAGTGGGAACAGTTGAGCTGTGGGGCCAGCTAAGAGTCAGAGAAATCAAACTGACCTGGGGGAGAGAGGCTCCCTGGCTCAGAAGTCAAGACACGAACTGCATCAGAAGGATACCAGACACCTCCCAGAGGACCCTACCACCAGCCCAAAGAATGTTTGAGAGTGGTGAGGAAACTGAGGCAGGGAACTGCATGTAGGATTTATTTCTGTATAGATCTGTATCTTGTCCTATTAAGTAAAAAGCAGTGGTACTTTGGGATCTAGTGCAAAGTCTTTGTGTACCTTATGTGGTGTTTCTGTCACGTGCCCTTGAAGAGTTAATTTGTGAACCCAGAGTGTCCACAGGGCCAGAGTTCTGGGATGGACTATATATACACTACAGGGGAACCCAAGGGGTCAGTACCGATACCTGGGGCTAGGCAGTTGCATCGTGATATCTCACCTCTCAGGAGGTGGGGTGCTAGATAGAAGGTCTGCACCCTAGGGGGCCTAGAGACCCCAAGCTAGGGGCAGTGCCCTCTGTTCAGACCGCAGAGGCTTAAAGCACATGGGGTTTCAGTGTCCTGTGAGTCCCCAAGAGGGGGCGTTCAATTAGATTTGTGACAGTGGTGAAGTAGATATTTACAACATTGTGCCAAATATCTTTCCATGCATTTAGTATGATACTGTCTTCCATGTTCCACTTAACTCTGGAATCTGCTTAATCATTGATAGCAGTGGCTGGCAAAGTGAGGGCTTTCTTTGGTTACTGTCAGTTTCAAGATAACTGCACCTGTATTTTCCACTCTGTGGTCGCTTAAGGGCACCCACATAAAGGTTTTTGGCTCTTGGGTGTCACCTCTTTTGGGCAAAGACCTGCGTTTCATTCCCTTCTGACTGGGGGTTTTAAGGCTGCACATATCTCCCTGCCTTACAGTGCAATATCCTCAGCAAGCCAGTCTGCCTAAAAGGCCTGTGCTTTGCTCTCCCTCTCTCTCTCTGAAGGCTATGAACATTGCTGGCAATACAGTTACAAGTTACCACACATCTCCTTCTAAACTGGCACGTTTATTGTTAAGGTAAAAACATTACAGAGAACGCATATAAAAGCAATAAAAGATCCTAAAAGGGATTACTGGGGATCACCACCAATTTCAACATAGGGCTCTGGTAAGTCTCAGTCCTTCAAACTCCACAACTGGGTTTTCCCTGTGGTTACAAGTTCATATCTGTCTTTAGCTCAGGAACCAGAACCAAGGCTGAGCAAATTAGCTGTTCCTTTATACAGTCGGGCCTTTGATCTCCAGTCTCTGGGAACAGGTATCAGAGTAGCAGCCGTGTTAGTCTGTATCCGCAAAAAGAACAGGAGTACTTGTGGCACCTTAGAGACTAACACATCCGAAGAAGTGGGTTGTAGCCCATGAAAGCTTATGCTCTAATAAATTTGTTAGTCTCTAAGGTGCCACAAGTACTCCTGTTCTTTTTTTGGGAACAGGTAGTCACTAGTTGACCGCCCTCCCCTCAAGATGTAGCTTCAAAAGGCACTTTTTCCCCCTCCAAAACCAGAGTCATGGCGTTCACCACTCCCCAGGAAATCCACTTAACACATATTGTCCCAAAAATACATGCTTGTCTTATTCATTTCAGTATAGTCATATGAACTCTTTACACTTCCAAGGACTCACATCTGTTATAGTTAGAAAATATTAGGGCTGTCGATTAATTGCAGTTAACTCACGCAGTTAACTCAAAAAAATTAATCACGATTAATTCCAGTTTTAATCGCACTGTTAAAGAATAGAATACCAATTAAAATTTATTTTCACATATATTTTTGGATGTTTCTACATTTTCAAATATATTGATTTCAATTACAACACAGATTACGAAGTGTACACTGCTCACTTTATATTATTTTTTATTACAAATATTTGCACTGTAAAAATGATAAAAGAAACAGTATTTTTCAGTTCACCTCAGACAAGTACTGTAGTGCAATCTCTTTATCGCGAAACTGCAACTTACAAATGTAGATTTTTTGTTTGTTTGTTACATAACTGCACTCAAAAACAAAACAAATCCAAACTTTAGAGCCTACAAGTCCACTCAGTCTACTTCTCGTTCAGCCAATCACTAAGCCAAACAAGTTTGTTTACATTTACGGGAGATAATGCTGCCCGTTTCTTATTTACAATGTCACCAGAGAGTGAGAACAGGCATTCACATGGAACTTTTGTAGCTGGCATTGCAAGGTATTTACATGACAGATATGCTAAACATTTGTATACCCCTTCATGCTTCATCTAACATTCCAGAGGACATGCTTCCATGCTGATGGCACTCGTTTAAAAAAAATGCATTAATTAAATTTTGACTGAATTCCTTGGGGGAGAATTGTATGTCTCCGGCTGTATTTTACCTGCATTCTGCCATATATTTCATGTTATAGTAGCCTTGGATGATGATTCAGCACTTGTGGTTCGTTTTAAGAACACTTCCAATGCAGATTTGACAAAACGCAAAGAAGGTACCAATGTGAGATTTCTAAAGATCGCTATAGCACTTGACCCAAGGTTTAAGAATCTGAAGTGCCTTCCAATATCTGAGAGGGATGAGGTATGGAGCATGCTTTCAGAAGTCTTAAAAGAGCAACACTCTGATGCGGAAACTACAGAACCCAAACCACCAATAAAAGAAAATTAATCTTCTGCTGGAGGCATCTGACTCAGATAATAAAATGAACATGCTCAGCCTGCACTGTTTTGGATTGTTATCGAGCAGAACCCGTCATCAGCATGGACACGTCCTCTGGAGTGGTGGTTGAAGATGATGGGACATAAGAACCTTTAGCGAATCTGGCCTGTAAATATCTTGTGATGCCGGCTACAACAGTGCCATGCGAACGCCTGTTTTCACTTTCAGGTGACATTGTAAACAAGAAGTGGGCAGCATTATCTCTTGCAAATGTAAACAAACTTGTTTGTCTGAGCGAATGGCTGAACAAGAAGTAGGACTGAGTGGACTTGTAGGCTCTAAAATTGTACATTGTTTTATTTTTGAATGCAGTATTTTTTTGTACATAATTCTACATTTGTAAGTTCAACTTTCATGATAGAGATTGCACTACAGTACTTGTATGAGGTGAATTGAAAAATACTATTTCTTTTGTTTTTTACAGTGCAAATATTTGTAATAAAAATAAATATAAAGTGAGCACTGTACACTTTGTATTCGGTGTTATAATTTAAATCAATATATTTGAAAATGTAGAAAACACCCAAAAATATTTAAACGATATTCTATTATTAACATTAAATTAATCGCGATTAATCACACAATTAATCGTTTGACAGCCCTAGAAAATATGAAATATCATGGTACTTAGATTTATAGTCATAGTACCTAAGTGCTATATAAATAGAAAACACCTGTAGATAATACCAGGGCAGGATAGAAATCTCTTATAAACCCCTCCCATCTATCTTCTTTGTTTTTACTGCTTGCTTCCCAGATCATCCATCTCTATTACAAACTTCTTGTAGGAGACTTATTTCCTTTTATGTTCAGGATATGATGAATTGATAGTACTAACACAAATAAAACAAATGTCTGTTTGTAGTTTCAGTTGTATTTTTCTTCTTAGAGATGTGTTGGGAAGCAGAAATGTTTGGCTTGGATTTGCTTAAACAGAGTGAATTATCTTTATAAATAAATAATCTCGTGTCTTGAGGAAAAAATGTACTTTGGTTAGTCTTCATGTTGAATTTCTTTAGCTGGAAAAAATATGAGACACTCTGCTGATTAAAAACCTACCAGAAATGGAAGCTCCAAAGCTAGAGAACTCAGTTTAAACACATCCTCTCCTAGATAGGAAATTCCTTAGCAAGTGATTAAAGTGTGCCAATTTTAATGTTGCATACAATGTAAGAACAGGCCTGTAACAAGCATACACAATAGATGGATTCCTTTTTCTGTGAAACTTGTTCCTAATTTGTTTGCTTCTGTGTGAAGCCAAAGAAAATGGAGATGTTAAATGTCAATATAGTTCCTTTTTAATCAGTGTAATGGAAAAGTCCAACTGCGATCTTATCTCATGCAGGGGAAAATAATCTTCTGAGGCTTTCTTTGTTCTGTTTTATCAAATATTTGGAGTGATAGCTTCTTACGGGCCATTTGTGACTTCGCAAGGGGAGAGAAAACAGTAATCTTATTATGTATTTTGTTTTTATTGTTGCCCCTTTCACTTTTTTAGGCTTTAGAGAATTGAGCCCAGAGTACAAATAGGAGAAGCACATTCCACTGAAGAAATCCATAAGTATTGTCACAACCCTCCTCCTGCCTGTAGCCCACCAGGTTGCTGGGAGTCGAGTCAGCTGTAGAATCCCTGGGTATTTTACGTTTCTGGAATCTAAACCGAGCCCAGCCACTGTCCCTGGTTTTGAGGTCCCTGGGAATGTTCTTGAGGTGAAGATGATCAATCAAGCATCCCAGCCTGAGAGCTGTGACCACACAGTCCCCTACCTAGCCCCTGGAACCATTGCTGACTCCTCAGACTCCCTGTAGCTTAGACATACCTTCTCCTAGAATCCCACTGAAAGTATGAACCTTCGGGTTTACCTCTTCCAGGGATCATGTGGTAAATGTAGCATATAATACCAGACATTTTGTACAGAATTCTTTCACATTATTGTTCTTTATTTAGTCACACCAGAAATACATGGAGCTTTACAAACCCTCAGTTTCCTAACAACTCTAGGGCTTTGGGCTGGGGTCAGAGTCCTTTGGGCCCATCCAGAGTTCTTCTGCTCCAGGGCATGGCTTATGTTCTGAGACATCAAACATTCTCCCTAGAACAGCTTGCTTCCTCTGGTCTTGGACAGTCCATGCCCTTTCTTCCTCCTGCCCAAAGTTTGTGTATCTTGTCCCCCACCCTCCCTTCCTGAAAGTCCTTTTATAAACTTGCTATAGTCACCTGTTTCTTTGTTCTGTTTTGGTGACTTTCCACTGTTCTTCACTCTCCCCCTTCAGATTGAGGAGGAAGTATTTTTCCCCAGATTGAGCAAAATTCCTTTAGCATATCTATTGTCTAATCAGTACTCAGTGTTTAAAGTTAATTACTCCCCATTGTTGTCAGTCTGGTGTGTACTTGTTGCAGGTCCTGTCAGTGGATGGATACACATCAACACAGGGGCATTCCATGATACAGAAATTTCATAATACCAACCAGAATTCATAAGTTGTACAGACAGATCCCCCAGTCCATCACAGTTATCTATTATTTCCCATTAAAATGTATTAAACTTTTCACAAAGATTATACATGACTGACTTGGTGCTGGAGAGAATACAAAACACAGCAGATACAGACATTCAAATGTAGGTATAAAAAGTAGAAAACTTACAATCAGTACAAGTAAGAGTAGTGCTATGTCTCTATAGCATAGCCTGTTTGAAATTTTACAAGATCCTTTGATTAGTACTGAACCAACTAGAATATTACCAGGAATGAGCTGTTTCCTGACACATTTTTTGTTTTGTTTTTGGGGATGAGGGGACCAACCCTGTTTCCTGAATCGGTCTCTCTAGTGCGGTGTTATTGGCAGAAATCCATACCATAGTATCCAATGTATTTTTATGCTGAAAAATTACAATAATGAAGTGTCAGTTTTGCCATATCACAAGATATACCATGTTTAGTGAAAAATCTGTAAACAGGAAGTTTACTTACCATGTTACTATTGTAACTTGTGTATTTCTGTTGCAGTCACTAGGACAAACTATTGCAAGATTTTGCATTGGGTATAAAATTAAACCATGGTTCAAAATGTGGCTGTTAATTTGGTGCCCTGAGTAAGTACTCTTTGATTAGGGAACTTTCTTTTAATTACCTGCCCAGTGGGGCATCTAACTAGGTCCTTCCATCAGGGAGGCAGGAATGGAAGCATGAAGAGAGACTCAAGAAGAGCAAAACAGGGGTAAGAGAGGGATGATAAAATGGTGGTGGTTGGACAGGGAGAGACAGCAAAAGTGGAAACTGAGGATAAGAAAAGTAGAAAGGAACTCTGGTGGAAATAACTGGGAGAATGAAACAACGAAATGGCAGCTACCTATTTTTCATACTCAGCAACAACCACAATATTTAGGTTAATGACCATTATTATTATTGTGCTTGAACGTCTTCCTATGTTCCACTGTATTCAAGAAAATGTCTTGTAGCTCTTAGTTTATGGCAGAAGGTAGTTCCTGATGAGGTACCTTGATTGTAGTATGTATAGATTGAGAGAGAGATAGACACCCCCCCCCCCCAAAGCCAGCAAAAAATAAAAACAGGATGTAATAGTCTGCTGCTGCTGCTGTCATTTCTTGTTTACTTTTGCCTCTTAACCAAATGCTGTTTACCTGTTGTTTTCTTCAGAAATATTGGTACTGATTGGCTGCAATATGTATTTGTATGGATTCAACATCAGACACATGCTGTGATGTGGAAGATGCTTGCTGAACACCGTGCCTTCCTAAAACTACTACAATAGCTACAGTGTGTTCTGGAAAAATCATAACTGAGCTATTTTGAACCTGTGCTTTGTGTAGGTAGCAGGGAAAAGGTGATCATCAAGGTTTAGAAATATGTATTTCCCACACAATGAAGTTGTATACAGTTCTAGTTTGCACAATGTATATGTCTAAATTGAGTCTGACTTATGACATTCTTTTGAAAACGTTATGCTTTTAAAAAAGCTCCATGGGCGATAGCCACGCCCACTGGAGTACATCACTGATCTGTAGCTTTAATTGACCATATTTTTAAGAGGATAATATGGGGGGGGGGTGGGGAGAATCTGTTTTAGTCTCCATATTGCTGTCCTTCCTTTCTTTTTCCTTATGTGTTGAGCCTTGCAAAGAAAGTACCTGTGTATTAGGCTGAGATACTTTACAAAATGTTATGGTTGTTCTTTCAAAAGTTTACAACTGAACCTTGACTTAATACAACTTTGAAACTTTATTATGCAGACGAAAAACGCTGCTTTCCCTTTATTTTTTTAGTTGTTTGTTTAACACAGTACTATACTGTATTTGCCATTTTGGGGTGGGGGGGTGGGGGAGCAGTTGTCTCTGCTGCTTCCTGATTGTGTACTTCTGGTTCCAAATGAGGTGTGTGGTTGACTGGTCAGTTAGTAACTCTTGTGTTCGTAACTTTGAGGTTCTACTCTACAGAATATGATCTTGAAGCCTGCCAGGGTGAAGAAAAGGGGATTTTTGCTGGGTACTTTCTGATCTCAAATTTAAAATAAACTCTTCTGAGATAAACTGACGCATAGCAGAATCATGTTTCATTTTAGTGTTGGTTATCTGAATAACAAAATGCAGAAAAATTCCACAGTTTTGAAGATGCCAACTGAGACATATGTTTTTAATATAAATACTTCATTCAGTTACTTTACATGTTAAAATAAATTTTGCGTTAAAATCAGTGAGTGAAAATAGATTTAATCATGAATAAGGCATCGTTTTTGTGAGATAATACTTTTTATTAGAGACAGTGTTCAAGCAGAGACTGGAAGTCCCTAGTTTGCTATCTTGTTAACTCTGATCAAACATGTTTTAGGTTTTAAAATCAAGTGAAAGGAGAAAATGTAGAACACTTAAATACAGCTACCCACAGGAAAAGAAAATGGTGGATTTTATGTGTTTAAAAAATTGCTTTCTTCAGTACATTAAATAAAGCAATCACAGATGGCAGTGGAGGGGAAATCTTTTCAGCTCAGAATAGGAATGGACCCTTTGGAAGACACAACCACTGGAGCATCAGTTCTTGTCTACCCCATTGTAAAAGAGTTTCAAATAACTTGTTGAACTCCAGTTAAGAGAGTTTGAGAGCCCAATGAGCTTATGTAATTGTCACTCTGTTCATTAGATTCCTAGCTCAAGTCAACATGGGCCTTGAATCCTGCAAGGTGCTGGGCGTTAGCTTCAACGGGAGGTGACAAAGCTCAGGATTGAGCCTATGGAGACAAATTGGATTAACAACATTTTTAGTCTCCTGACTTCCACCAATAAAATAAATAAATTAAACGAAATAAAATGCAAGAAAGAGTTTAATCCAGTAAAATTAAAAACAATCAATCTGAACAGTTTTGTGCACAAATGATAATTGTAATTTTCATGTTACCTAGAAGTGCAAATATTAAAATATTAGAAAATGAAACTACAAAAAGTAATCTAATATCTCTGAATCTGTGATCAGTTAAAAAATGGCTGTTTAAATGAACCTATTCTGTTTTTTGGGCTATATATAAATGGCACGATTGCTCTGTGTATAGTTACAGAACGTAACATATATGGTGCAGTGCATTTAACATTTTATTCCAGCACTATGAATTGTATTCTGTGAGTTCATTATTTAACATGGATCATAAATAACATGGATCAAGCTCTCTAAAAGTTTAGAAGAAATGTATTATTTTGGAAAGAGGTTTCATGTTTGTTAAAACCAGTAGTATGGACCCACATTTAACGTGTACCATTATTATTACTTGGTGAAGGTGATTCTAAAGAACACGCCTTGTCCTGGTTCTGTTGATGTAATTGGAAATTCTACTTCTAATAAAGAACAGTATATGGCCCTAAGTACTTAATATTTTTATAATAGGTCTCTTACTATTTCCACAAAAGTAAACAAAATTAAACTATTAAAACAGAACTATCTACTACTTATTTTTTTGAGTGCTTGCTCATGTCCATTCCATGCTAGGTGTGTGCGTGCCGCATGCACAGTTGCCAGAGCTTTTTCCTTTAGTGTTATACGTAGGACCGGCTCTAGCGCCCCCAGGAGCCGCACGTGTGTGCACCAATATAAGGGGTGCCACCGACTCCACACCCTCTGAGTTCCTTCTTACCGACATGATGGTTGCTTGGAACGATCCCTCTTGCAAGACTTCTTTCCCAGTCGTTTGGACTTGTAGTATATTGTATAATTTTTGTAGTTAGTGTATATAGTTCTTAGTTAGTATTAGTGTACATAATGTGAATAGTGGTCCCTGTCATAGAGGGACTTTCGTTACAGGGGCTGGGCTTCAAGCCATGTGCCTCCTGTGGCAAGCCCATGCCAGTGAGTGACCTGCACTCTAGCTTCTAAAAAGTGCCTCGGGGAAACTCATGTTAAGGAGAAGTGCCAGATCTGCAGGGGCTTCAGACTGCGCATTCAAAAAGATATGGACATTTGTCTGAAGGCCATACTCATTCATGGAGGCAGCCCTCAGACTGGCTGTGGCGGGGCAATGACTCACCGGTGCGGTGCCTCCTGCTGGTCGTCTAGGGAATTAGCGCCCTCTGTAGGTCGGTGTCTCGCCTGCTGCTGGCCCCGGTGCCCCTCTATGTAAGGGTCCTGCCCCCAGCAGTAACCCACAATTTGGGTCTCTCCCCCTTCCCCAAGGGAATCCCCAACCCCCTATACCCACCTTGCCTCAGTGGCTACTGCCAATCAGCATCTAGCCCCCACTCCCTGGGGCAGACTGCAGTCTATAAACCATTCATCACCACTCTCTCAGTCTCTGGCCCTCAGCCCTCTTATAGGGCCAGCTGTGGCCTGATTGGGGTGTGGCCCCACCTGTGGCTGCTTCCCCCAATCAGCCTAGCATTTCTCTGCCACAGCCCTCTCCAGGGCTGCTTTAACCCCTTCCGGGCTGTAGCGGGGTAACCACCCCACTACACTGGCCTTGGAGCCACGATGCTCCGAATCGGCGCTCAGCACTTCAGCTTCAGTGCAAAGTGCTCCACTGGCACTATGCTCTGCTTGGCACTGTTCTTCATCTCTGGTGCCGAGGATGAAACATAAGAAACAGTGCACCAAGAGAGGGCACTCTCCGGTGCCAAAGAGGGACAAGTGGGGAATGAGTAGTGCATTGAGATCCACGCTGGGCCACTCGTCCTGTTCAGAGCCACTGTTGTCTCTGGCGACTCTGCCTAGAGTGCCAAATCTGGTCCGGGACCCACTCCCGACTGGAGTGGTCATGGGACCTCACGCCTGTGGGCCTCTTTGACTCCGAAGGCTTTCTAGCAAAGAGCTCCTGTGGATAGAAGAGATCAAGGAGTGGTAAGCTCCATCGCAGCACTGACCATCATGGCACCATCCAGAGGAAAACTCTCCATGGTCCCATTTCAACAGTCTCCGGCCCATCATTGGTCACCGGTTCCCCGGCACCAACTGGAGGAGGAAGCAGGTACGGTGTCTCCTGGGTCTCCGAGGGAAGAAACCTCTTCAGAGTCCAAAGGGGAATCCTTCACTCAACTGAAGAAGTATCGGTACACGACCTACGCACCGGACTTTAGTACCAGCCCTCCAGCCAGTGATCGCCACCAGTCCACTGGCCAATGCAGTGGCAGTATTGGAACCCATGGGGGTTTCCACAAGTAGTGGGAGCCCCTACCCATTGTTCCTGTTCATACTTGGTGGTATCCAAGAGGCAAGCCACTGTTTCATCCTGCCCAGGACCTGATCCTGACTCCAGTACTGATGTCCCAGAAGTGGCCCCAATTGGAAGTGGTACAGGTGGAGGAAGAAGAAACATTCCCTCCGTCAGTGCTAGCCGCTTCCTCGTCATCCCGGGATGAGGCAGTCGCAGGCCCTAGTAACCGTTCCCGCTGAACAACTACAGGGGTCATCAAGAGCTCCTGAAACGGGTCGCCAGAAACTTGCGGCTGATAGCTAAAGAGTTGAAGGAGTCTGTGTACAGAGTTGATATCCTGGCTGCAGTGGCTCCCTCCAGAGTGGCCCTGACAGTTAATGAGGCAGTGTTGGGACCCGTCAGGGTGCTATGGCAGACCCCTTTGTCTCTGCCTCCTACCTCAAAAAGGGCAGAGGAAAAAGTACTATATATTGGCCAGTGGGTTTGAGTACCTCTAAGCGTGTCCCCCAACTGGGGTCCCTGGTGGTGTTGACTGCAAACGAGCGGGACAGACAAGGGCAGTCAAGCGCTACCTCCAAAAATAGAGGCTAAGAGACCGGAGCTGTTCGGACGCAAGGTTTATTTGACGAGTATCCTCCAGCTATGTATCTCTAACCAGCAGGCTCTGCTGGGGAGGTATAGTTTTAATCTGTGGGACTCGATGGCCAAGTTTAAGGACTCCATGTGGCAGGAATCGAGGCAGGAGTTTGTGGCCATCCTGGAGGAAGGCAAGATGGCGGAAGGATGCCTGGAGGAAGGCAGCTCTGGATGTGGCCAACTCAGCAACCAGAACGATGGTGTCAGCGGTCACCATGAGGTGCTGTTCGTGTCTCCAGTCATCGGACCTCTCTCATGAGGTGCAGCAGTCTATCCATGACTACCCCTTTGAGGGTACCTCCCTGTTCTCTGAACAGACTGGCTCCAAGCTTCACGGCATCAAAGACTCGAGGGCCATGCTTCGCTCCCTGGGCTTTTACATGTCCCCAGCCTCCCAGAAGCCCCAGCAGCCTCCCAGATTTCCAGCACCTCCCAGGCAGGAGCCCTACTAAAGAAAGGGAAAGGGCTATAAATGTTGTCAACCCCTGCCTTTTGCCTCATCCTTCAAATCGGGCTCATGTAGATACACTGGCAGCGCCAGGCAAGCCTTAGAAAGGTACTCCCGAGGACAGCATACCAGTCTTGACTATGAACCCCCCCCCCCCCCCCTTTTTTTTTTGACCACCTGTCATCCTTCCGCCCACCATGGTCTTGCATAACATTGGACTGGTGGGTGCTCTGTACTAAAGCAGCTGGGTACACCCTCCAGTTTTTGTCTACCCTTTCCTGCCATCCCTAGCCTCCGTCCCTCTTCAGGGATCCTTCTCACAAGCAGCTTCTTATTCAGGAGGTGCAAGCCCTCCCACGTGTGGCTGCTGTAGATGAGATTCCTCGAGACTTGAGAGGGAAAGGGTTTTACTTCCAATGTTTCCTAATCCCGAAGGCCAAAGGGGGTCTACAGCCCATCCTGGACCTGCCTGGCTTCAACAAATACCTCAAGAAACTGAGGTTCTGCATGGTCTCCCTCACCTCCATCATTCCCTCCCTCGATCCAGGAGACTGGTACGCCACCCTCAATTTGAAGGACACTTTTATTTCCACATCTCCATCTTGCGTGGGCACAGGAGATTCCTCAGGTTTGTGGTGGGTCAACGCCGCCACCACCAATTCACCATGCTTCCCTTTAGCCTCTCAGCAGCCCCACGGGTTTCACAAAGTGTATGGTGGTGGTTGCAGCATTCCTCAGACATCGGGGTGTTCAAGTCCACCTGTACCTGGACGACTGGCTGATCAAAGGCTCCAGTTCAGCACTGTATTGTTATAGTACGGGCCACCTTTCAGGTGTCTTGGACTATCTGCTACACCTAAAACAGTCTGGCTCTCTCATCTGTTAAGGTTCACTTAGCAGCCATTTCAGCCTTCCACCTTCCAGTGCAGGGCAGACCAGTGTTCTCCCACGAGATAACAGTCAGGTTTCTCAAAGGCTTGAAAAAAACATGATGGGATTCCCGGGGTGCAGCCTGGGACTGTGGGACGGCTGTGCCCCCTTAACTCTCTCCAGCCTGGACTATCGCTTTCAGTGCCTTGCTAGTGCCCAGCAGCAAACCTCTCCAGGCTCTGTTATCACTCAGCACAACAGCATGTGAAGACCCACTCCCAGCTATATTGCATGAGTGCTTCCAGAGTCCCTCATGAATCACACAGGGAAAGGCACCAGCCAAATCCCTCCCAGCACTGTACCCCAGGAATATATCGTCTTGCACTGCTCAAGATAAGCAGTGCAAATTTATTAATTGGTTCACCACTTCATCAAAGGAAAGTGGATATACACCAGCCTTTGCGAAACCTGAGCAGATTTGCCACACAGTTCATATAAACTCACTGGTAAAGATAAACAGTAAACGAAGTTTATTGACTACAAAAGATAGATTTTAAGTGATATTAAGTGATAGGCAAAAAATCAGAGTTAGTTACCAAAAGAAATAAAATATAAGCGTGCAGTCTAAACTCTCAACCCTATTAGACTGGGCAACAACTAGACTAAGCAGTTTTGCTCACTCCACTGGATACTGCAGTCCTTAATATATAGATTTCACCCTTGAAATCTGGGCCAATCTCCTCTCTTGGAGTCTTGTCGTCTTCTCAGTATCTTAGTTGCTTGCAGCATAGGTGGGGGCAGGAGACAAGGCCCCACATGTGGCCACTGTGTCTGTTTTATAACCTCAGTCCCATGTGCTTGGGGAGCACAATGTCCAGGCATGTCTGGGGGCGTTGCTGAGTCTCCAGGCAAGGTTGAGCAATTCCCCTGGTGTGGCCTCATGCAGGTGAGTCACTGCTGGACAATGGTTGTTGATGGGTTGATTGATAACCCTGCTCGGGTGTTGGTTAATTTCCTTGCTATTGCCCCTGGGGAGCTAATATCTGGCTGATTCCCCAACTTACAGCATGTTTTAGTGATAACCATACAACACAATTCTCGTAACTTCATATGTATTAATGATATACATATATGGATAGAGAAATGACTTTCAGCAAGTCATAGCCTTTCCCGTGATACTTTACAAGGCATGTTTTATATGTAAGATCACAATTTATATAAAAATGAGGACTATGGGGGTTACAGGATGCTCCCCCAAGGTACCGAATGTCACAAAGGACTATACCCTCAGATTCACAACCTGATTCTCCCATGGGACCTAAACCTGGTCTTGTCGAAACTCATGGGGCCTCCCTTCAAGCCATTAGCATCTTGTTCCTTACTGCTTCCTCTCTTGGAAGGTCGCCTTCCTGGTGGCAATCACCTTGGCCAGAAGGGTCTCCGACATCAAAGCCCTGATGTCAGAATCCCCTTATATGGTGTACTTCAAGGACAAGGTCCAGCTGCACCCCCATCCGGCCTTCCTACCAAAGATGGTGTCACAATTCCACAACAACCAGGACATCTTTCTGCCTGTCTTCTTCCCTGAGGAATGTCAGCTCCATACATTAAATGTTAGGTGAGCCCTATTTCTAGAGGACTAAGCCCTTCCGCAAGTCTACACAACTCTTTGTAGCAGTACCAGAAAGGATGAGAGGGCTGCCAGTGTCATCCCAAAGAATCTCATCCTGGATAACCGCCTGTATCTGGGCTAGCTATGAGCAGGCGAAGGTTCCGCATCCAGCCATCGTAACCATTCATTCCACGAGAGCTCAGGTTTTGTCATCAGCATTCCTCGTGCAAATACCAGTCCAGGATATCTGCAGAGCTGCGACATGGTCATCAGTTCATGCCTTTGTGTCTTACTACGCCATCATCTAGCAGGCCTGTGACGATATCCGTTTTGGAAGAGTTGTGTTGCAGTCAGTGGGCTTGTCTACACTGGCAATTTACAGCGCTGCAACTTTCTCACTCAGGTGTGAAAAAACACCCCCCTGAGCGCAGCAAGTTGCAGCGCTGTAAAGCGCCAATGTAGACAGTGCACCAGTGCTGGGAGCTGCTCCCCTCGTGGAGGTGGGTTTTTTAGAGCTGCGCTGTGACCACACAAGGCATGTTAAAGCGCTGCCATGGCTTTAAAGCGCTTTAGCATTGCTAGTGTAGACTAGCCCAGGATGTCCAGAAACTCTGAGCCCACCTTCGAGACATATCATCACGGGTACTGCTTGTGAGTCACCAAGCATGGAATGGACACGAACAAGCACTCGAAGAAGGAAAAAACAGTTGTTAACCTTTCTGTTGTTCTTCAAGTTGTGTTGCTCATGTCCATTCCATGACCCACCCTCCTGCCAACTGTTGGAGTTATCGGCAAGAAGGAACTGAGAGGGTGTGGTGCCGGCGGCACCCCTTATATCGGCGCATATACGCGTGGCTCCAGGGGGCACTAAAGTCGGTCCTACAGATACCACTAAGGGAAAAATCTCTGGCAGCTGCTGCGTGCAACCTAGCATGAAATGGACATGAGCAACACATCTCAGAGAACAACAGTTATGAAAGGTTAGTAACTGTTTTTTTCACTTTGGTGTTGTAAGGATTAACGTGTATGTAGATCTTTAAACATGAAAAACATTAACTTGTATTATCTATATATCTAATTTATCATCACCACCTATATGGGATTTGTGCACACAATTTGTGCAGCCTTGTATGCTTTGTACCATCACTTAAATACAATTCCCAGAGCTGTTCTGGCACTTAAGCAGATGTACAAGTAAATGCAAGAAACCATGCTGAGTTGATGTGCCAGCTTGAAAAAATTAAATGTCATGTTAGAGCTTTTTGCTCTGTTACAACACCCTGAATGTGCTTTCATTCGTTTATAATAAAGTGTTTGATATTCTTAATGCTTTCATTGAGTGAGGTGGGAATTAGGATACATTTTGAGACAATGTAAAGTTACCATCTGAATTAAAAAAAATTTCTTTATCTTCAATTATCAAGCTATTTGGGGTGGTATTTTCAAAAGTGCTCAACGTTGAAGTCAATGGGAGTTTCTTCAGTGGGAAGAGAATGAGAGCAGCACTGAGCACTTTTTGGAATATCATCTGTATTTTTGTCTACTTCTTATTTTTTCTGAGCAGTCCGTAGGCATGATCTCCATATATATGTATTTTTGTGGAATGAAAATTATTTATTTTGGTTCACTGGGCTAATTTGAGCATCAGCTTTCATCTTAATGTGGTGTTTCCTCATCAGAATAAATCAGATTGCCATGTACCTCTTAATAAAATAAATATAGTTTTTTTTGTTGTTGGATATTGGATTCACTTCCTTATTTAAACATAACTCATGTTTCTTGTAGAAGTGTCATAATACTTTTTATGTGTGTCTGCATGCGTGTGTGGTTTTTTAGCATTAGTTTTAACTCACATTTGAAAAAAAGGAATCTGGTAAGCAATTTGTCCTTTATTTAGCCCATCATTTTTGGAGATGTTCAGAGTTAAAATTTCCAAGTTAACATAGAATCATAGAATATCAGGGTTGGAAGGGACCTCAGGAGGTCATCTAGTCCAACCCCCTGCTCAAAGCAGGACCTAATCCCAAATAAATCATCCCAGCCAGGGCTTTGTCAAGCCTGATCTTAAAAACCGCTAAGGAAGGAGATTCCACCACCTCCCTAGGTAACCCATGCCAGTGCTTCACCACCCCCCTAGTGAAAAAGTTTTTCCTAATATCCAACCTAACTCCCCTGCCCCCCCACTGCAACTTGAGACCATTACTCAACATTGGGCAAGTGGCTATGTTATTTTTCAAAGAACTTTCAGAAGTAGCCTCACTGCATGTATAGTATCATATGAAGGTTTAGGCATTCCCACAAAACTCTGTAATGGCTCCAAAGAAGTAATGAACAGTTTTGTCATGTCACCTCTCATACATTTCAGGAGCTTCCATTCCTTTTCAAAATTAACGTTATACAAGACCTCTTTTGTTAGTTTCTCTGTTACTTTAACTTTAACTTGGCAAGCACTAGGAAATCCAGTATAAATGCTGAACTTCTGTATCCTCTGCATTTTTTTCCCCATGAAAACAAATGCCTGCTTAGGAAAATTCTGTCCACTTAAAATGAGAGTTGGGATAAGCTGGATAAATCAGGCTTTATCTGATTAGTCTATTTTAAGAGGCTTATATTGTAATATGTAAGAGTACTAAGGTAGTGCAAATAGTTGCAAAGCTGTGCTAATTACTAACTTTTCCCAGTAATCTGAGTCAGAATTTCTCCTGGAGTCCAATTACAGTATTTATTACTATGCTAAATTTAGCTCACTGAACTAAAGGACAGTCAGCAGTTGTAAACACTCATATACAATAGGGATGAGTATAGGACAGGGGTTCTCACAACAAATTCTTTGATGGCCTCAGAGTGCAGACCAACTCTCACTGGTGGCCGCACTGATACTTTCCCCTAAAATACTTTAGGAAAAACAATTAAATATGCACAGATACACATCCAGATCATTGTAATTTATAGTTGTAGGGTTTTTTGGCAGACTCAATCATAAAAATAATGCTACCTCCCCCTTCAGGAGTGATATTTGTATATTTGTTAATATCACAGCACACTTAGTAGCTACCTGGGAGACTATGAAAAGTGATATGATATTTAACAAACTTACAAGTATCACTTTTCACAGATAGCTAGTAAGTCTGCTGTGGAAAGTGATACTTGCATGTTTGTTTATATAACTTTTCTCAGCAAGCCCCAGGACCCATTAAGCCCTGGATGGGAGAGGAAAAGCCGAAGGTGGAGGCAGCAGGGGCCAGAAGTGATGGTGGGATGGATGTGGGGCCACGGAGGCAGCAGGAGCCCAGGGCAGTGGGGCAGGGGGATGGATGCAGGGCCGGGGAGGCAGCGGGGGCCCGTGGCAATGGAGATGGGTGATGAGTTCCACTGTCATGTGGCCAGAGCCCCACTGTCATGTGGCCAGGGCCTGATGTCTGCTGCTGTGCGGCCGGGCCAGGAACTGTGTGGCCGGAGCCAGGGATCAGAGCCCGCTGCCATGCAGCCGGAGCTGTGGGTCAGCGCCCAGAGCCAGTGCCTGCCGCCGCATGGCCAGAGCCTGGAGCTGGGTGTCGGAGCCTGGGCTGTGTGACTGGAGCCAGCACTCACTGCTGCGGGGTCAGGGGTCGTCACCCGGGGCCAGCTCCCGCCACTGCATGGCCGGAGCCCAGGAACAGAGCTGTGGGTTGGCGCCTGCTGCTGTGCAGCTGGGGCAGGGGATCAGTGCCAGGGGCTGGGGCTGCACGGCTGGAGCTGCGGGTCGGCGCCTGCCACTGTGCAACAGGAGTTTGGGACTGCAGCCGGGGGCCAGCGCCTGCTGCCACACAGCTGGAATCAGGGGCTTGAGGCTGAAGCCCCACAGCTGGAGGCCAAGGCCACGTGGCCAGAGTCGGGGGGTGGGGGGAGAGGGGAGGGTCAGTACCCACTGCTCTCCGGTTGGGCCGCATGGCCAGACTCCTGGAGTTTCGCCACTGGAGCCTGCTGCCCAAAACCCCTCCCTGCAAGGTGGGTCAAGAACTCATCTTGCTCCTGCAGTGTTGTGCCCCACCTCTCCCCAGAGGTAGTGCAGTAGACTGACCAGGCTGCTTAAAATCTGTGATTGTTTATGTAGCACGTTGATGATTCTTTGCAAAATGTTGCAAGTTTAAACAGGTAGACCTGTTGAACTATTTGAACTTTTAGAATTTGGGCTTGATATCAAAATGGCAGCATAATGTTATCCTTTACACAAATGTGTACTAGCTATTTTTACCAACTTTCTTATAATGAGAAGAAAAAGAGTTCGCTAAAGAATAAAGCCAGCATCCCTAAGGTAAAGTTTTGTAACTCCTTGTGCCAGCATGAGGCTTAACTATTTGTGAATAGTCAGGACCTTGTCTATCCATGATTCCACAGCTGCAGAATGCATTCCCTTACTGCAGAATTGTTCTCCAGAATCCAACCTTTTCTATGTATGTACACACACAAATAAGTCTAGACAAGGTTGACAGCCTGTAGAAAAAAGAACTGGAAGAAAGCTAATGTTGTGCCACTATTTCAAAAGAGTAAATGGAATGACCTTGGTAACTATAACTATGGAGTAGTGAGCCTGCCATTGATCCCGGGCCAAATCATGGAAAAACTAAAATGGGATGAAATCAGTGAAAAATTAAAGGATAGTAGCATAATTAATGCCAATCAGCATAGTTTTATGGAAAATAAGTCTTAATAAGAAACTTGATTTTTTTAATGAGATTACGAGATTGATAAAGTAACTGTTCATGTAATTATTTAGACTTCTATAAGGCATTACCTGGAGTACTGTTTCCAGTTCTGGGTGCTACACTTTAAGAAAGATGTGGACAAATTGGAGGGAGTCCAGAGGAGAACAAAAAAATAATAAAAAGTTTAGAAAAATGATCTACGAGGAAAGGTTAAAAAAATGGGCATGTTTAGTCTTGAGAAAAGAAGAATGAGTGAGGATCTGGTAAGTCTTCAAATATGTTAAGCTGTTACACAGAGGATGGTGATCTATTGTTCTCCATGTTCAATAAGAACTATTGTGAGAATGTTCTGACCGCCTGTATGACACAGGCCATATATTGTCGTTAGATGATCACAATGGTCCCTTTTGGGCTTGTATCTATGAATCACTGAAGGTAGGACAAGAAGCAATGGGCTTAATCTGCAGCAAGGAAGATTTAGGTTAGATCATAGGAAAAACTTTCTAACTATAAGCACTGAAATAGGCTTCCAAAGGAGGTTTTGGAATCCCCATCACTGAAGGTTTTTAAGAACTGGTTAGGCAAACACTTGTCAGGATGGCCTACTTGTACTTGTTCTTACCTCAGCTTAGGGGATGGACTAGATGACCTCTTGAAGTCCTTTCCAGCCCTACATTTCTGTGATTTGACTTTGTCCAGTATGACAATTTGATTAAAATAAGAAAATTAGCACTATACAATATGAATGTATCCCTTATTAAATGGATTTTAAAACTTGTTAACTGATATATTGCAGAAACTGTACGTGGAGAATTGTCAGTCAGAGAGGGTATTTTAAGTGGGGTCCCACGGGGATCTGTTCTTTGCCCAATTTTTTTCTTTATCAGTGATTTGAAAGAAAATATAAAATCATTACTGGAAAATTTGCAGGTGATTCCAAATGTTGGTGGACTGGTAAATAACGCTGGTGACAGGTCAGCTATACAGACTGACCTGGTTCAGTTGGTAAGGTGGGCTCTTCAACAACATGTTTTTTTTAAAACAGCCAAAAACCAGGTAATACATCTGAGAATAAAAAACATAGAAGAGTGGAGGCTGTATCCTGAAGTGCAGTGATGCTGAAAAAGAGTAGCAGTCATGGCAGATAACTAACTTAACATGAACTCCCAGTGTGATGGTGTAGTAAAGAAGACAAATGTAATTATTGGGTGTATAAATAGGGGAATGTCAAGTAGGAGTAGGGACGTGGTATTATAGAATCATAGGACTGGAAGGGACCTTGAGAGGTCATCTAGTCCACTCCCCTGCACTCATGGCAGGACTAGGTATTATCTAGACCATTCCTAACAGGTATTTGTCTAACCTGCTCTTAAAAATCTCCAATGATGGAGATTCCACAACCTCCTTGGGCAATTTATTCCAGTGCTTAACCACCCTGACAGGAAGTTTTTCCTTATGTCCAACCTAAACCTCCCTTGCTGCACTTTAAGCCCATTGCTTCTTTTCCTATCCTCAGATGTTAAGAAAAACAATTTTTTCTCCCGCCTTCTTGTAACAACCTTTTACATACTTGAAAACTGTTATCATGTCTCAGTCTTCTCTTTTCCAGACTAAACAAACTCAATTTTTTCAATCTTCCTTCATAGGTCATGTTTTCTAGACCTTTAATCATTTTTGTCACTCTTCTTTGGAGACTCTCCAATTTGTCCACATCCTTCCTGAAATGTTGTGCCCAGAACTGGACACAATACTCCAGTTGAGGCCTAATCACTGTGGAGTAGAGCGGAAGAATTACTTCTCATGTCTTGCTTACAACACGCCTACTAATACGTCCCAGAATGATGTTTGCTTTTTTTGCAACTGTGTTACACTGTTGACCCCTATTTAGCTTGTGGTCCAATATGACCCCCAGATCCCTTTCCGCAGTACTCCTTCCTAGGCAGTCATTTCCCATTTTGTATGTGTGCAACTGATTGTTCCTTCCTAAATTGAATACTTTGCATTTGTTCTTATTGAATTTCATCCTATTTACTTCAGACCATTTCTCCAGATCATTTTGAATTTGTATTGAAATTGTATACAACATTAGTGAGACCTTTGCTGGAATACTATGTCCATTTCTGGTGTCCCTGTTTCACAAAGACTGTCAAAAACTTGGAAAGAGTTCAGAAAATAGCTCCAAGAATTATTTGTGGTCTGGAAAACATGCCTTTATAGTGAGAGACATAAGAAACTCAATCTATATAATTTATCCAAGAGAGGATTGAGAGGTTGCTTGATCAAGATCTACAAATACCTACAGAGGCAAGAGAGTTCTGATAGTGGATGGCTCTTTAGTCTCATAAAAAAATAAAAAGACTTAACGAAATCCAGTGGTTGGAAACAGAAGCTAGACAAATTCAGACTAGAAATAAGGTGCAGATTTTTAATGAGGAGGGTAATTAACCATTGAAACATCTTACCTCAGAATTTGGTGGATTCTCCATCATTTGAAGTCTTCGAATCAAGAATGATGTCATTCTAAAACATATGCTGTAGCTCAAACAGAAGTGATGGGCTTTATGCAGAAATTACTGGAGAGGTTCTATAGCAGGAGTGGCCAGCCTAAGAAGGAGCCACAATTTACCAATGTACATTGCCAAAGAGCCACAGTAATACGTCATTAGCTCCCCCTGCTCTCAGCGCCTCCCGCCCAATGGCAGCCCCGCCAATCAGTGCCTCCCCCTTCCTCCCCGCACCTCCCGATCAGCTGTTTCATGGTGTGCAGGAGGCTCTGGGGGGAGGAGTGAGGGCATGGCAGGCTCAGGGGAGGGAAGGGGTGGAGTGGGGGCAGGGCCTCTGGCAGAGCCAGGGGTTGAGCAGTGAGCACCGCCCTCCCCCCCCCCCGGCACATTGGAAAGTTGGCACCTGTAGCTCCAGCCCCGGAGTCGGTGCCTATACAAGGAGCAGCATATTAATGTTTGAAGAGCCACAAGTGGCTCCGGAGCCACATGTTGGCCACCCTTGTTCTATGGCCTTGTTATGCAGCAGGTCAGACTAGATGATCATGATAGTCCCTTCTGGCCTTGAAATCTTTAAACAGTGCAGCAACTGAGGATTGGGGAGCTAGAGAGGTAAATTTTTGAAGCTGGCTATAAACTCCTGCCTTCCCTGGCATATAGAGAGTATAAGAAGGCTCTGAAATGAGTTTCTTAGACATCATCATGTGGACTGTGCTGCTGGCTGCCTGAAGAGTATAATAAAAACCCATCCTTGAAAATAATGATGCTAGATCACAATCATCAACAGACTTTGTCTATGAGCATTTCCAGCTCTGAGCCAGAGGCTCTATATGTGTTCTTATGGGGTTGGGGGATGGGAATGAACTATATATTTTTTGGTCACAGAGCATATAAACGTTACCACAGAACGTAAGTGTTGCTGCCACGGAATTTGGTGCCACTACTGTAGAGTACACAAGTCCCTGTTTATAACCAGGGTAGAAGTGAGTTCTAAGTGACTGCAAATACTGAAATAATGCAAGACCTGTAGTTTGACCAGATGTAACGCTCTGCACTTCTGTTATTCACTGGCAAGCAGGTATAGGGTGCATCACAAGATATGGTGATAGCTCCAGGAAAAGGGAAGACCTTATGCTTATGCTGTGGCATTTGCCACTGGACCCCACAGAGACCCTCTTTCCGTTTCTCTTGATTGGCAGTCAAGGCTGGTGTTGCAGAAAACTAAGACTCAATCTAAGACTCCAGCAAGGAAGAAAGGGAGAGCAGAAGATGAATTCAGGTTAGGAAATGTTCTCTTTCCTCTGGTAGAATATCAGCTCAGCAGTGGGGACTCTGCCTCTCACATCTTAAGCGTTGTTTTGATACTTCTTCCCTAGACATCTTCAGTGATGCACCCAATGGGCAGTCCCTCAAATAAATAAGCGAGGCATTCCAAATTAGATCTTTTGAAACAAATCTTGGGAAAATGTCATTTGAGATTTGGAAGGGTTGAAGGTGAGAACTGTTGTGTAGTCTGCATCACCTCTGGTGCAGCCTACAATTGTTTGTTCTAAACTGATTTTTTTGCTTTTTACTTTAAAGAAAAATATTTACCAAGTAAGTGTCAATAGTTTAATTTCAATAAACCACTACTCTGAAGTTAAAGGTTTGGTTTGTTAATATGGATAATATTCTACCTATCTTGACTTGGAATTCACTGTTTCCATTTGCAAAAACAATGAGGAGTCCTTGTGGCACCTTAGAGACTAACAAATTTATTTGGGCATAACGAAAGCTTATGCCCAAATAAATTTGTTAGTCTCTAAGGTGCCACAAGGACTCATCGTTGTTTCTGCTGATACAGACTACTACGGCTACTACTCTGAAACCTGTTTCCATTTAGTTACTTCATTTGGTAACTAATTTGCATTTGAGAAGGCAGGTACATATAAATGAATAAAATCCCCAATATTCTGTGCATTTTGGAGTGGGATACTAAACTACTTGAATTTTTACACGCCTAGTTCCCAGTAACAATTATGTTATTCCCGAGCTACAGTTAAAATACATCCTGTTGAATAATCTACACTGACTTATTATGGACCTTTGTGGAATGTCAGACTTATTTCATTTATGACTCTCAAGCTTTGAACTGCATTCCAGTTGGTGAGTGGGCAGTGTAATATCCACTAGGCCCATCCATCAACTGATCTCTGCAACCCATTAATAGAATGTCAAATACAGTGTTAATTAAAAATTCTTCAACACACTTACATGTTTGGCTGTTAAGAACAGTGTTTCATTAAATTGGGAGCTGTTGCTTTGTCATTTATTTAATAGCATGTAGACAAACAGCCCTAATTATACAGTATACCTCATGTATATTTGTCTTGGGAGGTCAGTGGGAAAATAGTTTCTGCTAAGGCAGTGGACAGACATTTTGTTCATTATCTTGTGTCAGTCTTTATTAGCTAATATAACTTCCACACTTTCCAGAAAAGAACTACTTGTATATCTAAATATTTAATGATTTTTGCTAAAAGTTCCAGACTTAAAATTAATTGTAATTGTACACACCAGACCACATTTACTCAGTTAACTTTGTCCCCTGTGTTGCACAGCCAGCTCATGTTCAGAATAGGCTAGGCTTAGTTTCACACAGATAAACCAATTCAAAACTGATATAAACATCAGTAAACAGTGTGTTAAATTTCCTAATTAGGTGGTTAGGAGATCTTTTAGTACTGGCAAGAAAGGTAGTATCTAAACCTTCCCTGTCAGGTGATGACTTTGATTTTGCCTTTGTTGTCTTCCTGGCACAACTCAAAGCTGGCTTGTGTCTCATCCCATAATGTGGCTACCTTTGCAGCAGTGAGGAAGAGTTCCTCTGGTTATGTGTCTTGTGGGAGCAACGGAGGGACTGGGGTGAAACCTGCAACCAATCTTGCTAAAAATATTAGTATCGGGTTGATTTCCATGTCCACATTGAATCCCTCTCTACCTTAGAAGTTTTATGTTGTTGTCATTCTCCTTCTGCCTGCTGACTGAAAGAAACTTCCTTGGCAGTTGCTTGTTCATCTCTGTACAACTGATAAACAATATAAGGCCCCTTGTCCCTCCCTAGGGGATAAGCACACTATCTGCAGCACTCCTATTCCCTTCAGAGTAGATTCCTTGTTGTATATAGAATTGTAACAAAACAAACTGCATGTTGGAATTAATAATAATATTTATTGGTATGGGAAACCACCAAATGCTAATTTAACCATAAATTAAATCCAAAGGCCAAACGGTATTTTATGCAGTTGCTCTAAACAAGTCTAACAGCCTAACGATAAGCAGTTTCTACATCCAATACAGTAACTATTTATAAGCATGTGATCAGTATACTTACTAATAGGCTAAATCCGGGGAGTGCTTAGACCCATATTGGTCATCTCCAACTTGGTCAGGCAGGTATTAGCAATGAACCTCTTTAAGAGTTTACTTTTTATACCCTTTAACAAACAAGTGATGTCATTGCCAATAACTGACTTCAGCTAATTTGCTAGCTTTAGCAAAAACCTAGTTTGCAGCAGTTTCTCCTTGCTTCTTTCCTTCCTTCAAGGCCTTCTCTTATTCTCCCCACCCCCTTGCTTGTACAGCAGAACGGTGGGAAGGTTTGGGGCTGTTTCTTTTGAGACAATTTCCCTTTGTCTTGTTACTGCAGCTCCTTTTTACTTTATTAGTTACTTTGGGAACCATACATCCTTCCCATGCTAAAAGTAACACTACTTACTGTTCTCATGGCCTTCATTTTCTTGCTGATTGGGGTCTTTTCCCTACTGGCCATGAGCTACAAGGAGAAAATGTTATTTTCTTAACCAAACTTAGGCTAATTTTAATTTTTATTCTTATTCTACACTGCAGAACAGATGTATTCATTTAACATATTTTCTTTATCTGGTAGTCATTGAGAGCAGAACGTTCTACAGTATGTACAGGGTTTGGAGAGAATGAAATGCATACATTGAATGTGTCCAGTTTTTATCTTTGATTACATAGTTATACTGTAAGTAGGAATTTATTATATTTTTAATCAAAACATGAGATGTCTTTTGTGGATTTAAAAAGAAAAAAAGCAGTTCTGTTTTGAGGCATCTATTTTTGCTGAGTCTTAATCTGTCCTTCAAAGGATACTTAATTTTTCAGGAAGCTTTATTTTAATCTTCAGTCTTTTTCCAACATCCAAATATTCCACTCAGTAGTTAACATGTATTCTTCAGATGAAGACAAGAAACAAACAATCTCTGTGAAGTCATCTCCCTATAAAAGGAGCGGAGCATACCACTTCTATTGATCATATCAACAAGGGCAGGCTACTGACTTGCTAAACTAGGGTTTCAGGCCCTGGTCCAGCAAAGTGTGTAAGCACATGCTTAACTCGAAGCATGTGAATAGCCCTGTGGACTTCAGTGATGCTGCTGATATTCTTAAACTTAAGCTTGTGCTTAAGTGCTTTGCCAGATCAGTGCCTTTGTATTATAGGTAGTGCATGTAACACCTATAGTTAATGTTGCTTAGACATTTCCATTATTAAAGGATCACTTTCATTTGTTTCCCATTCAGTCCTTAGGTCATAAATATGCTTTTCACTGATTCAGGAGATTAAGTTTAAACTCTTAATGATGGAGCAAGCTTTATGTCCAGCTTCAGATCCAGGGGTGGAGGACACCTCTATACATAGACCTCCCTGGACCGCTAGTGCCCCATCCACAACAAGATCTCAGACACCAGCGCTACTAGAGGTAGGCAGCACTCTGCACCAAGTACATTTACGGTACTGTAGACCCTATCTTCATCTGCCTCTAAACAGGAGGTAAGGAGTAAATCTCCAAAAAGATCTTGGTCACCAGCACACTAGAAGGCTACAGAGACCTCCAGTCCCACCGAGCGCTCCATGCAGGGTCTGAGTGATGCTGGTATTGCAAGGACAAAGGAAAAAGGTCAGTCTAAGACAGACTCACAGAGTTCAGGTACTTGGACCCAGACTGGCAGAGACACGGTTGAAAAGAGCTATAAGTCTGTCCCTGAACAACACTCTGTACCATATCACAAAATTCAATGGTACCAAAGACTGGGAGGCCTCCTACGGTACTGAGGGAATCTGAGCCAACTCACACTGAGGCCAAGCTTTCAGGGCCAAGAGTTCTGAAGCCATCCTCCACAGGTCCTCTCCCAGGCCAGTTTTTGTTACCATCGATTCTGCAAGAGATCAGGTATTCTAAGCTCTTTGGAGCCAGTCTCCCCTATTAATGAGTGCCAGGCATTTCTCAGCATCAAGATCCTCTCAATCACTAACCCCTTTATCACCTTGATAACTATATTTGCCCTCGTCTGCTTTGCAAGCGGAACAGCTCTCCCCCATCTTGGATTTCAGGGTAGGGTTTCCCTGTCTATTCTAGGACACATCGCTCTCCTTCCTACACTGATGTTTTGCAGGAGGGTAGACCTCAAATGATACCCACATCACAGGAACACAGATGAATGCCTCCACTTTTTGCCATTTGGCCCCCCTCAGTGGCCTCACTGGGATCTGTGGGCATTCTGTTGCCAACAATTTGCTATGAGGTCTTTCCCGCCCTCTTGAGGGAATAGAGAAGGGCCCATTCTCTTCAGTCCCCTCTGTCTCCACCTATGCCAGAGGAAGAGACCTTTGAGGAGCAAGAAGCAAGGCAGATAAGGAGGTGACACCTCTTACAAATATTTTTTCCTTATCAACAGATGAAGCTGGCATGCCTCCACCACCTTTTATGGTAGATGACTTCAGGCATTTTCAGGAACTGATGAAGCAAATTGCTGACATACTTCAGAATTCCTTAAAGGAGGTTCTGGAGTCCTGCTATAAACTCCTAGATATTTGACACACCTCGTCATCTCTGAGAATTGCCTTTCCAGTGAATGAAGCTGTTATGGAGCCTGCTAAGACTGTTTGACAAACCCCAGCTACAACATTGCCTACCTGCAAGGGCATGGATTAGAAAGTATTAGGTTCTGGCCAGGGAATCTGAGTTTCTATTTCTCACCCAGCTCTGAACATCCTAGTAGTGCAAGTCATTAATGAACAAGACAGGCAACATAGCTCAAAGTCTGCCCCATTCAGTAAAGACCCGAGACTCAATCTTTTTGGCCACAAATCCTATGCATCAGCCACACTTCAGATTAGCAAACCATCAGGTGCTCATGGCTAAATACAACTACTTAATTATAACAAATTTTAATTCCTTTATTAAGCATCTGCCAGAGGAACATTGTGACCAATTTAAAGCCAATATTCAAGGGGGCCAGTTTCTAGCAAGGACATCGCTTCAGGCCTCCTTAGACATGGCAGATTCTGCAGCATGGTCTATATACACTGCAGTGGTCATGAGAAGAGCACCTTGGCTGCAGATGTTGGGCTTTCAGGGAGAGGTTCAGAGTACCATTGAAGATCTCCCCTTTAATGATCTCAAGGTCTTTGCGGACTCAAAAGATACCTCCTTTCCTCCAGATTTCTTGCACTTAGCATATCTCATCTCAAGGATTCAGGAAAGTCCTTAAATGATAGTAAAAGATTGCCTTCAACTGCTGGGACACATCAGCTTGTGTCTTTGTAGTGTAGCATGCCAGGTTAAATCTTCAAAGTCTACAGGGATGGCTTTGAACAGTTTACAAATCAAGCAAACACAGTCTAGGCAGGTCACGCTCTTCCCCGGTGGTTCTGCACTCAGTAGGTGGAAGGACCTCACAAAGATGTGAACAGGTGTTCCGTTCATTCAAAATCCCCCTACGACAGTGAAAACATCAGATGCTTTGCTTTGAGTTGGGGGACACATCTGGGACCTCTTAAGGTGCAAGGCAAATGGTTTCTACAAGAGCAGCTTCTACACGTAAATCTTTTGAATTGAGAGCTGTCAGAAATGCTTGCTACACTTTCTACCTCTAATCAGATCAAAGTCAATAAAGATCATGACAAGACAGTGTGGCATGCGTGTATCAATCATCAGAAAGGAGCATGTTCCTCATCTCTCTGGGCTGAAGTGATAAAACCCTAGAATTGGTGCATACCCAAGCACATAGTCATCTCAGATTCTTACCTACCAGGTATTCAGTACACCATGGCAGATGACCTCAACAGACATTTATGTCTAAATTATGAATGGGAATTAAACTCCAGAGTCCTCCACACGATGTTCTTAGCTTGGGAGTTCCTGAAGATCAATACATTTGCCACGGCAACCAACTCAAAATGCATCAGGTATTGTTCCGGGGGGCGAGGGCATCTCGATCCCCTATCTCTAGGAGACACATTTCTCATCTTGTGGATGAAAAGACTTCTCTGTGCATCTCCACTGACATCATTACTGTTAAAGATTCTCAACAAGATCAAATAAAATTGGGCCAGATTTGTACTGATTACACCAATGTGGCTAGACAAGTCTGGTATCTAATGGGACTCACCTCTCGTCCTTCCTGGAAGCTTCCGATCAGTCCTCACCTACTGACTCAAGATGTCGGTCAAACACTTTACTCCAACTTGCAGATTCTGAGATTCTAAGCATGATACCTCAGTGGTTCTTAGGAATAGAGCTATCTTGTTCCTCAGAGGTACAAGTTTTATTAAACCATCTACAAGAAATACTTACCTCCAGAAATTGAAATATTATCACATCAGATTTCTCCAATTCATTCTCCTCTTCCTAGGATATTAGATTATCTGTTGGAATTGAAAACATCAGGTGTTTCTGTAAATTCCATTAGGCTTCATTTAACACCAGTAACAGCCTTTCACACACTCAGGGGGTTTTTCACTCTTCGTACTACAGCAAGATTCCTAAGAGGTTTGTTGAATATCTCCTCACAAATCAGAGACATACTCGTAGCTGGGACCTGAACCTAGTCCTTAATTTCCTTTCTGAAGCATCTGTTTGAACCACTAGCTGTGTGTTTGTTGTTAGATTTCTCTATGAAGAAAGCCTTTCTGATAGTGATCTCTTGTGCCCAAAGGGAATGAGAATTGGGGGCTTTAATGGTGGATCCCCCATTTACGGTATTCAACAGAGCTAAAGTGTTGGTATGGGGTCATCCAAGATTGTTACCTACAGTGTCCTCAGAATTCCACATTAATCAAACCATTCATCTCCGGTTTTCTTCCCCAGACTGCATCGGACTAGTCAAGAAGCCATATTCCGTACTCTGGAAGTCAGGAGGGCATTGGCCTTCTACCAAAACGGGACCAAACCATTTAGAAAATGCCCTAGATTATTTGTATCCATTGCAGGCAGAAAAAAGGGTTTGGTAACTTCAAAATCGAGACTGTTAAAGTGGATCTGTGGTTGTATTAAAACTTGTTATGACAGAGCTGATATCCAATCGCCTTTGAGAGTGATAGCACATTCTTCAATAGCACTATGTACTTACTTAAGGATGTACCAATTGCAGACATCTGTAGAGCGGCAACTTGGTCCTCTGTTCGTATCTTTTCTAATCATTATGTCCTGGTGTCTGTGGCAAGATCAGATGCTGCTGTAGGCAATTCAGTTCTCTCTTTTCTCTTGGACTCTGCTCTCAACCTCCTGCCTCCTTAGGAGGGTACTGCTCGGGAGTCACCTGAAGTGATACACCCACAGGAACATTACTTGAAGAAGGAGGAGAGTTTACTAACCTTCTGCAGTAACTTGAATTCTTTGAGATGTGTCCCCCTGTGGGTGCTTCACTACCCGTCCTCCTCCTCCTCTGCTTTGAATTTGCCCTTGTGGGACTTTGCAGTGGAGAAGGAAGGTGGTTCGCCTGCTCAGCCCCATATAGCCTTTGTCTTGCATGTGCAGGCTGAATGGGCACCACTACCAAAAATCTCTGATCAATTCCAGTTACTACACATGGTGAGCAACCTCTCTTTCCAGCAGCCTTTGTTTCATTCGGTGCCAAATTATTCTTCTCATGGAAGCAAAAGCAAGATATCCTATCCCTAGCTGTCCTCGCTCAGAACCTGCAGCTTCTAGAGTGAGATGGAGGAAGATGAAGTAAAGAAAGGAAAGTTTTTCAGTGAGGAGGAGTGATCCTTTTGTTAATGGTAGAAGGAGAGAGGTATATTACTTATACAGGTTCATCTTTGTATATGTCAGTAGTAAATAAGTAATTTTCATTAACTGATCCCTCAAATTATTTGTTTTTTATTTGATCCTGTAATATTGGAAAGATATTCTCTGTGGTTGTGTTCTAAAATATTAACAGTTTGGTGTTCCAGAATATTAAGTTAAACCTTGGCAGCAAATCAAAGTAGTGTGGAGTAAGCAGCCGAAACTAGGACAGCAAAGGAATTGTTTTGCTGTTCACTGAAGGAAGTCTTTTTTTAATTGCTCTGACCATTGGCTCCCTATCAAAAACAACTTATTGGGACTTCAGTTGGATACAAGGGTAATATTGTCAAAGTAATTACGAAAACAAAAGCATAATATAAAAGAGCAAAGCTTCTGAGAAAGTTATAATTTATGCTTACATATGATATTTTAATGCCTCCCAAAAAACCCTGTTTTAACAATGTTCAGGGTCTGACTTCAAAGAAATGTAGAGTGAAGGCCGACACTGTCTTTAAATCACCATTATGGCACAAATTAGATGTGTGGGATATATTTAATCTATGCTTCAGTGCTCTAAACCCAACAGGTTGAGATTTGAAAGCAATCTTAATTCTGAATTTCTTCCTTACATTTGTCAAAGCTGATAAAATGTTGTTTGATCTTAAATACCCTAAATGATGGTATATTTTTACTACCAGTATCTTCCAGATATCATTTCAATCAATGTTATATTGTTTAAGTCTGCCAAAGTGCATTGTACCTCAGCATTCCTTGATGCAACTTCAAATCACTGTAGTGTGCATTGGAACAAGAAGATTAAAGTTGTTAGTAGGAAAGGCTGGTATGACTCATTAAGTTAAGGTGCAATATTGAGTCAGGGTTGCCAGGCATGGTGCATAGCTTAAGATAATGAAGTAGTGTTCTATTATGCAAACTTTAAATATGTAAAGGCAACACAATTAGCCTTGCCTATACCTCATCACTTTCTCTGATATTAATTTTTAATTTTATTTTATAGCTGTACTATTTAACTATCAAGTGTATCTGGACACAGTTTCTATGGGGGACGCTGTGTGATAGCTTGTATTTGTTTTTACATTTGCTCGTGGTTTTTTTTAGACTATCGAGCAATTGTTCATGAGGAGGTGTGCTAAATATAGTCAGAATTTACAATAAATATTGTCATATTAAAACACAAATCCTGGACTTCTCTTCAGCATGGCATAGTTTAAACTTTTAATATAAAAATATGAATGTGTGCAGTGTGGTTTACTGAACTGCATCTTCATTTTTTGTTAGATATTTCATTCAAGTTTCCCCTTTTTGTTTTTGGATTCCTTCTTCACCCTCAATGAATGTTTGCTCGACCTGTTGATCTGCCACCTGTAATAGTGAAAATTCAGCTTTGACGGTAGCAATATAACAGGGTTTTTGATCATTTCTAAAGAAATCTGCTTTTTTAAAATCCAGTTTCTGTCTTCTGTTGCCAGTTTGTCATAGCTCTCTTCATTTTTAGGACTAGCTTTGCTCTGTCTGGAGACCGTCACCCGCACCTATCATGGAGTGAGCATTTGCTGATGACTTTGACTATCTGTGTTTGAAATACGGAATGTATCCACCTTTGTTGTACAGTATCACTTAAGTATGTTTTCTGTCATTGGGTGATCTTAAGGATGTAAATACTTTTTTTGAATGCCAAGAAACCATACCTAGGGTCTGTGTTGAGGAATTTTTAAATTCCTCAAAAATCTCTTGTGAAAGAAATGGTACTTAAATAGTCTGTTAACCAGTTACAGAACGCTTGTCTCCACTTATATTTTCAGTGTTGTGTTGGAAACCTTCCTTGACTGAAAAGGATTGTTTATTTTTAAAGTAATACAAATATTAATGGCCATTACTTTTTATGAAAAAAAAAAATCAACTGTGAGTAATTTTTAAATATGAGTACAGGTGCTTTTTACATGAAGAGCCAAAAGTATGTTTGCACATGTGATTTTAGCTTACTAATATTCTGGCATATGAGGGTTGTGATATGCATAGGACTGGCTTTATTATCCCCATTGTAGTGAGTTATATCTAAATATCAAAGACCACAACTTCATAACTAAATGAAATTGATAGAATTTTGTGTTTTTTTTTTTTTAAACCTTGTGTAGCTAATTGAATTTCTTTGTTTTGTTTTAAAGGATCAATTTGATAACTTAGACAAGCATACACAGTGGGGCATTGACTTCTTGGAGAGATATGCAAAGTTTGTAAAAGAAAGGATAGAGATTGAACAAAACTATGCAAAACAATTAAGGTAAGTTATATTTTTAAAAAAAAAATCCTACTCAGCAACAGTTATTCTGAATTACATTGTCAGATGGGTAGATAAATATTTATGATTCTGTTGTTCAAGGTCTGTTTTTCATCAGTTGTCTGAATTAGATCATTAGTTACTTTTCATGAGAGACAGATTTTTCTGATTTACCGGTCCAAAATGCTCTCCCCTCCTGCGTCTTTTGAACCTAAAAGATACACTCAATGGAATCTTGAGACTTTTAAAGAACTACTGATACTTCTGCACTGGTTTTGTAGTTTGCTTTTAGCAATCTTTCCACATCAGACAGCTCTTTGGTTTCTTCTCTGTTCAGCAAAGTTTAGCAGCAGAAGCTTTAGCATCTATTTGTTATGTTGGATTGGCGGAATTCACTTCTTTGTGTTAGAAATCTGATAGAAGTCATTCGTGAGCAGAATTTAGGAAGGTAGGAATATAAGAATGTAAAGAGCTCAAGAAGTGATTGAAGTGTTCAGAATGCAGCACCATTTCGCAGCTCTGTGTTGGTTTGTTTTGCTCATTCTATCTGTTTAAATGAGGAAACCATTTTATTTGGACAGATAAATCAAAAACTTTTCACAAACAGCACAAACAAGTCACCTCTTTGCTTAAGTAACTGAAGCTTATTTTTTGACCACTTTACAGAGGGGGGCCGCCTTATTGACTTCAGATTTGTCTGTGCCTTGATTTTTTTAATGTTGATCCTTAACTATAAAGGACTGCATTGTCCATATGTGAACTGTATTACCTACTGTGTTCTAAAATTGATATTATCTGTATTATTATGTCAGTATTATATAAAAACAAACCTTTCATTCTTTCATTTTTAATATTGTTTTGGATAAGATTTGTAATTCCTCCTGAAAAGTATAGTGCCTTGGAATTCTTGCATAGTGCACTTTATAAATTAAAAATGTATACCCTTATAATTTGCTCTAATCCAGTGGTCACCAGCTCCCTGCCTGCCCTGGCCCCTTGCCACTCCCGGAAGTGGCCAGCACACTCCTGCGGCCCCTTGGGCGGGGGCAGGGATCTCTGCGCACTGCTCCTGTCTGCAAGCACCGTCCCCGCAGCTCCTGTTGGCCGCAGTTCCCTGTTCCTGGCCAATGGGAGCTGTGGGGGCGGTGCTTGCAGGGAGGAGCAGTGCGCAGAGCCACATGGGCCCCCTCCATGAGCCACAGGGGCGTGTTGGCCCCTTCTGGGAACAGCGTGGGGCCAGGGTAGGCAGGGAGCCTGCCTTAGCCCCGCTGCGCCTCCAACTGGGAGCCGCCCGAGGTAAGTGCCACCCAGCGGGAACCCGCACCCCAACCCCGAGCCTCCTCCTAGAGCCAGCACTCCAAACCCCCTCCTGCATCCCAACCCCCAGCCCTGAGCTCCCTCCTGTATGCAAACTCCCTCCCAGAGTTTGCATCCCTCACCCCCTCCTGCATCCCAACCCCCTGCCCCAGGCTCAGCCCAGAGCCCCCTCCCACACTCCGAAGATCTCGGCCCTAACCCAGAGCCTGCACCCCCTTCCCGAACCCCACCCCCCTGCCCAGGCCGGTGGAAGTGAATGAGGGTGGGGTGGAGTGAGTGAGCGGGAAGGTGGCGGGGCCTCGGGGAAAGAGTGGGGTAGATCCTGGGTTGCACTTAAATTCAAAAAGTAATCTTGTACATAAAAAGGTTGGAGACTACTGCTCTAACCAGTCATTTTCTTGAGCACAATTAAAGAGGAGCAAAAGAAGAGGCGTGTTGTGTAAAACTTATAATGTCATAATATGTTACCGGGGAACCAAAGAATGGGCAGGTTATTGATTGTTGCAAAGTTCCAGGAACATGGGTCAGGACAGGTAGAACTGGATATGCAGTAGGTTAACAAAGTCATTCAATGATATGTATATTTAATTTGTCCTTAATTTATGACTGGAAAGAAGTTGGTTTTATTGTGTGTCAAATTATTATACTGTCAGTGGATACTTGTAATGATGTTGTTTTTGATACAGTAACTGTTGATGAAAGGGAGGAGGTTTGTTTGGTTTACTTCCTCTTTGTCAAATCAAAACAATTCCAGAGATTAACTCCTTTTTATTTTTATTCTGTTCAGCACATTTCTTTCATGCTAACACTGTTATAGTGGGAGATACAACTTTCTATTATGTGATGCAGAAGTATAACTAGCGTAACTTCAACACAAAATAAAATTCTGAATTTGTTCAGCTGCTTTAAACTGGAGCGAGGCGGAAAAAGCCACTTCTATGGATTCTGGATGAGCGTTGTTCTCTAATTATGTAATATTCCATGATCTCTAGAGTCATCTAGTTGATGTAAGTCAGTTATAGAAAATGTTTTGCTTAAATCGTAATGGTGATTATCCCCTGTTGACTAATGTGTACTACTGGGTTGTTGTTTTTTCTTCATAGCAGATTAATGTACATTTCAAGCCACCTTGAGACATATTTACCAAAATTGCTATATACAAGAAACAGAGAAATGTTATTTAAATGTAAGCTTAAAAGTTAAGATGGGAATGCAGATTACCACCATATGTGTTTGTTTCCCAAATCCGTTTTCCTTTGATTGGAGCTGAAAACTTAAGCTGTTGTTTATTATCCAAATGTGGATGTGGCAAATTTTCTTTTAATGATTACCTTAAGAACCAAAGCATATGAACTCTCATATTCCAAAGAGATTGGTTTTTTTTCTTTTGTACTCAGATACCACATAGTTCCTTTCTATGGTGTTTTGTCTTCAGTTGAGTGCTTTTTCTGATAACTTATTGAGATATTAAATTAAAACAGTTTTGTGATCAGTGCTCACCATAACTGTTAGTTGGTGCTATTCCAATCTTTCAAGCTACTAGAGTGCCATTAAAAGTGGAGCTTTTCCTTTAACTATCAAAAGGCCTGGAAGTTCTAATTGCATTGCTTCATATTCTGTGAAAGTAAACTTTAAATATAATTCACTTCCAAAATCTCCCTTAATGGAATATAAAGATTGCAGGTCAAATTCAGAGTTGGTTGCTCCAACTGTATTGAAGTCATTTAATCAAAACAACTTTTAGAATGTCAATGAAACTGCACCCACTTGTAACGCTGCTTACAGTACTGTATGGACCTAAAGACCATATGCAAAATTCAAGATAACTACACCTCTATACAAATATTTACAGAAAAATGCTGTAATGTAGTGACTTGAGGCACTTGATGAGATTTACATAACTCCATCCTATGTTACAGAAAATAGACACATTTCCTTGAAAGCTAGAACTACTTCCAAAGAGGGTTGAATTGGGAGACCCACGATATACTTTAAAAGTACTAAGCATCTTAACCCCTAGATTTCATTAAGCAATAATTATTTCATCCTTGAGTCTTTTCACCAAACCAGAGAGCAAAGTGGTCTAATCCTGCCACTAAAAAAATTGACCATCCTACTTTCAGCTGCAATAAAATGTTTTTTAATCTAGAGCCCTCATTTTGTCTCCACTTTATTTTTAATTATATTAATTTAGTGCTTGCGCATGGTGCTGAACTGACCCTGTTAGACTGTGAAATAATTTGTTCATATACAGACTTGGGCACAGCACCAGTAGGGGTAGTCCAAGATTCTCCACTCCACCCTACTGGTGTGTGTAAATCCTTTTCTAGAAAGGCCACGGTTAGGGATGAGTTCAGTTTCTGTGCCCTTAGTAATCCTAAGAATCTCTGCTGAAGCCATTAATTAATGTGAAAAGTGGTGCCCGTATGTACACTGTGGATATGTGTCCACTGAGTAAGGGGCCATAACTAGACTGGAAGGATTAGATTTTTATTGGTAAATATTGATTTCACCGTACACACAAACTGATGAAAAAAACATTTCTACTGATACTTTGCCTATTTGTAAATTTCAATTAAGAAAAATGCTGCTTGAAAACTTATTAGAGTTTGATTTAAGGATATTTACTTGATATATTTTGACATGTAAAGTTGACAATTTGTGTTTTAACTGTTATAAAGCTTTAACTTTTTCAATTTCATACTGTTGTTAAATTATTATATATGACCCTCCCATAATTTCCTATAAATGCAAAAATGTAAGTAGATAAAAGTTGGGGGAAAAGATGATTAAAAATAAACATTGATATTATCCATCAAAATTATTTTTTAAAAATATCAAATTCTGCCAAGCTTAGCCGTAACTCATTTCACATAGGCTAGCAACGGCAATGACTTTCAATCATTACTAACCTGGGTGGGATTTAAATTGATGTCCTAGTGGTAAAAAGAGTCATATTCCATTGTCCGCTTTCTAAGCCATCAACTCTTTATTTTCTATCCTCACAATGACAGAATGAGTTTTCTTTATTCTGTAAATGAAAAAGATCCTAATAATATGCTCTGCTAAAATAGACTCTCATTATTTTCCAGTGTGTTTGCTTTGTATTGCAGAAGATAATTACAATGCTAAACAAACTGTTCATCATAAACTCTTTTAATAAATCTTGTGACCTTAAAGATTCAAAACATTGTGGGTTGGGGGTGGAAGAAAAGATTAATCTGAGTTGTCATTAAGAACCTGACAGAATAAAACGCTTCATAGTCTAGATTCTTACTCTTCAGCTTCACTTTAAGTCCACCATGCCTGTAGTGAGCTCCATCTGGGCAGATCCCTATGTCAATGCCTTACTGATGGGGGTATAATTGCCAGTTCCTGCTCCTACATAGAGCTAGGTGAATTTTAAAAAAATTTCTTTTTGCAAATGGTATTTTTGCTGAAAAATGTATTTTTTGGATCTCTGAATCTATTCACAATTCAGATAGAATTCAACAAATAATTTTTACTACTTTTTTTTATTTCAAAAATGTCAAAAAATTTCATTTTGACCATTTTGAAATGTTATATTTCAACTTTTTATGTTGAAATGGTATTCCACTTTGAAATTTGGCCAATTAAAAAAAAAGTGTGTGTGTGTGTGTGTGTGTGTGAGAAAACACCTGAAAATGATCACATTGAAAAAAAAATGTTTGTGGTTGACCCAAAATGTTTTGGTTTATTTGAAACAGTTTCTTCCCCCCCCCCCCCAATTCTCAATTCAGCAAAACGTTTGGAAAAAATAAAATTTGGTCCAGACCTAACAGACTTCTTATTTATTAGATTTTTTTTTGGTTTGGCCTCGTCATCTGGACAGACCAATATATTTAGATTCCAAGAGCTAAACTCAAGTTTAGATACAAATGTCAAACATTTTTCTTTTTTCCAAGAGATACCTGTCAGCAAATACTTTCTAGAGTGCTGCCTGAGCTTCTATTCCTCATGTCCTCACAAACCCCCTGGCACCTAAGGGTTATTTTCCAGGACATCAGTTCATTTTCTCTTTGCTTTTCAAGACTTGGTGTTCTCATTTTAGAATAGCCTTTTGTGCTCCTTTGATCGTTCTCTCCATGCCTTCCGTTTTTCCTCTGACTCTTGCACTCATGATCTGTCTTTCCATGTGTATTATCTTTTGCACTTATTGAAGCCTAAGCTATTTACTGTTTGCTGAGTCCTTAGAAAATCTGACAAAATTTGATGCATCAAATTACAAATTCATGTGAGCCCAAATGCAGTCAGGATCCAACTGCTGGCTAATTTGGTTTAAATGCTACAGTGTGTGTTGTTTTTGTTTGGGGGGAAGGTTGTCATAAGGTATTTCTGTCTTCCTAGAAATGATTAATAAAAATAGCACCACACTGGAAAAATAAAACTAGAACAGAAATCAGCATGCTACTAAGTCATCAGTAATCATGACCCTCCCCCACTGCCATTCTAAACTGTATGCTTTATATTAAGTGGTTTTCCTTTCTTATCAGTAACATGCCAGAAAATCTTCTCTTGAAAAGGCTCTTGCACAGTTGCCTAGTTACAGCATTGTTATGCTTGTTATGGATTTCACCTTCTGAATAATAATGAGGTGTATTTTACGAGTTCCCTGTTTATAATGTAAGCCTCGATATAAAGAGTGTAAGGCAGGAATATAAAATAATACCAGAAAAAGCAACATAGGAAAATGATTTTGGGTGCCAAGGAAGAGGTTTTGTCTTTTTTGACATGAGAAAAAACACAAACCTATCCAGATATATGGAGCCTTGTCTGCTTTTAATCTCTACCAGCACAGCAAGTAGAATTTGCACGCAGACAATGGGCTCCGTGATATTGGAGAGAAATTTTTGTCTATACCTCGAGAGTCAGTATTGCCCTCTGAAGTAATTTTTATTCATAAAATGATTTAGAACAGTAAAAGTTGAATTTGTGAAATAGTTCTGGGCATCATAGGTATACAAGTATTTAGCTCTGTATTTTATTGGTGGTGTTTATATAATCTCTTACATTACACATTTTCAGAAGTTTTGGATGGAAAAATGAGCTCCCCCTTTAGCTAATATTAGGAGCTATATTTTAATATAAAGCAGGAAGGAGATGCCATTATGAGCTCAGTCTTTTGAAGGGAATAGCATGATGAGCAGAGATATGCTAAGTTGAGGAGGTAGTTGGAAAAGTGGCTATAAAAATGGCATTGTAGGTTAGTTTATTGTAGAGGGCGCTGGTAGTGATGCCTGTTGTTATAGTTAAAGTTGCCTAACACTTCCGATTATAAGGGTATGTCTACACTACGGGATTAATCCGAATTTAGATAATTCGAATTTGGGAAACAGGTTGTATAAATTCGATTGTGCGCGGCCACACTAAGCACATTAATTCGGTTTTTAACCACATTAATTCGGTGGTGTGCGGCCACACTACCCCATTTATTTTAACCACATTAATTCGGTGGTGTGCGGCCACACTAACCCTAATTCGAATTAACAAAATCGATTTTGGCGCTACTCCGCTCGTCGAGGTGGAGTACAGAAATCGATTTAAAGCACCCTTTAATTCGAACTAAATGGCTCTGTAGTGTGGACGGGTGAAGGGTTAATTCGAATTAACGTTGCTAAATCCGAATTAATCCCGTAGTGTAGACCAGGCCAAAGACACTGTTTTCAGTTGCTTATAACTTTGCCAAACTTTACTTATTCAGGCTGAACTTTCCATGCCTGATGTCTGCTTCAGGCTGAATATTTTTTGAAAGTTTCAGCAAGATCAGTTCTGCCATTTCTAAGAATAAAATTATGAAAAATACTTTGCTTTGTCTGTGTTAGAAAATTCTTACACCATTTCGTTATGAAGCTCTAGCACCTCCAAGCTTTGCAGCACTGACTTGGAATCGGGCAGAGAGCTGATCCTAGTGTCAGGCATGTGCCTTTTGCCATTCTTGTGAAAATCTGCCAACGTTTGGACAAACAATAAGCCTCTTAAAAAATCATAGTTTGCACATGCTCAGTAGAGGTTAGTTAGTTTGACAGCAAAATTCTCGGAAGATTCTGTCTGCACTGAATGTGCTCTATCCCCACATAGTTCCATTGTGTCAACTAGACCGTTCGTACGCTATCCCACAGAGCGACTGAACATGATCCATCCTCGCACAATGGGGTGGGCATAGGACTGAGACTGGAGCTGAGGGAACAAGAGGTGAAAGATATGTAGCTACTAAACACACTTCTTCCGGAACGTCACATTGGACCCAGGATTCCCGAGATTCAACATTCCTCTGCTGTCAGTAAATAGATGGTAAACCGACTGGGAAAACGTCTTCTTGAGTGATTAACTGATATAGTGGATGACATCCTACTATGCATATCAGTTATTATGGTAGCTCAAGTAGAGGAGGTCTGTGCAGTAGGTCTAAAGGTTCCAGTTCTGCTGATAACTATATTGACCCCCATATAGGTCATGATGGATTATTTTTTTACTTTGCTTTTTAAAAAGTAGGAAATTGCATGTAAAAATAAAACAGTATAGTAAAATAATGTTAATGTTGCAAAGTTAAGCGCTCAAAAATTAGGAAAGTTAGGAACTGCTCTGGATATGAATCAGGGTTGTGTAGTGAATGAGGTGATTGTCTGCGTGACCCCTGCCTCATTTGTTGTGGAAGTTGGAAGGTGTGCATTGAATGAGGCAGGTTACTGCAGGAAGAGAAAGGAGCCATCTCATGATTCAAGTAGCTGAGTGCCACTTTGGAGAACTGAGTTCTCTGTCTGCCTCTGCCACAGAGTTCCTGTGGGATGCTGGGCATTGCCAAGCCATGCAGCATTCCATGTACATGAGGAGAGGGAAGTAAACCCACTGTTCCTTGGCTCACAGATCAGATTAAGATCTCTTCTTCCACACTGGCTGCTGCTTATATTTTTGTGCACTTCTCCACTGAGCATTGCTTCATACCCCTTTCATACAGAGGCAAGTATCATTCCCCCCAATTTACATATAAGTTAAGAGAGGTTGAACAAGGTCACTTCTGGTGAAACTGGGACTAGAACCCAAGTCTCTACTATGACAGGCCCAAGTCTTGCCTACTTTGTCATACTGCCTCTTCTACAGAATGTTGCAAATCTGTGTACTTACAACTACTTTTCTAACTTCTAGGTACACTTCCTTCACAGAGGTAGGAATAGAATGCAAAAATCCTGATCTCCAGCATTCTAGTGCTGCTTGTCAGTGGGTTACACAACAATTTGCTGAAGTGTCACAACCTCCCCAAAGGGCCTGGTCCAAATAGAGAAATAACACTTCTTTAGCTCAAGTGTTAGATTGTCTGTGCTGGGAATTGCACGGTTCAGAAATTAAACCTTAATGCTGACCTGGGGAGGGTGAGAGTTGGGGAGGGTTTCTTCTGTTTGCACATGATGGAATTTCTTCCCCTTCCCCATTTTTCTCTTTGAATAACTAGCTTATTTAATTCACAGTGAGAAAACATCCTTAGACACTTTTATGGTTTAAAAAAACATCCTATGTGATAACTGTGTTGCAACAAAACATAGGTGATCCACATTTTGGTGCTTTGTCACTCTGAAAAGTGTGAAGGGTGAGAGTATTAGTAAAATAAGTAGACACAGTATGGTTTTTGAGTTACACAGCAGAGCAAGAGAGTGCTGTTCTTGCAGTCAACCTTCCAGTGTAACTGGACTTTTAAATCCTAGGACTGTGAACAAAGGGAAGCCTGGGCAACTGCCATCCTAAAGGAATATGTAAATAATATGCTAATTTGTACTGGTTTTCATTGTTTGGATTGTAAATATATAGTGTGTTGTTTCAGTGGATAAAAATCTGTGGCAAATGAAATACAGGATGGGGTATGCAGTATTGGTATTAGCAGCCTAAAATGGAAAATATACAGGAGTTAGTTCTGCTATTTGCCTTTCACATTGCAGCTACTAAATAGGATTTAATGGTGAAGAAAGTGCAGTATACACAGTATTTTAGCGAAATATCTGGGGAAGAAATTCATATGCTTTCAAAATGCTTATAAACAAACCTGACACCTCTTCAGACTGTACTCATTGCCATCTTCTGTTGGCTGCAGAAGACTCTTAACAATAAAGTTGGGTGATACAGATTCTGTTGTGAAAGGTTTTAATAAGTACTGACAAGAACTAATGCTCTGCAAAAGTCCATGACTATTACGGAAGGAAAGCTAAAGAGTTTTCTGCTAACATGACCACATTGGATACTAGAGCTACTGAAGTAGACTCTTAAATTAATTAGCAGAAAATCTTCAGTAAATTCAAGCAAAAACTGAAGAGAATAACAGGTTGCATAAAACATGATAAAATCTGATCGTATGATAGAGACTATTGGAATTACTGGAAAATCAAATAAAATGTAGAAATATTAGATTTAAAGATGTGCCAGTGGCCAGAGAAGTGCCAGATCCTCTTGTATTTTGTTAAAATTATGGTTGGTTTATTTCACTTTGACACAGAAAATTATTCTGTATTTGCTGAAAAAGATACAAAATTCCTTCTAGACAGAGGCAGGGAGATCAGTAATGGAGCTATAATTGCAACTTTTGTGGTTTATAAAAAGAGAGAATTTTGAAGGCTGTTAGAATAAAAAAGATACTGCAGTATGAAGATGTGATCTTTGTCCGCATACTGAAAATAGGGGGGTGGGGAGAATTAATTGTGGGTTTGTTTTTTTTAAAGGCAGGACTCTCATGGTGTCCTACAGGTATCTTTCTGGCTTTCAGAAAAGTTGTTACCGGTGGCAATAAATCTTATTTTTGGGGACAGTAAATCTGGTGCAGCCGGGCTGGAGTGGGGGGAATATATGCTTTGGAGAAGGATTGTATTTGAAAATTGACACTCGAGTATTGTTTCTCTCTCTCTTTTTTCCCCCTTTTTGTAAGATTGTGGGCACGTTATGTTGCATTGGCATGTCACAGGATTCTTTATAATGTTGTTCTACTGCATTTCAAAATTTAGGCACTAATCCTGCAGTTATTTCTGTAGCAGTGCATCCCTGCGTTATCAGTGTCTGACTAGAGGACTTAGTGCAGCAAATGTGTTGATCAAGACTGCATTGAGTAGCATGAGGTGCACGGCTATGTCCATTAAAGTAAATGATGCTCCTCAAAAGCACAGCAGTCTGTCCACGTGCTACATAGAGCATATTAGGGGCCTCGGTCTCTTTTTTTTTTAGATTATCTTTTCGTAGCTTTTGAACTGTTGATATTTCCAGGGACACTGATGATGTTTTCAGGTGCAAGGTATTGCCTCCATTTAAAAAAAGATTCTGCATCTCGCACCCTAAGAATCTGCTCATTTTCAAAACAATGACTGTAGTGTAGTTAAAATAACTTTTCTGAATGTCTGCTGAAAGCCAAACCCTGGTCACTGGCTTTCTCCAAACAGTCATGAATGTGGTACCCAGAATGACTGTATGATTTGCACTTTGCTTAGCTGTGCCTGTCTGTATCATTTGTATCTCCAGGTAGGATAGTAAATGGTAATATAAACCCTGCTGTTTGTGAGCCTTTTAAGTTGGAGGTGAATAAATGAGGTGATTTAGTTACTATGGCAACAGGTGCCTTAAAATATATATTACTCTGTTGGCTTCACTGCGTTTACACCAAAATGAGTTTGCCCTGTGAAGTCGTATCAAATTCTTGGTTCAAATAGTTTGCAGCACTAGGGTCACATACTGTAAAGAGACCTTCACTGGTATAAGGCTCTGCCCATGAATATCCATTGCAGCACTGGGGCCTATTTTTTATCGCTATGTCCCTCTCCAATTTTTATTTTATTTTTATTTATTATTTTTTTTGAAACTGCAACTAGAAAAATGCTTTTATAATACAGTATATATACTTTTCACCTTTAACAGAAATCTGGTTAAGAAGTACTGTCCCAAACGTTCATCAAAAGATGAAGAGCCCAGGTAAAGTATATGTATTTAAAGTTTTACATATATAAATAGCAAATACCACTGTATATTGTTTAATCTTTAATGGAACTTTTTCTGTGTAATATTTTTGACGGATAAATTAGCAAATGTATGAAATCAGGACCTCCTCTGTTTGGGTTCTTGTTCCATTACAATTAAATATTACACTTTACTGTTCCCACTATTGATGTCTTAAAGTGATGATAGTGTGGTAATTTGTATTAGCAGCTTTCCAAATTAAACTTCATTTAGCATAAGAGTTTGAAAGTGAAGTTTTAGTGCAATATATATATCTGGCATTACTTTTATAGGATTGGGAATAATTTGGCCATAATGTGTGTGTTTCTTTTTCTTACAATTTTTATTAACCTTTTGAGAATCCTGGGAACGTGTTACCAGTGCAGCTCTGCAGACTAGGGTTTTGATTGTGTGCTGAATTGTCATTTATTTTTGGCTAGTGAAACTCAAGTGTGTTACTCTGGCAACTTGCTTTGCCTCTGAGAAGCAAAGTAGATTTGGATGACCATTTGTGGTAGTAACACTGCATGTTAAGCAACTCCATTGTCAGTAGTGTAAAGATGCATCTACACTGCAGTGGGGAGATGTGATTCCCAGTTCAGGTAGACGTACACGCTTGAGCTAGCATGCTAAAAAATAGCAGCGTGGCTGCGGTGGCACAGCTGGCATCTTGTGCTAGCTGCCTACGTATGTATGTAAGATCTCCCATGGAGTTGTCCTTTGGAGGCTGGCCTGAGCCACCACCAATGCTGCCATTTTTAGCACACTAGTTCCAGCAGAGCTAGCACATGTAAGCCTACAATCACTCCCAACTACAGTGTAGACATAGCCTAAGAGAAGTGCTTGTTTTGCTATCCTTGTCATTGATGATTTTTGATGTCTGATTAAAACACAGTGCTAGTTTTTAAAGTATAAATAATTGGACTATGAATGAAAGAATGGTGAAAACCTAAGGATATCATGTGGGATGGATTTCACGTTGCAGCCAGGGAAGTGCTATGCAGAAATGCCTTGGGGAACCCCACCAGAAACACCTCAAGTTCTATTCAAACCCACCTCAAAGAAATCTGGACTGCAGGAGTCAGGATTTCCAACTCCACAATGGAATTCAGGCCCTGCCAGCTTTAAAAAGATGGCAATATTCCATAATTAAAGAGAGATGCATATTTTAATATGGTGACTGTTTTTGTTTCTTTCCTCCCTTCCACACACACTTTCTACCCTTATTTTTGCCCCTCCCCCTTTTTAGTGCCAGCCATAGTGGCACCTTACCTCCAGCCAAGAGGTGGGCAGGCAAACAGGCAGCTGTCTCCAGAGCTGATAGCAAACTTGTTCTGTAGATCATCCATCGGGATGCATATGAGTGGTATGATTGGCATGTTCCACCCTCAAGACCAAGCACATCATCTCTGCAACAAGTTCAGCCTCCGAGCCTAGGGACCTAAGTCCGTTCCCAAGCTCAGGCCTCTCAGTTGGCAGCTTAGGAGATACCACTATACTGCAGGGCCTTCCAGGTAGTATTCTTATTCTTTCTTTTCCACTCCCCAAAATCCATGTTCTTATAAACTGTGTATGAAGAGACATTAGAATGTGGTACGTCTTAGGCCCAACATAGGCTTTCCCCACTGTGCATTTTCACTGTAGTTCAACATTAGTCTAAGGCTTATTTTACAGTGTATCTAATTTTAACACACTCTATGTTCTCTTAATGGCTAAATAAAGAAATCCTTAGTGAAAGTAAAAATCAATTTCACCTTGTGTTTTTAATGTGTATTTTGTCAGGTTTACATCATGTCTAGCCTTTTTTAACATCCTTAATGAGTTAAATGACTATGCAGGACAACGAGAAGTAGTAGCAGAAGAAATGGGACACAGAGTGTATGGAGAACTAATGAGATATTCTCATGATCTAAAAACAGAAAGAAAAATGGTAATTCCTATATTCTTATGCAACAATAGTGTATAAAATGACTGTTTTCATTCAAAGAATCTGTATATTTATTTGTCCAGTCAGTAGTATAAATGTGACAGTAGTTTCAATTATAAGTTTTATGTGCAACTTAATATAACATCAGAGTAGCTCTCTTTAATACATAGTTACTTGTTATGATGTTCAAAATACAAATATAGAATAGTACCCATTAATAACTTTTGAGTACAAAAATAACCTTGGTCTATAGTGCTGTTCTTGCATGGATGGTAATATCTCCAATAAAATACCTTGCTAAATTAGTAAGCAATTGACAAAGCATACTGAATGTAAACTAGAACAGAAACCAGTAATGTTAACAGTATCTGAGATTTGTGAAAATGTCTTATTTATGCCCTTACAGCATCTTCAAGAGGGGCGAAAAGCTCAGCAGTATCTTGACATGTGCTGGAAACAGATGGATAATGTGAGTTTTTCTGTTAATATTAGTAGCGGACAGTTCTGCACAACTGTTGCCATTACGTTTGCTTTTGTGTTTTTGATCAGTCTGTGTTTAGTGTTTAGCTGTATCACTGAATGATCACATTAGATTTATTGTTCAGTAGCCAAGACAGAATACAATGTACTTATAGTTCATTACTTAATTCATTTCTCTGTAAGTTGTTGTTCTCTGTCGGAATTACCCTTTTAGGGTATTTGGGGTAATGTGACGTAGAGAAGTAGCTTTCAAATATATTAGAATTTTCTTGAAAATAACACTCAATCCTATACCCCAGAGGCATCTACTAGCAATCCTTCAGCCTAGCAATCCTTCAGCTATCAGTCCCTTTTCTCCTAGCCTGCTCTCATTGTAACTACCTACAGTTTATCTAAGAAGTAGCTTATTTTGCGGAGCAGTGTCACTAGTTATGTTCATCTTTTCACATTTTTATAGATTTCCTGCTGCCTCCTTAGTAGTTGTAGTAGATTTTCTTAAGTTTCTGTTCTTACTAATTAACCTCAAATTAACCCAACTGTGTTTAAAGACTTGAAGGTATGTAGCATTTATTTATGCATCATTTAGGAAATCAAAGCTTTAAGTCTGTCATCAGCACTGTACTTGATCAAGATGGCTTGTAACAAAACGTTTATTCGAGAATGCCACTATAACTAATGTGTATTGTATAGTCCTTTTTTGTTTATTTCACTTTCAGTCAGTATAAACTCAGTTTAATAGAGGAATACAGGCAGAGTACTCCAGGGTTCCATTCTTTGAAAGGCCCAGTTTAAAAGGAGGCAGAACATAAACTCTACTTTCCATGAATCAGTGATACTTTTGAAGTGATATTGACACAGATTCCCCCTGTGCCAATGCACCATCCTTAGAATGTGTTGCATCTTGGTCAGATATCCTGAAACAATGGTGGAGAGATGGAAGATTCATATTTAGGAAGGCAGAGTCAGAAGAATTAAAGAAATTTTTGAAGACACATGCTTTACATAAAGAAGAGAGGATAAGCAATAGGATTTCAAAATACTTCATTTGTAAAGTGTCAAGAGAGGGTAGCAGTTGGTTGCTGAAAATTGTTCCAAAAGGTTCAACATTCTTTTTTGGAAATCTTGACTATTGTTACTAAATTTTTGGAAAGGAAGGTGCTAATCAGGAGGAAAATTACAAAAACATTTGCACTTCTGAAACATTTCCATTGAACCAGTGCCAAACGGAAGGAAGGAAGAGAGAAGGGAAATCATTAAATCATTTTAAGGTGAACTAATTTTAGAACAGAAGTGAAAACTGAATTAATCCCAGATTTCTATGCTGAGTGGTCCCCATTTACCAGACTGAGGGACATGCAGTGCAGAAATAAAATTTTAATTGACCTTTTTTTCCCCCTTCTCCGTGAAATCCACAGGGCACTGCTCAGTTCACTGAAGATGGTTATTTAAAACTTATTTCTGTGCTGAATGCCCCTCCACTGATGGGTAAATTGGAGAGACTGTTTGTCTCAGTTTTAATTTTTAGCTTTCCAGTTCATCTTTGAAACTTCAGTATTACAAACACTAACTTCCCTCTGAATGTCAGAATAAATTAGAATTACATATCACTGCACAGGAAAAATCTTGGTGATTTTTCTGGAGTCAATCATCTGTCTTGGAAATAAAGGTGACTGAAACTGAAGAATTCTCAATATCTGCAGAGGAATATATTTCAATCACTATGGAAAACAGCGTTACCGGTCCTGAAAAACACCATTCAGGCAGATGCTAGCACTTCATGTGCTCACATACTTTCATCATTTATTGGTGTGTATGTATCTTCCTTTAATGTATTGTTTCAAGTCCCATCTAATTCCGGCTTAAAAATGAGGAATTAATAGGGCTTTGGTAAACCTGATGGGTAACAGCCTTTTCTCACCCTGGATGTTTAATAATGGGGCATAAAATAGAGCCATCAGGTGTCAACAGTCAGAGACCACTTTACAGTAAATGTGTTGAGAATTGCAGTCTCAGTAGGTTGGCAATACTGACAGTGCACTTCTCTGTGAGATACTCTCAAAATATATGAAGATACGTTGTCTCTGGCTACAGAGTCTCACAACAAACCTCTGAAGGCTTAATCTATGCTGTGAAATCTTACCATATCTGACAGATTTGTCATCAGTAAGGTTAGCTGATATGATGCCAAGTATGGGTTAGTGTGGTCAGTGTAGACCAGGACGACCATTGTTCAGCATCGTGTCAGAGGGTCTAATAGTGGTTAGCTGAGACATTGCTGAACACTCTTTGTTCTGGTCTCTGCTCACTGCTAAACCGTGCTCAGTGTCTTGTCAATTAACATCATTGTAACAAATTGGTTAAATAAATTTATTTTAAAATTTTACAGATGTCTGGGTCCGGTCCAGATTTGGATTTTCTTCCCCGGTCTCTCCCCTCCTTCCCCCCCCCCAAATCTGAGCTAAAATCTGGACCCAGCTTTTCTTTATAATTAAATTTGTCTCTGTAATTGGGTGTTCATAATTTGGTTGCTTGTATAATATTTTTAAAACCTATTTTGAACATTTCTGTGCTGGCACCCCATTAAGGTAAATGGAGCAAGTTAAAACCCCTGGAGAAAGAGTGGTTTGACTGCAGATCGAACAAGACAGCAGTGCTTTGATTTTCAAAGTGAAGGCTCTTCTCAGCCGAGATTAATGGAAACTTTAAATGGAAGCTTAGATATCTAGGTTTTGAAGTTGCTGTAACTGTCTGTTGGTTTGTCTGCAATATGGTTTTCATGATTTTTATAGAGCAAAAAGAAATTTGAAAGAGAGTGCAGAGAGGCAGAAAAGGCACAGCAAAGCTATGAAAGACTGGACAACGACACCAATGCAACCAAGGCCGATGTTGAGAAGGTAAAACCCATGGCACTTCTTCCTCTCCTCCTTCTTGTTGTTACTATTATTAGAAAATGTTAATTTTTGATGGCTTTATGTTTTGTAGCAATATTTGAACAGCATAATATATCTATTTACATATTTTAGGCAATATCAAAGTAACAGTATAATTCATCTTTTAAAACTTAATGTACAGTGTAATGAGGTAGTGTGTCAGCATATTGACATATTTTAGTCTTTTAATTATTCAAAGGATGATCACAGAGCAAATTACAGGTAATGTCTAAGACAGAAGCTGTAGATGGGGTTATTCGTCTGATGTAATTTGTGGTGTAATGTGCTTAGAATCTAGTTTAATGGATTCTATTGTACTCTTCTGAACCACCTTTAGTCCAATGGCTGCAGAGGAAGTTTTTATGGCAGTTCCTAAATATGACCTGTAGATTGACATTACAAATTTAGTGGCACTCACATTCCTTCCCTTTTTGTTAATTATAGGAAGAAATGTTTGTGCCTCCACAGCTACTGTGACTAATGTTTTTATGTAATTGGTGGGAAAGCTAGTTAAAGTAATGTTACATTTCTTTTGAGAGAACACAAATGAGGCATGTTTGTACTGATGTGACTTCCCATTAGGCTAAGCAACAATTAAACCTGCGTACACACATGGCAGATGAAAACAAAAATGAATATGCTGCACAACTACAGAACTTTAATGGAGAGCAACACAAACATTACTACATTGTCATTCCTCAGATTTACAAGGTAAAACAATATTTAATACAATTAATTTCTTTATTTTTTGAGGGGGAAGAAGATTTCAAAATTTAAAGAAAGAGATCATCTTGGTAGATTAAATTGATATAAGATATCTAAAGCATATATGTCTAGGTTTGTATTAGCTTACATGTATTGTTCATAGCAATTAGGTTTAGAAATGTAATTAAAATACTGTTATAGTTTCTGTGAATATTGTTATAAATAGCAAGCTTCCTTTTGTTTGCTTAAATACTAGAATCATATTGCAAAAGAAGAAAATGTTTCTTTCAAGGACATAGATTCTGTGCAGCATTCATTTAATATAAAGTGATCAATGGATGGCAACAAATGGGAAATCCCTCAAAGGTCTTGAAGTCTGTTGAAGCATTTGGGATAACACTGGGAACTTCAAGGCTACTCCTATAACCACATTGGTCGTTGGGGCACCATCATTGATGAGCAATCAACCAATTGTCTCCACCCCTGATGATTGTGTGTCAGTGCTTGAATCTCTGCGAAGTCCATTCCTGTGCACTCTTTTATGTTGTCAATCCATCTCTTCTTCTGTCTACCTCTTCTTCTCTTCCCCTGTACTGTCCCTTGGAGGATGATCTTGGATAGACCAGATGATCTTGTTACATGGCCATACCACTTCAGCTTGTGCTCCTTCACGGTCATCAGGAGGTCTTCATATGACCTAGCGCATTGGGTGACGATTTTACGGAAGTATCTCATCTCTACTACCTGCATTTTTCATTCAAGTTTTGCTGTAAGGGTCCATGTCTCGCACACATACAGAAAAATGGAGATGACCGTTGCGTGCAGCAGTGTCAGTTTGGATTCCAGGGAGATGTTCTTATTCCTCCAAATTGGCTTTAGCTTTGCCACTGCTGCTGTTATTTGCACAGTTCTTGCCTGAATTTCAGTGATGATTGCCCCTAAATACTTGAACTGCTTCACTGTCTCCATCTGTTGTCCACTGACAGTGATATGTGAGCTGATCCCATCATGTTTGTTTGTCATCAGCTTGGTTTTCTCTGCACTGATTTCCATGCCATATTTTGTGGAGGTTTCAGCCAATTGTTTCACAGGATTGGCAAGTTCATCTTCGCTGTCTGCCAAGCCATCAGTGTCATCAGCGAACCGAAGATTTGAGATTGTTTGCCCCCAGGGGTGACTGTGCATATGTGATCTTCTAGGGCATCAGTCATTATGCACTCCAGGTAGATGTTGAACAGTGTGGGCGAAAGAAGGCAGCCTTGCCGGACTCCAACAGTGGTGCAAAACCACTCTCCTATTGTGTCATTGACGAGAACTGCACTGCTGGCCTTGGCATACAGTTGTTTAATGGTAAGAATAAGCTTACGACCAACGTTGTACTTCTTCATGGTTGCCCAGAGAGCTTCGTGCCATACTCTGTCAAATGCCTTCTTGAAGTCAACAAAGACGTGGTAGATGTTCTGCTGGTGTTGTAAGTACTTCTCACATAGAACACGAAGGTTGAAAATCTGTTCTGTAGTACTTCTTCCAGCATGAAAGACAGCCTGTTCTTCAGCGATGATATTGTCTGCTTGTGGCTTCAATCTGTTCAATATGACTTTCAACATCACTTTGCTGGGATGGCTAATTAAGCTTATGGTCCGGTAATTTTGACACAATTGCAGGTTGTCTGTCTTTGGCAGAGTGATGATTAGTGACTGTGTCCACGTGGAGGGCCACTCACCGGTCTGCCAGATCTTGTTGCAGATCTTGGTGAGTACATCTATTACTATTTCTCCTCCGAATTTCATCAATTCAGCTGGGATGTTGTCAATACCTGCAGCCTTTCCATTCTTGAGTGATTTCACAGCTGTCTCCACTTCTTCACATAGTATTGGAAAGTCATCCTCCTCTATTCAATCTGGGCTGTCTAATATACTAGGATCTGCATTTGTCTGGTGGTTGTATAGATCAGAGCAGTAGTTTGTCCACCCTATTGATTATGTCCCTTTCTTCTGTAACTGTTCCCTTCTTTGTCTTGAATTGCGTTAGCTTTGGTCCATCTTTTCTTCATCAGATCTTTTACAACTGGGAAGGCTCCTTTGCTATTTTTATTATTGATACACTCTTCAATTTTAGAGCATTGTTTTTCAATCCATATCTCCTTGGCCACCTTCATTCCTTTCTTGATCTTTCTGCCAATTACTCTGTATTTATCAGCTCCCTCAGTGCTGTTCTTGTCTCTCTTAAGTTCTCTTCTAATATCACACATTTGTAGTGTTTCATTTGTGACCCATGGTTTTGTCTTCTTACGATGTTTCCCAAGGATGTCCATTGCTGCCTCATTCATTACAGCCTTGAAATTGTTGGTCATTGTTTCTACGTCTTCCTCTAGAGCAAGCAGTGGGGCAAATTTTCTGCCGATCATTGCTTGGAATGACTCTGCAACGTTTCGGTCTCTGAGTCTGGTGAACTTTGGCCTGATGATTTTCCTTAACTGCAGCCAAAAATTTAGCATTACAAGGTCATGATCACTTCCAATATCAGCACCAGGAAAGCTCCTTGTTTTAGCTCTGTTAATCCCAGAACGAAATCGGTGCGTGCCAGGTTGATCATCTGGATGCTGTATGTGCTCCTAATGTATTTGCAAGAACCAGATTGTTATAGATGACAAACTCCAAAAGTCTCAATCCTCTCTCATTGGTTACCGCATTACAGAAAGGGCCGCAATAACCTTGCCAATCTGCCTATGCGTCAGTACCCACTTTAGCATTCCAATCTCCTTGTACAATCAGGATATCTTTCTTGTGTACCTTATCAATGATGTCTTGAAGCTGACTGTAAAAATCTTCAATTTGATCATCGTTATAGTCTGTTGTAGGGGCATAGACTTGTACCACTGTCATTAAACGGTACTGCCTTTAGATGGACATGGGTCCGGGGGCAGAATAGTCCCACTGCTCCTCCTGCATCTCATAAGAGGCGACTAAAATGGGGCTGCCTGGAGAGGGATGGGCTCCACCAGGTTAGAAATTTGCCCAAGACTCACCATATGGTAAGCAAGTCAACAATGTCCATACCGGATTGATTGCAGCCCAGCTTGTTAATGACTGCGCCATCCGTCTCCCACCAGGGCAGATGCGACAAGTATACTACTGGTGTAACCCCAACAAAGAGGATCCGTGGAAGAGATAACATCACCACAGCCACATGGAATGTAAGGACATTGAGACAATTGGGAGGTTGAAAGAACGCACATCTGAAATGGTACAATACACCTGGCACCTCCTAGGAATCTCTGAGGTCAGATGGAAGAACTTTGGAGAGGTATTAACGGAAGAAGGCCATATACTCTATTACAGTGGAGAGGACAAACATGTCAACGGTGTAGGATTTCTTGTGCATAAAGATATCAAGAATTCAGTATTGGGATGCCGCCCAATGTCCAGCAGGCTTATTTCCATCCGTCACAAGCTACTACTCAGAATCAAAGTGAGAGGAAACAGAGGAAGAATGAAAACCTTGAATTCATTTACACGTTTAATAACCTGAGAAAACTTGAGATTTTCCAGGAGCATGGGAGAGGATCGCAAAAGAATTATTTATTTGAAACTCTAGGAATCCCAGGAGGAAATTTTTTTTCCTGGTTAAAAACTTAGTTTTTTTATCAGTAAAGAATGCTACCTCCAGTGGATCTGTCAATAGAAGACTAAGGAAGGAATTGTAGAACATACCTGAGACTGCAGAAATCCGTGTATTAAGCAAAGACCCAAGAGGAACATTTTTGATCATTTTTGTTTTCTCTTTTGATCAGAGACTTGGTTTATTACATTTCTCCAGGGTTAAAATACTTTTTTTTGTTATGAGAAATTACTCTTGTTTCCTGAAGTCCTCGGCAAATATGATCCCAAAGACCTAGTTTTGCTTTATTACAGTGACTTTCAACCTTTTTTCATGTGCGGACCCCTAAAAATTTTCATATGGAAGGTGCAGATCCCTTTGGAAATCTTAGACATAGTCTGCGGACCCCCAGGGGTCAACAGACCACAGGTTGAAAACCTCTGTTCTATGGTAACAAAAGCCTTTTGCAGACCCCTTAGATGTAGTCTACAGACCCCCAGAGGTCCACGGAGCACAGATTGAAAACCACTGCTTTCTAAGGCTCTTACTTAGCACTTCTTTTTATTGTTTGTTTGCAAGTGTTGAGTAATATTTACAAGCAAATAATTACATGACTCAGCTGTTATAGTTTTATCTCAGGGAGATCATGTGAGATGCTGCTTGAGACATCTGCTTCTGTTAGGGTAGATTTAGCAAAGGCTTGAGCCTACCTCAGATCCCAATTATTGTAACTAATAGGCTGTGTTTTCAATAGATTTTATAGTGTATTTTTATAGTAAGAGTGGGATGAGCTCTGGATATGCATCATTATATAAATAATGGATTATTGTTTTTTTTTTATTAGTATTTTTTATTTGCTCAAGGGTCTCTGGGATTTTGAACTTAATGGTCCCTTTTTCTGTTTTAAATGTAGGACTAGCCAACATCCAATGAGATACTTGGATAAGAAATGGTTCTAGTTGGCTTTCATTACAAAGCTTATGTAACATTGATTTTTTTCTTATTTTCCAGCACACATCTCTTGCAGGAAAGGGTTTGTGTCTTAAATGGGATATTAGAATTGTGTCCCATTTGTACATGATATTCATATCCTTTCCCAATGTTTTTAATAATCTCTGTTCTATTGGCAATGTGTGTGAAATGGAAGGAAAGTTCAAAACAAAAACAAGACTTTAAAAAAAAAAAGCCTCAAATTTTTGTCAGCTAAGCCTAGAAAGAATTACATGGGTGAGGGAGGTTAGAAGATGGGAAATTCAGCCAATTGTCCTACACAATTTTCCAAATTTTATCCGAAATGTTTCTTAATTAAAGGAAGTGTCTATGTGATTAACGGGGTGGAGGATAGAGAGGAGAAGCAGACTGTGACAATAGGAAGCCTTATGTTTCCAAATATTGTCTTTAATAAAGAGTATCCAGTCTTCCTGATTACACTGTGTTCTGTACATCTTTTGCTAAAAAGGTGTCAGTGACAAAATGTATTTAAAGAATATTATTTTTTATCTAATTGTATTCAGTTTTGTCCTAATACTGGACAAAGAAATTCCATACTTTGTTATAAAATGGCTCCTGAATCTGCAGGATAAACAAGGGATATCAGTAAACAAAATCATATTATCTTTTTTCTTCTTTGTAGCATCTTCAAGAAATGGATGAACGGAGGACCATCAAGCTTAGTGAATGTTATAAAGGTTTTGCTGATTCTGAGCGCAAAGTTATTCCCATAATCTCTAAATGTTTAGAAGGAATGATTCTTGCAGCAAAATCAGTTGATGAATGCAGAGTAAGTGAATTCAGCTCATTTTCTTTTTTTAATATGCATGAGTAAGTTAACTAATATGGGAGCCATGTGGCATATTATTGAAAGGGGGGAAAATACACTAAATATTTCAGATTTATATTGTCCACTTATCTTTTAATCTAAAAGAGTCAAATCCTGAAGTTAACCTCGTCTTTGAGCGTTTTACCTGAATAAAAAATGAGTTATGACTTCAGGATTTGGTCGAAATGCTAATTTCCTGTTTTGATGTCAGTTGTCTACATCAAAACTTTCTCATGCTTTTTCATCCTTTTGGCTCATCTCTGTTAACGCAACCCCACTGGTACTTAGTACTCAGGTTGGCTTTGCACAAATGATCACTCCATCTTAACAGTTTGTTTTGATAACTATGGTTGGGTAGCCAGGCCTGGATTAAACCAATGTGAGTTTGTGATCAGGATGCTTCTTGACTGGGAACTGGGTTGACATCAATTTATTTTACATGAGCTACTGAAGAGCTGTCTGAAATAGACAGACAGCAGTTTGATCTCGCAAAGAACTAAGTGTAAAGACTGGTATGGTTGTAAAGTCCAATACTCACAAATTAGAAAATTCCAGAATTGTCTGCTTGTGCAACCTTAATTTGACCCCGTGGTGCATAGCCTTATGACACGGTCTTTAAATTATATGATCACACAATATATATGTAAGATACTGTATTATGGGATTGATCCTACTCACTGAAATGGGAGTTTTGTCATTGACTTCAGTGGTAGCCGCACTGGACCTTATGTTAGTAATATATAAAAACAAAACATTTTATAAAAGGAATTATATTGGGAAAGTATTTTTCATGTGTAGTTAAAACAATTTACAGAAAATAGTATATATGAAAGCTCACTAATATGTCTGAAATAGGATGTATAAAAATTAATTATTACTGTGGAATGAAGGCAGATGCAATATTTGGTTTAATCTATAATATTAATATTTAAAACTCCTGTGTGTTACAGTATCTAAGCGTTATTTTACAGATGGAAGATTTGAGTCAGAGGGATTTATTGACATACCCAAGGCTATAGAGGGAGTCAGTGTCAGAATTGATCCTATAAACTTTGGATTTCATGCTTCCTGATCCCATGGCTTAGCCACTAGACTACACCTCTGAATAGATTAGATCAGTGATTTTCAACCTTTTTTCATTTCTGGACCCCTAAAAAATTTTGAATGGAGGTGCGGATCCCTTTGGAAATCTTTGACATAGTCTGTGCACTCCCAGGGGGTCTGCGAACCACAGGTTGGAAACCTCTGGTTTACATGATAGTACAAGTGCTAACAGGAAAACTGTATCTGTAAATGCAATTATTCATTTAGAAAGAATATTCATGTCTGGAATTATCTTTTATGCAGTCCATATTGCTTCTGTTGTCTTGGCTGTGTATGTTTATAGCATAGCCAGTGCAGTAAGATTCATACGTGCAGATTTTTTTTTAAGCTCACTAATGTTGCTTATATACAGGATTCTCAAATAGTGATAGACTCCTTCAAGTCTGGGTTTGAACCTCCTGGAGACTTCCCATTTGAAGATTACAGTCAGCATATTTACAGGACCGTCTCTGATGGAACCATCAGTACACCAAAGCAGGAAGGAATGAAGATTGATTCAAAAACCACTGTGGGCAAGGCTAAGGGCAAGCTGTGGCTTTTTGGAAAGAAGCCAAAGGTAAGAATTGTGAAGTTACTATTCCCAAATAAAATTGTGCTTAGGATTTGTAGTTTGTGGTAGAAGGAATTACTTCTTTTAAAGGTGACTCACAAAAGAAAATTAAATTACATGCTTTCCCCTTTACTTTGCAGGTAGAGGTACCAAATGGATTCTACTATTTGTTGCTGGTTTTGAAAGTTTGTGATAATATTTTCATAAAATGCTTTCTGTTTGAAAACATGAAATATTTGGTCATATAGTAAAACATCTAATTTTTCAGAGTTTCATATGGGCAGGTGCCAAAGGGGAAACTTAAGACTAAACAAATAAAAGAATTAATAGTTATAAACCTACTTTTGATAAAAATGTTAGAACAGAGATGTTACTCCTCTCTTACTTCTGTGCATGTAGGTTTAATTGACACTTTCTGTGAAAGATGCCTTCATGGACCAACAAAAGGGGCCACTAATACTGGTGTTGGCTATTTAAATAAGTAATTGAACATACAAAGATTAAATTACATATATTTTAGATCTTTTTTACTTGTTCCATATTAGAGCGTATAAACAAATCATTTAATTATTCCCACAAATTTTAATGAGGACTTTCAATGCTGCTAGTCAGTAGCAACTTAGTGAAATAGAAAAGTTTTATTATGACGAAAGAACTACTCTCCAGACTTCTTTCCAGTTGGGATTTATGTTTTTGCAGATAATATTCCAGATACACAAGTCTTCTCTAAGGGGAGAGATAGAATATCTAATTCCTGCATCCTCCTCATAGCACATTTTCTAATTGCTCCTGTATGGTAGCAATGAAAACCTGGGTTATTTATTTTTCATCCACTGTAATTATTAACTGTAATATATCACTTTATCATGCTAACATATTTTACTAGTATTTGTCTAGAGGGCTACACAAGAGATTAGGACTGAATTTAAATTAAAAGACACCATCAATTTGAAAATCATACTTCTGCCTGAAAATTTTAGCCAGGGCCTCATCTGGTGTAAATTGGCTAGTTCCATTGAAGTAATGAAGCTGTGCTGATTTACACCTGCGGAGGACCTGTCCTTCTGTTCTTACTTTAGTTACAGTTAACACCTAAGATGACTGTAGTTGAAAGAAGGTATCAGGAAAAAAAATTCTCTCTCTTCCCCAGTTTTACTTTGTACATTTGATAGCACTTTGTATATTGTCACTGTTTTCTTTGTAGAGTCATGCTACAATTCTGCAAATACTTACACATTGAGTAGTGCTGCTGAACAGAGTGGACCAAATCATGGGTAAAGTTAGTCATATGTAATGGTTACGTGCATTGCAGAATGGAAGCTTATGTCAGTGTTTCTCACTTTCTGGGGAGGAAAAACAGTAACAAAGGAGCATACCTTTTTTAAGAAGTATTTTAAAAAAAATCAGAGCATTATTTAAACAATTTATAACAGAAACTGGATTTTTTAAAATTGATTTTAAAAAATTCTGGTTGACAAACTAGCTGGATGTTCAGGGTAGCCTTTGTGACTCGATGTATCTGTGAATCTGGTGGGTCTTAATTTGCATTTCAAGATACTCGACCTCTTTGTAGATGGTAAATTCAGCTGAGATAGTAGTTTTTTGAAAGGGGAAAGAACTATAGAAGATGGAGGAGAGGTGTATAGCAGGTGAGGGAAAAGCAGATTGGAAAAGGAGTAGGGAGGAGGAGAAAAGGTTAGAGGTGGGTGATTTAAAACAGAAGTGAAGGAAGAATGAGGACATTAAAGAAGCTGTAATGGTAAGGAAAGCCGTACACCTAATGTTAAAGTCCAAAGGTAGTGAATCTATCTTACCTACTTCAGTAGTTCCCCACAGCTGGGATTACAAATTTGTCTTTCTGTGACTGACCTGTTTAGGGACATCATAATGGTAATTCTGGATTTAGCCTATCACATATAATAGAAAAAACCTTACAGAGAAGGAGGAGCAGTGCAGGGTGAGGAAGAGCAGGAGTCCAGAAGGATAGTAACAAGGGTTAGGGAATACTGAAGATGCTATTGGGAAGTATAAAGGAAGGAGACTATCTCAGGTACTTGGGTATTGCTAGTATCTCGGAAATTGGGTGGAAAGTATTCTTAAACTTGTATCCTTTATCTGCACCAACTTTAACTCAAAAGACTAATTCTGAATAAAACCATTTAGAAAAATGACTATCTTTGCTCTGCAAACTATTTTAAAGTTGATACAGTTATGGTGGTAAATCTTCTAGTAAAACATGCTATGAACCGTTTTTGTGTTGGATGGAAATTTTGTTACTGAAAGACAGAATTTTCATTTTAAAATTACTTTGAACATTTGGCTTATTTATTCCTTTCTTTATTTCCATATTAGCCACAGTCCCCACCCCTTACCCCTACTAGTTTATACACATCCACTACTCCTAATGGGTCCCAGTATCCCATATTCTCCATTGAACCAGTGCATTATTGCATGAGTGACATAAAAACAGGGAAGCCCAGAATTCCTTCTTTCAGAAGCCTCAAAAGAGGGGTAAGTTTGATAAGCAGTTGAAAATGCATGATGGGCTATGAAGTGTGTTTGTGGTGTGGCTTTTCTGATACCCTCCACCCTCATTATAAGGCTCACTCTGGTATAACACTCTGATAAAAGGTCACTTTTAGGGTACTTTGCTCTCTATTACATAATAGTTACCTTCATTTTAAAAACTTTTTATTACATTAAAAATGTTTGACTCCAAAAGGAAAGTATTATAAAGAGGGTGCTGAGTATGTGTTTGAAATCTTTTTTTGTTGTTGTGCACATTCACAAATGTCTTACCTCCATCATGTAATGCATTTTTGCAGTAATTTATCATTGGGTGTATAGTTATCACTAAAGAAATTGACATGTCTTATTTGCTGATGTCTTGCTAAAATAGTAGAAGTTGATTTCTGAGAAACTGAATTAAAAGGGGAAAACCCATCTCTCGTTGTAGTTTAAATGCGATAGTGTGCAGTTTTTAACACGTTAAACCATCATTCGTTTCTTATAATGGATTATAATTTTTTTTAATGTAATGTACATTGATAGTTAAATTGCTTTTGCTTCCTAAAGGATTTTTTTTTGTAAAATACCTTCCATCAATTATAAATTACTACTAAACGTCACTTTCTGAGATTTATTAGGGGAATGCATTTACTAATTTATAATAGCATATTTAGCAAATGGAATTTGTTCCGTTGACAATAAAATTGAAAAGTTGAAATGGTTTCCTAGAAACATATATTGTACTAGTGAAAAATGAACTGGCATTATCCCATTATGTCAGTGAAACATAGTCTGCCTTGTTTATGTAAAATTTATAGCATTTGTTGATCCCCATAATCAGAAATTTAGGTATATTTGGTTAGATTTATATCATTATTTTTCTGATATTGAAAATGAAATAAACCCTCTGTTTCATACTGTATACAACTATGGCGGATTCTGTTGCTCTAGAGTGGAGATCAAAGTCCAACGTCATATGACATTCCAGTTAATGATTAGAGGAGCCCTGGCTGTCAGTTGATTACATTTCAGATTATTTTAAATTTACATTCTTTAATTTACCTTATCTAGTGCCTGGTTACTCCAAGCCCTCAAGTTACTCTGTATACCACCCCTTATATACAGGAGCCTAGGTTGCAGAAGACTCTTGTGGACATCTAAGATCTTTATGAAGGACAGATTTCCCCTTTCTCTCCTTCTGTGTCAATTGATCAAAACTTGCTTTGGTCAGGAGAGTATAAGGAAACTCCTTCAATACTGTTCATTAATGAGGTATGGGAGGTTGTTGAAATAACACTAATCTTTTCCGCTTTCTCCTGATTACTGAACATGCCTGCTACTGACTCAGGAAGCAAGGCCTGATAGGAGTTTTAACCAAGTAGGCCATTTTATTACATGTAAAAATCATCTAGTGGCAGTTTTACTGTATGAACAGAAAATGAAGTGCATCTTAAAAGAAGTTTTTTATTTTAAAACGCACTGATCACAATGCAAAATAGAAAGGTTAGCGAATGTGATCAAATATGGCATTAATTAAAATTTACAAGGATCATTCAAGCTTCTGCAGATCTGAGCTCAGCTCAGTGGAAGTCCCACAATACCAAACATTATTCTCTCTTGTAAACCTTCAGGGCAGCAAATATAATTGTTTGTTTCATTTAAAAAATTTTTGCAATATCATGCAAGCACTTTAAAATACTACTTTAACAAATGTCAAGGGAACTGATACATCCTTTTGCAAGCTGAACAATTTACCATAGTTGTAAAAAATTTCCTGTCATATGGCAATTTAATATTGTATATGTTTTCCATCAAAATATATAAAAATATTTCAGATATTGTACATTGACACTATTTAACACACACAACTGTGATTTCCACTCTTTTATTGCTGTAAAACATTTTCTCAATGGTATTGACATTCTCTGCTATCAAATGGCATTTTAATTTGCTTTGTTTTTTAATTTAAATTCACCAGTAAATTGGCAAATAATATGCACAGAAGCTGAGTATGTTGGATATTTTGTTTACCTGCCCTGTCCAGGATTTCACTCAAGGAATATTTGAACAAGGCCATAAACAGGAAACTGCTCTCATTACTCTGTGCTTCATGCATCATCAAAACTCCCCATCAGCAACTGTGTGTAACAGAAAACAAATTCAAACTGTAGGGGTTTTCTTTGTTCACTGTTATCATTGCCCATCTGAAATGAGCAGAAATGCAGCTATGTTGTTTATTTAATGTGAAGGAGAAACCCAAATGTCATTCCATGCTATAAATCAAGGGAAAGTGATTCTGCAAACCAGACACATCAGATAATGGGTAGTTTTTGTCACTTATTTGTTAAAATGTATTATTATTTATTCTACTTCCAATTTGTAATTGTCAAAGAGTTTAATGCTGTGAAAGGTGCCGGCTTGATAGCAGTTTGAACGGAAATCCCAGCCTTAAAACAGGCCTATCATAAGCAATGGAAGTGCAAGCCTCACCCATGCTTCTCTGCCAGTTCTCCTCAGTGCATGTCTGGGGAGATTACCTCTAGAAAGCAGAGTCGTTCAGTCTATGTCCCCGTTACATTATTAGAATTTACTGAGCTTGCTAGCCAGGGTGTTATTAATAGAGGTGGATTTTTAGGTGGAAAAGGTAGAAACTTGGATTTTTAGGTAGAAACTTGTTAGAAAGTTGCTTAAATGAGACCTCTAACCTTTCATGTATGCCACTCGTTAGCAGTCAGACAGTAATACCATTTGGTCACAACTGATGATGTGAATATGAATCATTGATACATTGATGAAAGGCTTCAGAGTAGCAGCCGTGTTAGTCTGAATCCGCAAAAAGAACAGGAGTACTTGTGGCACCTTAGAGACTAACAAATTTATTTGAGCATAAGCTTTCGTGGGCTAAAACCCACTTGTATTTTCCACTGCATGCATCCGATGAAGTGGGTTTTAGCCCACGAAAGCTTATGCTCAAATAAATGTGTTAGTTTCTAAGGTGCCACAACTACTCCTGTTCTTTTTATTGATGAAAGGGTCCTTTCTAACCCCTTCATGGTGCTCTACTTGAGAAGCTTAACAAGTTTGGTAGGATCACTCTGAGTGTATAGCACGCCCCTGGGATATGGCACCTTGTTGGAGCTGTACCAGTCTTGTCTGTCATAAGATATTGCTTTGTCTCAGAAGAAAGTCCTGTTTATTCTCACCAGTTTGTCTGTAGATTTTAATATTTTTGAGTATAGCGCAGTGATCAATTGAACAGTTTAAAATGTAAAATTAAACTTTTAAGCTTGAAATGGCAGAGAAGGGATTTTGCACCTTCCATGGGAACCCTCTTTATTTTTGTTCTGTTGGGATATTAACAGTTTTGAAGTGATGCAGTATATTCCTAGTCATGATTTACCAAATTTTTGTATATGATAGACCGGCCCATCATCGTCGTCATCATCAAAAATTCTTCTGCTTTGTGCAGTGTTCGCTTTATATTTTGTTTTTCTCTAAATATATATTATTATAAATACTAAAATAAATAAGTCGTTAAATGAAGCCATGCATTGTAATTCCACAAGGTAAACTACCCATTATCATTCAATGTAAGCTTTAATTGCCAATAATTCTCTCAGCATAAGTGCACTTCAAACTTGTATTTTGCTGTTTTTGTGCTGATAGTGAAGTGCATCATTTAATTTTGAGTTTGTAAAATTTTACTTTAAATATTTTAAAGATATATTTTTAGGAATAAACCTTCACTTCCTAAATGATGATTGCATGTGAATAATTTCCCGTTTCTTTCTGTTTTCAAATGAACTGTTCAGTGGTCGGTGAAGATGGTAAGCCTGTGTGCTGATCTGTCTGCTGTACTTCTGATAAAATAGCATGAAAGTAATCTTTTGAAATTGTTTCCATATCATAATTGCTTTGAATCAGGTGCTGAAATACATTTTCAGATTTTTCACCTTGTATACATGGTCTTTCTTTTTAATCATCCATGTTCAGTGTGAGCTAATTGGACCTGTGATCTGGATGCAACTTATCTATGACTTAGAGTGAAGGTGGACAGATTTCATGTGTTGGTCATAATGAAAATATATTTCATGATTTATCAGGGATTGATAGAAAAGCTGTTAAAACTCTGCAGAATAGTTATATGAAAAGATTGTGGAAGTTGTATAAAGAAGGAAACATGAATAAGAATAATAAAGGGTCTTTTGAACTTAATTTTTAGTGGTTGAAGGAAAAATACACCTCTTTCCACTTGTACTGCCAAGCTCTCAATTTGGATGAAAAATTCCAACACACACCTATCGGCATTTAGTTTCCTGGAGTGAATCAATGATATTCACAATAAGAGTCCTGTTCTTCTAATTTTACTATAAGGTACCACTGATGTAAAAAGGCGGCCGGGGGTGGGTGAGAGAGGCAGGAGGAAAGTTTGTCCTTTCTTGTTTCTTTATGATGCGTAAAGAAAGCAATATGGTGGTGGCTGTGTTTTTTACATTAGAAATATCAGATCGTGATTTTCCTGGTTGTACTGAATGACTGAAGTAGTAGTGGAATGATGATATCACAAGTGACAAGGGACTGAAAACCATGCAGTTGAGAAGGGAAGAAATTTTTAGACACATTGTTTAAAACTTGGTGTGGGCTGGTGTTGGGTCAATGAATGCCCATTTAACTCAAAATCCTGACAGTTGGGAGAAACGCACTGCTTGTTAAATTCTCCCCTTTTCAGATTGCCTTTAATGCCAGATTCTTTTTCAGCGTTTAAAACAAACAACCTTCTAAATAACTAGCACATGAAGAAGGCAGCATTTTTATCAGTTGGTATTATTAACCCTAAGGCTTGAACTTTTTTTTCTCCTCTCCCCAAACGCTCTTTCTTTCTTTCTTTCTTTCTCTCTCTCTCTGACATGCATATCTGTTGCTGAGGTGTGGGCTTTTGGCAACAACCTCTTAAAATTCATATGTATAAATACCCCCACACACTTAATTGAGAGGACATATAGGGGCTTATACCTGCAATATACTGAGGCGAGGGAACTCATAGTGTCCATAATCCATATTTTCTGTAATTTATTTGGTAAAAGGATTTGAGCATTTGAAGTTAGTTTTTATGCAAAATTTCAAGAACCATCAATGTTTGAGCAACAAGCTGTCCCCCCTCCCCCCCCAAACATACTATTTTTGGGAATAGAATGAAAAAGTTGACAATGCTTCTGTAGCTTTGATTCAGGGTAGTTTCTGTAATCCACAGTTTTGATGTTGTATAAACTCCATTTCACTCTCACATAGCTCATGTTGATAGTAAATAAAGCAGGACATAGAAGAGGACTTAGAGATTTCATAATTTTATGTAAAAATTCATGATTGAGAAACGATTTACTAACTAGTTAATATTTCTTCTCAAGTATGCTTTCAGGCATTATTGACCAAATTCTTAAAGGGAAATATATCAGTAAGGGATTTGGGATGAATACCACGATTGTATTCTTTTCTTTTGGCAGTATCCAAGTAAAGTGGAAAACAGACACTCTAGGCAGATTGCAAACCATATACGCCTATTGCTTTCTGGATTTCAGTTGTAATTACTATTTGGTACAGTATTTCATGCTGTCTGTTAACTTACTAAATTGGCTTTGATTGCAAGGGCTGGACTAGGAGGACCTATGGTTCAGCTTTTCTGTGCAATCGTTTATAGATCCATAAATTATTTATTATGGACCTAACCCAGCTATTGAAGAAACTATTAGCATTTCTGTTGACTTCAATGGGACCAGTATTAGGCTGTAGGCATGGTTGTATCTGCAAAGCAACTTACAGCAACTAAACGTTATTTTACAGAAGTATATATTAAGATAATTGTGGAAATACTGATGATGGGGTGTAGTTCACCAAAGTTGATAGAATTTAGACAGTATGAAAAAATGTTTTTTGGTTTGATTCTAATATTGCTCCTGTTCATTAAGTGATTGTTGTAATATTATGAAGAATACTTTGAACTGGCATTACTGTACATTAAAAGTACTTAGGGTTGCAAATTTTGCTGACTTGCACATTTACCAGATCTGCGATTGGCAAATTAATTTGCATGGTCTATACCAGGGATCGGCAACCTTTGGCACACGGCCCGTCAGTGAAATCCACTGGCGGGCTGGGACGGTTTGTTTACTTGCAGAGTTCGCAGGTTTGGTCGATCGCAGCTCCCACTGGCTGCGGTTCGCCGTTCCAGGCCAATGGGGGCTGCAGGAAGCAGCGGCCAGCACATCTCTTGGCCCACACTGCTTCCTGTAGCCCCCATTGTCCTGGAACGGCGAACCGCGGCCAGTGGGAGCTGCAATCGGCCGAACCTGCGGATGCTGCAGGTAAACAAACCATCCCAGCCCACCAGCGGATTTCCCTGATGGGCCGCGTGCCAAAGGTTGCCGATCCCTGGTCTATACTATGAAACAAAGAAACTAAGTCTAAATTTCCTCACAGCTTAGCTGAGATGGTTATTAATTTTGATTTATTTTCTGCTAGTGTGTATTCTAAGTCAGTTTATTCCCCATTCATGTATCACTCTTGTGATATGTATCCAATAACGATTTTATTAAGACTTCTTGTTTGATTATTTTTTTTGACCGTGCCCAAAAGTGCGCTAGGCACTTCAGGGTATACGTTGAGAGAGAGATCATGTCTTTCTAAATGCCTATAATCAAACTTGTCACATGATGTGACAGAACAAAACAGTAGGGAGGGGACAGAGTGAAGAACAAGGGCTATGACACTAAGATCATACGTACTCGGTTTAGGTGTATGCTTGATATAGCTGTGTGTATAGCATAGTTGCTAAGAAGGTTCATCCTGCTACCTCATGTCAGAGAAAACTGTTTGTGTGTGGATTGTCAGTAGAAATAACTATAGACAGAATTTTCCAGTGTTTAATAGTATTTATCTTTGTTGCAGGGTCCCACACTAGAAGATTTCAGTCATCTGCCGCCAGAACAAAGACGTAAGAAACTGCAGCAGAGAATCGATGAACTCAACAGAGAACTACAGAAAGAAACAGACCAAAAGTAAGTGTGTCCTTCACAGCTTAGTCCATTTTTTGGTCACCCTTATCTTTGACCATTTCTTTCTAGGTTTCTTTTTATAAGCCAGAGTTTTCAAAAGTTAAACTGCTCTAAGTAGTATGTCAATTGTTGGTCTGTCCACCTTTATAGTATATGTGCTCCATCGTTATCAACTTTGTTGTTTTAGCAATTGATTATCCGTTTTTATATTAAACATTACAAATACTGTATCTAGAGTTGTGAATGCTCAACAACTCTAAAAATCAGACCTTAGGTCTGCCAAACTGGGCATCTAAAACTAGTGGATACATTAGAAAACTTGGGCATTAATCGTTAAGAAATGACCATATGCCAGGAACCAGGTAGCAGAGGGTGAATTATAATGAGATTGAAGATGGGTGGAAAGACCCAGTATTTGAACTGTGTATGTCTTTGCAGAGAGAGGGTGCGGGGAGGGAGGGGCATAAGCACAGTAGGAGGGAAGACAGGATACTGGGCTTTGCCCTTGGGGAGAGGCTAAGGAAATGAGGGCCTTATTTTATTGAGAGAGTGGAGGGGACAGGACTGGGGAGGGAGACAGTAGCTTCTCTTGGGTCAGGAAAGAGAGAGTTTTTATATTCATCCTCTTTGTGTCTATGGTGGTTGTTATTATTTGTATTACTGTAGAACCTAGAAGCCCTAATGATGGACCAGGAACCCATTGTGCTAGGTGCTGTACAAACATTGTTTTAGTATTTATTGGACTGTTAAAGACAAAACATCTTGTAATGTAATTGCCACTTGTAATAATTCCTGGGCATTCATATACCTCACTACAGGGATGCACTCATCAAAATGAAAGATGTTTATGAGAAGAATCCACAGATGGGGGATCCAGGCAGTTTGCAGCCAAAATTAGCTGAAACTATGAGCAACATGGATCGTCTTCGAATGGAAATACACAAGAATGAGGTTAAAAACTATTAAATTATTCCTTGGCAAGTGTATTGAAATAGGAATATGCTGATGTTCCCTGTAAGTCACAAACATAGGAACTAGAAAATTTCTCTGTTTGAAGAAGTTAGTCTGATTCAGTTTTCCATGGAGCATCCTTCCCCCTAGTATGTTGACGTAGGTAGACTGAGATGATATGCACTGAGTAATTTAATGTAAATTATTTTCTACAAATTTATTTTTAAGTGATTCATGTTAAATGGTTCAAGATGTCAGTTTTTACCATTTTCTCAACACCACTACTGAGTATTAAACTGAGATGATAGCTTTGTGCATCAAGCCAAGTAAATAGAAAACTTTCATGATGATTTGGTATTTAGCAGATATCTGGATGTATATTGGCACTTAAATTCTACACTGTTAAGTGTATTTGAAATAGTACATTTGGTGATATATAACATTTGCTGGTTGAGACTTCTCTGGTAATATTGACCCCAGATGTTTTCTGACTTTTTTCCCCATAAGGCCTGGCTCTCTGAAGTTGAAGGTAAAGTAGCAGCAAGAGGAGACAGAAGGCACAGCAGTGACATCAACCATCTTGTAACACAGGGAAGAGAGAGGTCACTATTTTAACAATATCTGCGTTGAAGCTTTACTGGAATTCTCAGTAGATTTTTTTATTTTTCACAGCTACTCCCACCATGTCCATCTGGCATCTAAGGGTGGGTGATACCCACCTCTCCTTCTCCCACATTCCCAGATGCACTATGTATGTCCTTCAAATGGCATCTTTTGGCCATAAGGTTCTAGATTTTACTTCTTTTCATTCTTGCCACTTCAGTAAAATAATTTTCCATTAAAATACATGCATACACAGACTAGTCAGGTTGTAGGTAATTCAAGGTGAAAACGGTATATGACATCACCGAAGGGTCACTCTTTCAATTAATGTCCCCTGTTGACTTCTATAACTTCCCAAGCATCTCAGGTAGATTTTTTTTCCCCCATTTCGCACCTCTGTCAGATCATCCCCATTGCTGTATCTTCCTTGTTAAATGTTAAATTTGGGCTGTTCTAGTAGCAGAGTTCAGTGCAAGCCTTTAAAAAACAGCTCTGCTCCTTCAGAAAACAATATGCATTAATACTTAATCCATAATTAAATATTGCCAACCTGTTTTCCTCATGTGTTCACACTGATAGCCTAGAACAACTTTGAACAGCCTTTTCTGAGTTGCACTAGGGTTCAGATTTTTTTTTAGATATGGAAATGTAACTTCTAAAGTTGTGTGGGTGGTTTTTGAGAAATATACAGAGTCCTTACTCTACTCATTGCATTATAGCCCTGAGGGGAGCTACACGGATGAAGCAAACCAGGAAATTCGAGGCCCACCACAACAGCATGCCCACCATAATGAATTTGATGATGAATTTGAAGACGATGATCCCTTACCAGCTATAGGACACTGCAAAGCAATTTATCCTTTTGATGGTAGGGTTAACTCTGTATATTGTGCTTATTTGATTTTAAAAAACAGAACAAAAAACTGATGGATTATTTTGTTTTAAAAAAATATTAGCAGCTGCGTTTAAGGTCATGAGAAGTATTCCATAGATCAATTTAATTCATTGGCAGAGTAGTACTTTTATATTGTTGTAACACAAATATTAGAAGAACAGCTTCTGGCATATATTCAGCTTTACAACATGAGACCAGATTTTTGTCTGCAAGCCTATGTTTGTCCATATGTTCCCTTCCATAGATTATCAGTACTTCCTGTTTATATAAAGCTTACTTTTAAATTGTGTCTGAGCTGTGAGACTTTTTTTGTCTGTTTTCCCAGGTCACAATGAAGGCACTCTGGCAATGAAAGAAGGGGAGGTTTTGTACGTTATCGAGGAAGACAAAGGAGATGGATGGACAAGAGCTCGAAGACAGAATGGAGAGGAAGGCTATGTGCCAACATCATATATAGATGTAACTCTAGAGAAAAACAGTAAAGGTGCAGTAACCTATATATAACAACTAAGCTGGCAGCTTACTACTCTACATTCCATAGGGAAAATACTGAATCACACAATTTCATAGAAAGTGTTAGGATATCTGAAGGCATTTGTGTGGTCTGTTGTTCACCATGTGAGCTTGGCTAGAGACTTTTTTTTTCCAGAGATGTTAGTACTAAAAGTAAGAAAATGTCTTAATTTAATTCAATTGCTCTGCAACATTTACCTTATTTCTGCATTTATCTCTCTGAGGTCCTTTAGTGTTTTCATTTTATAAATCATTGGATCTGCTCCACTGATCAGGTCATCTTGTTTTTATACTACTATTTTAAAATCCATTTTTAATATTCACTTGCTTCAGAAAGTAATTTTTAAAATTTTCTGTCTGTACAACAATGTACTTGAAAATAACCTCTGTTCCAAATTGCAATTTCTGAAAACCTCTTTAGGCTCTATTGTTCCCGCATCAGCAACTTTAACTACCATATACTTAAAACTCTAAAACAAAAAATAAATAAACCACTCTACAACTGACTGAGCTCAGTTACTGAAAGTGTTCATAATTGTCCTTTCTTTGTAAATATATTAGCAGCTTTCACGCCATAAAAAGGAAAACATTTTCCTATTCTCAAAGGTAAAAAAGCACAATCCACTCAGGATGGTCCATTAAAGATAGAGAAAGTACCGTATGATGGACCTACCCTTTTATTCTCCTGCCAGCGGCTATGAACCTAGAATGTTGTCTATTTGATACTGCTTTGGCTTGGAAATGTTTTTGATGGTTACTATATGGTTAAAACATAAAATGTGTCTTTCTGAATTCCCATGTTCCTTTCCATTCTTGAAAAGCTCTTAATCTCTTTTTCTGAGTTCTAGTAAATGTTTTACGTTCCCAGTGAAAGGATCTTGTACCTTAGCTAGAGGCTTTACATTTCATCACTTGTAGGTTAAAATTCAAACATTAGATCTACAACCATTTTCCTCACCTAATTTTAAATAATAAAGGATAGGAAGGTACATTGCACTACTTGATTACTGGACAAATAGCTATTCTTACTGGAATGTATGTTGCGAATAAGCTTGAAAGGGCTTTTGCTTGCCATCAGATATGGTTAATTGTTCAGGGATTAAATAGAACGGCTATTCTATAGCCATTTAAGGTGGCTGATTAGAATTGAGAAGGCTTCTCTGTTTTCCAGAGGCTTTCAGTAACTCTGTTCTTTTCTTTTTCCTCTTGGACTGCAGGTTCCTGAAGCGGGTTTCTGAGAAAATGGGCGAGATGTTGAAGGAGGTTACATGCAGCTGCTTTTGGGGGAGGGCATTAGGCTGGGAGGCCCAGCAAAAAGAGGGAAAAGCAAGTTGCATGAATGCATGCAGACATACATTTATTCACTAACATTCTTGGCATTTCCATACATAATATGTTACAAATTCTTAAATTTCTGAAGCAAAAGAGAACTCCATTATGGCAGAATAGAAAGGCAACCAGATTTTAAATACTTCAGTCTCATTGTCCTAAAAGACGTACAAACTATTCATCAGTTTGCATTACATTTTGGCTGTCTCAGCTGTCTTCTTTTCCTACCCCATTTTAATTGGCAATCAGAACCATGTCATTTGTCCACATCTGCCAGTGCCACCTCCATGCTCGCCCTAACCTCCTCCTGCATGTCTAGAATTGTCAGGCACCGCTGCATAACACTTTATTATCTCCATTGCTTCTTATTTTATTTTGCATTTGTAGCAAAACCACTTTGTTTAAATATTTCCAGCACTAAAGTTTTCATCCCAGTGTCCATGTATGCTGCTATAACTATTCCAATGCAACCATCATTACATTCCAGTTTTCTTGGCATTATAACTGATGTAAACCTTTATGTATTTATGTTGATTTGGGGAAAAGACTATATCTCAGCTCTAGCCCCAATGCAGTCACAGGATCTCCAAGAACTGTGGTTCATCTTCAGCACTTCAGTAACCTATTGTGAGCACTGAAAACCTGGCATAACAACAAAGAGATTCACCACAACAAGACAAATGACTGTTTTCAGAAGTCAACTGCTTGCCATTAAAATGCTGCCTTAAAACTAGAGAGTGCCTAAATCTGTTGATTGCCAATCCTACCACTACAGTATCCCACAAAGGGCTTTGTGTCTCAGCTCAGTATGATCGCCTGTAACTCTTTCCAAAGTGCAGCAGCTGCTGAGGTAGCCAGGGTGGGTGTTTGTTTTCTAGAGCTTTACCTTAACATAATACATGGTGCATCATCAATTTTATGCATTGAAACTAAAGACATCTAAAAAAATTTATGGAAACTCTTTTATTGTTTTTTAATTTTGGGTTCTGAGGCTCCAGTGGTTGTCTGTTTTTAGGTGATGCTTCATTGTATGGACCAGTTGAAATTTGAGTGATACTTTGTAATGATCTATGTGCACTTTTACTTGTAAACAATTGACATTTGGATATGTTTATACGTGTAAATATAGCTGTCTGCAGTGCCCCTATTGCTTATGGTGTCTCTTCTCCCATTTGTGATTCTATTAATAAAATAAATCTTATCTGATTCAGTGGTGAACACTAGAATAGGGGAGGTAGAGGGGAGGGAGAGTTGTATCATTTAAAGCTTCATAAGCTCAGCCACTTGCTGTTTGGGGAATGAGATATTGTCTCTTTCGCAGGGTTTGAAGCAATACTTGGACACAGCAGTGCTGGATTCCTTCTTTTTTTTTTAAATGAAAATTCAGTGTTGTTAGAAATTGTACTACCAGTAATACTAAATCTGAGTGATTTCTTGTGTGGAAGTGTATTCCTTTATGTATACCACTATTACACAGCTGACCTAGTGTATTGCATTTGGGGGCTATTAAACTCGTTTAGATTTTTGGATATTGTATACAGGGTTATTTATATAAGGTGACATTACTCAATACTGACAAACTACATAATGTAGTTTTTTTTTTAAAAAAAACAGTGCTTTTTTATTTTAAAGTTAGAGAAGAGGTGGAAATGTGAGCTGATTTTTTGGCTAAGAAGCCTTTGGTTTCCTTGGCTAGAAGCCTCACAGGTCACTGGTAACACTTCCTGGTAAAGAACTAACTGTTCTTTTCATGCTACTGTTTGTTTTTCTAAAAGCAGAATTTGCTTCCTTTGGAGGCAAACTGCTTTCACGAGGGATAGTGCAACCTGTATGAGGGTTATTAAATATAGGGGGGAAATTTGTACTTGCACAGCTAGTTCTAACTCATTCTGAAATTTTGAACATGAATTGTCTTAATCTTACATTTTCCAGTAATTTTTAATCTTTTTGTGCACATGTTGATTTCTTAAATGTTAAATGCTTTGTTTAAAAATAGTGTTCTCTGTTGAGAATATTTTAATGGAATAAAAACTTTTCATGGTCAAGATAGCTTCCTTTTTGTCTTCAGTTACAAACCCATCCCTGTACATCTATCACATTTTTTTATACTGATATGTTACTAGAGGGTTGGGTGACCAGATCACACAGGTGAAATATCGGGACATGGGGCCAAAAAAAAAAGCTGCCGGAGGTCCCCGCCCCGCCCCACCCCTCCGTGATACATCTGGGTCTAATTCCGGGGTTAGGAAGATTTCAGAAAAGAGGAACGACCCAGCACACGCGTTACTGTGGTGAGGAGGGCACACAAAGTGCCATCGCACCTCCTTTTGTACCAATTCTTCAGACACACCCAGACTTCCACGCAACGCACAGCGCTACGGAAACGCACTGTGACTGGATGGAAGTTTGCAGCCGCGGTGGGGACTCCCAGCGCTGTGCCGGTGGAGAGCCCCACGGTGCCCCCCACCCACACAGGGAGCTCTCCGCTGGGCCGCACTGACAACACAGCCTGGGCCAGAGAGCCGTGGCCCAACAGGAGGCACGCCGCGCCGTGACAGCCCGGCGGCTCCCTCCCGCCGCGGGCGTCAGAGCCCTATTGATGTGGGGAGCTCGGCGGCAACATCAGGCCCTGGGGCCGGGCGGAGAGAGCTCCCTAGTGGCGGGGGAGGTGATCGGCTCCTGCTCACCCCAGCAGGGATGCACCCTGGCCCCCTGTGCAGGAAGAGACTGGCACTGTCCCTGCAGCCGCCCAACCGGAGCTGGGCGGGGGGTTAGTATCTACAGTCCCTGCCCGGCCAGGCTCTTACCACGAACATGGAGCCCCGCACTGCCTCAGAGATGCTTGGTCGCTGTGCCCGGCTTGCTGAGCACCCAGGTGAACTTCTGAGTCTCCAGGGGAACTAGCGCCTGCTGTCCCCGCGCCCACTCTGCCTTGTGTCATGGGCCCTCACCTAGGCACACAGCAGCTTTGACCTCCCAATTTCCCTGTCCTCACCACCTCCAGCGCTTGCGCTGCCATATAGCTGATCAGCACAAGCCTGGGAGGGAGGGGGGAGGAGGAGGAATGCAGCGTGCTCGGGGAAGAGACAGGGCAGGGTGGGGATTTGGGGAGGGATCCAATGGGGGCACGAGCTCCCTCCGGGCTCCGCCTGTGCACCGGAGCAGAGGCAAAATATCGGGACAATTCGCGTTCCAACCGAAGGTAGGGCAGGACACGGGACAAACAAGCAAATATCAGGATGTCTGGTCACCCTAATAGAGGGCCACATTCTGTCACTCTTAGAGTGGTCTATGTTGCAAGTAGTTGCAGTGACTTCATTAGGCCTACTTGTGGCATGAGGAACAAAAGTGGCAGACTTTGGCTCTGAGTTGCTGAAATATATATATATATATATATATATATATATAGCCTCTGAACATGTTTATTGTGGTTATAGTTATATAAATAAAACAATTTGTATTTGAAAGTTACATATCACAAGAAACAGTGTGTATATAATGAGGTTATGGTGCCAATATCAAACCTGTCTTGACCATAAGCTTGTTCCACCTTTTTTTAAATGTGGCCATATCAGGCCCTCCCAACTGATTAAAATATGAGTTTGCCATTTGATGGTCCAGATTAAAATCTGTGCGGGTGAGCTGTTTTTCTTCTCCCCATCTCCAGGAGGGATTTTCAAGTTTTTACACTCATTGAGACATTGATGCACTTCTTCTAGCTAGCCATCCACAATTAAACAATCTACCATAATCATATTAATGCCTCCCTCACACTACAGTAATTCATTATCACATTGTTTCCTTAAATGATAGGACCAAAAGCCAGACTTCTAAAATGCCAAAAAGGTCATTAACTGTCTCCACTTGCTTCAGAAAGCAAGTTAGTGTGCCAGGTAGTGGTCTCTAGGAGTCACAAACAGGCCCTCTCCACAGAGTGTGAGGTCCAAAACTACATTAAGTGTGGCTCTGGAGCAGCACAGGGGTGACTACTGACTAATTAATACATGGAAGTTTAGTCCCCATGTGGACTCCTTCCCCCCCCCCCCCAATTATTTGGGGATTTGCATACTTAACTACAGGCAACAGTAATAAGATCTCCTAGCTAACTTGAGAGGAGGGATTTGTGTCACTGAGAAATAACCAAACAGCAACTCCACACTTCAATGGGCAGAGACATTTCTAGTTCAGTGTAAGAGATTTTAATCAGCATCATGACTTTGTCACTGAGACTGTGATTATTTATTTTTCTTAATCTCTTACAGGGATCCTTATGAAAATCCAAGTAAATTAAATTAGACTGACTGTCACTTTTATCTACTATTTGAACTTCCTGAAATAATCCTAAAGCATGAGAGATAGTATCTCTTGTAGAAGCTGATTTCATTTGACCATTATAGATATTGCTATAAAATATGGCAGAGGTATATTACTCTTAGAAAGGGCTTACTCAGCAGCCTCATCTAAGATTTTTCTTAACTTTTTTTTAATTGATAAAACTCATTAGCAAATTTTCAACATAGGTGCAGCTGTGGCTGCAATCTCCACTATTTCATAAAATACCATCCAATGTTGATGGCTTATTACAGGTGAGCTTATCCCCATGACTAGTTCCTCACAGACTTGAACTTCCAACACCACCACACTTAGAGTGCTGTCGGATTATACAGTTCCTCTTAATTCTATACAGCAAAGATTGATACATTAATCTAGCTACTACTTACTACTCTGTTTCCTCCTTTTTGCTAGAGAAGACCTGAGATACGGGTGCAAACCTCTAGCTGATGGTGAAGTTGAAGACATCTTGATTGCTTAGCTATTTGTTCTTCTCATCCCCTTGTTTGGGGTCCCCCCTCCATTTCCAACGCACATGGCATAGTTTGTATTGGAGCCTGAACAACAGACCAGAACACTCTTGAATAGTAACTTGTGCATTACAAAGTCCAGAGTAACTTCTAAATACTAATTTCCTAGGAGACAAATGGTATCAGCTCATGGGTTTTGTGTACATTGGTGAAAGAATATTTCAAACTGTACCCTAATCAACTAGTTAATTTTCTACCGCACCAGTTCCACTACAGTCTAGCCCCCTCCCCGGGCAGTATAAAATCACCTTATTTCCTGTGATTATAGTGTACAATGATCCACTGTATAATATTTCACATAAAGATATTTTAATTCACAACTATGTACAGGTTCATATTCATGTAAGGAATATCATACAACTGATATTTTCTAAAATACCTAGCATTTTTTATTTACAGTACACTGTTTCATTACTGATAACATTAAGTAAAACACCAATAGTAATGACTAGTAGACATCAATAGACATTTTTGTAAATCACAAGAATACATTATGCAGACTATCTTAAATTTGACTGTTCAAGAAATTATTAAATTGACATGGTTACATATTAATAAATAAATTTATTTAGAAATCAGTAGTTTTTAAACAATTCATAAATGTGCATTGTGCAATTTACAAGTCCTAAAGATCCGGTGAATGCTAAAGGCTTGTACAGTGACAAATTGGCAATTTCTTTTAATTAAATTAAATGGCAAACTTGAAATAACCATATCTTAAGGGTCCATTTGATATTTCATTGCTCTACCTGTTTCACTGGAGGAGGTTCTAATTTTCGGGAGAGTGCAGTTAAAATCTGGTTGAATTTCTCATATCTCTCTCTCTGATTAACTTGTGCTCCTTTGCTGCCCCATAACAATCTCATTTGAAATTCTGTCTTGAAGATCTCACTCATCTCATCATCTGGCTGAAAACCTGAACGAGGAAAACAGAAAATGCATAACTGTGTATGACCTGAAGAACTCAGTGGCTCAAAAGCTTGTCTCTCTTGAAATTGGTCCAATAAAAGATAATACCTCACCCACCTTGTCTAACTATCAAATCAGCTTTTACTTGGCGATGGGGGGTGGGTTCTAAGTTTATTGTACTTTTCCAAAAGTACATCTATGCTAAAATGTTGGGTTCTTTTTATAATATTGGCTTTATCTCTCAAATAAATATTTGGAGATATTAAAAAGCTGGGTAAATACTAAAAAACACTTCCATAGGCCATGCTGTAGGGACACGTGGATGACTCTGGTTTAATTAAAGATCATTGGCACAGGATATACTGAGAACCGAGGAAAACTTTGGCTCTTGGTATTGCATAAAAAGGTCAGACTAGGAGATCATAATGGTCCCTTCTGGCCTTAAAAATCGATAAAGACTGTTAGATGAAGATGAGATGGTATAATGGCAACTCCTGAAAAATGTAGAGCTCTCTGAGAGTATATATTTGCCTGCAATAACTTTATAATATCAATATTTTTAATTTCCCTGCACCAGCTGTTTAGTGTGATTAATATTGGTCATCGTTATTGCAAACACACAAGTGGAGGCAGAATTTTTTGCAGGCAAAATGTAATCACTTGAGCTGGAATTTAGTCAGATTGGTGGGGTTAATGGATACTTATTTTGAAAAGTTCTATGGGCTCTTTAATAACAAGGCTTTCAGTTTTATGGTACTTCCAGAAGTACAGAATCCCTGAAAACCATGCTGGGTCTTTGCTTCCTGAGTCAGAAGGTAGAATACCACATACTGAACCACCTGCTTCCCTTGCAGGTCTTCTATCCATGTACTAAGCCACCTTGACCGATCTTAAATTATATGAATGGCTGTAAATGGTCCTCAGCTCCTTATCAACATATGTTGAGAGTCCTCTTAGCTTCTTAGCAGATGAATACGTGCATATTTACTTAAAAGGTCACAATGGCTCTGACTTAAAAGATAAATGTGCTTAGCAAAAAAGCGTATAGTACAATTGTATCACCATGCTGCTAACTGGATAAATACAGCATACAAAATGACTGTTTAACTAGAGCCAGCCTATAGAGTGTATTCTGCTACTGTGGCCTGGAAGAGACTTTGATTTAGGAGAATCTCAGCCTTGTGAGAGAGAGAAGAATGTATTTCTTGCAGCAATTCCTAGTCAACTTAAGTGGAGACCTCAAAGATATTCACAGTTCTGTATAACAAGAGTTCATACAGAAGATGGGTAGGAGGGTATGAGCTAGTGACAAAACTTCAGCTAAGGGAGAGTCAGACATAAGGAATTTAGAGGATTTTCTTTAGAGAGAATGTAATCGCTAGTAGATAGGCTGATAACTTAACAAAAGGCAATGAGAAGCCATGGAGCCATAGGTTTAACATGGAAATACTCCTTTCCATACAGTATGTTTCCTTCTGTAGGGCATGCTGCTGAGAGTCGCACACACTAGCTGTAGCATCATGCCCTCAGACTAACCAGTTGAGAGGGGGAGATTGACCAGAAATTTGCCTTTGTCCTATTTACATTTTAACTTTTCTCATATTTGCCAATTGCTGTAGAAAAAGCCTGTACCCGATTTTATAAGCTGTTATTTCAGTTACTAATAAGAGCCTGGACTCTTGGGAGAATATGCAGTATCTCTTCATTACTTTAACAACACACCTCACACATTCTGTTCACTCTGAGAAATACTGTATTGGCAAAACGCGCAGCAAGATTTTACTCCTGCCAGTGGCCCTACCTTCCAGTATCCTTTCCGCAGTCATTCTGTACATGTCAGCATTTTGTGCTATAAAACGGGCTGTGGCTAAATGCTTGAGCATTATTTCACAGCTTTGGTCGGTGTTTTCCCACAGGTCCATCCCATCAAAAATGACAACCTGTCGCTCCATCAAGGTAACCGAGGGCATCAGCAGGGGCACAGTTATGTTGTTTTGTGGCGCACAGATGGTCTCTGGAAGAGATGCAACACAGCCACTCAACAATCTTAAATCCTGCTCATTTACAAGCGAATTATAGTACAACATTCTTCCCTAAACCAGTTACAAGTAGGATTTGTTTTGAGTATTTTTCCCTTCCATAATATGCTTTAGTAATCCTTCAAATTAGCATCCTCACTTTTCATCCCTGCCCCCCAGCTTCCATTTAATATCCTGATAAATCTAGACTCTACTGTAATGCTGCAAAACTGCATCTGGTGCAAGGCAATAGCTTGCATCCATCTATGTTCTCTGCTGAAGTATTAGGGATCGAAGGTTAGATCCACAGAGGAGTTTAAAGAACGAGGAGTACTTGTGCATCAGAGCCACTTTAGGCACTTAAGTTCAAAATTCAGATCTTCAAAACCCCACTCAGCTGCCACCTTATTCTGAAGGTGCATAAAGTCCTTATGTGCCTAAGTTTATGCCATTAAAGTACACTGCCTGTGAGCATGTGCACAGCCACCTACGTCCTGAGGCAGACAGGATTTACAAACCAGGCATTCAGCTCCTGCTCCTGTTGGAATGTGGATGCAGCAGGCATGAGTCTGAAGTGGGAGCAGCAGCAGCTACACCTGGCTAGGAGTTTATGGGGCTCTGAACCTTCCCACAAGTAACAGCAGCAGCACCCCGGGACCTGACAGAGCCAGAAGAATTAGCTCAGGTGGGAGACCCTGATCTGCCTCCTTCCTTCTCCATGAAGATTGGTTTCCGCTGCTGCTTCCCTCTCACCTCCAGGATGCAGAGTGAGTGAGTAAGGGTACAGCTACATTGCAATCAGAAGTGCGACTACGGCTCATATAGACATAGCTGAGCTAGCTTTGATCTAGCTACCTTGTCTGGCAATAGCAGTGAAGCTGCAGGTGACAACGGGCTGGCTGCTCTCATATATATCCTGGGTCCCCAGTGGGCTTGTAGAGCTAGCTTGGGTGTGTCTGCACAGGCTGCAGTCTCACTTCTGACTGCAGTGTAGACATACCCTCATAGGAGTCTGCTATGCCACAGCTCTTCCTCCTTTGCAGGGGGAAAGAGAGGCTCTGCACAGATTTGCTTTCTACTAGTCAGAATCCTGGTGAAGCAGAAGGGCCTTGTCAGTTCCCCTGCCCTTCTCGCACTCCATAGTGGGTGTGGGGAGGAGAGATGCTGGGAGCACAAGGGATGTTCTGCACACTGCACACGTGCACACATACACTCTTGTTTGGCTAGCTATGGACTTACTTGCAGATGTGGACTCCTCTGATTTATTCATCCCTGTGCTGTGTTCTGTCACACACAATGATGCAGTGTCACTTCAGTGCATGATGACACATAGCCACCAGAATGAGTGAAATGCCCCTTCTGTACTGATCTACTATACTCACCGGGCTTTTCTAAGGCAGTCGTACAGCCTGCCTCTTCTGTGCTAAGGGAGTTTAAGGCATTCACAAACTAGTGGGGGTAGGACTATGCTGAACTGACTCCATTTCCGTCTATGTCCATTATTACATTAATGGAGAGGGGAAGCAAGTTAAAGGCTATTCAGACTGAAAATCTGTCATTTGCAGTAAAGGACTTAGTCCAGTTCCCTTCATGAAAACAAATGTGGTGAAGGCCAGTCTGGCTGCACTCCCACATGCTACACACTCACCTCTTCCTTCATGCAGAGCTTTGCTGAATGGCTTCAACTGCTTTTCATATGTAATGGCAGTTTGGGTGTAGTGGTGCCGTAAAGTGATCCATGTTTGTTCTAACCTTGCGATCTGTTCAATGCAAAGAAGAGAGTCCTATTTTCATTTTGCAACTATTCTTACGTAAAGCAACTATGCTGCTTCTGGCAGACACCAGAGGGTTAATTTGGATTGATCTGTATCATAATAATATGATACCATCTTTTGTTTAAGCCTATGCAACAATTTGCCTCTTCCACTGGATCCTGACATTAATAAGTAATAATACCTTGATACAACTTAATACCCCTGAATAAAACATCCTAGTATTTAGGCAAAATAATTGTGTGTTCCTTGGGAAAAAAGCCATAACCCAATGTTCTGTTCCCCTGAAGTGGCCCTTTATGGTCATCTAGGACAAGTTTCAAATCACCACAGACCAAGATACAGCTAACAAATTCCTCTCACTCAAAAATTAAAGCAGCATTCCTGGTGCCACATCTGGCAATCTCTCCTTGCAACTACTGTATCACTTTCCTTGTGTAGTAGTAAACTTTCAGCCAAACATATAGCTGATGCAATAACAGCATGTTTCTCTGATGAGTGATTTTAAAAGGGGCCCTAAACTTAGTTTTAATGCTGGGGGGGGAAACGTCAAATTTTTTTTTACTGGATTGACAAAAAAATAATTGCTGTACCATGTCCATTTGCACACAAAAAATGCACATTTCTTTGTTTACAGACCAGTTATTCTAAGTACTCCGTGTTTCTAAAGCTGTTATTCAAGGATTAGATATGAGAACTGTCTCACAACTGGCATGTGTGAGTGGAGAATTTTGTTTAGATAAATGTTACTAGCTGAATTCAGATAACATCCATTCTTTTGGTATTTAGCATTTCTCTTTTTTACTGCTGGTTGCTCAACATTCTCTCATCAAAGTGTTAAAGTCAAAAGGTCATCTATACCCTGCAGGATCATAAAAAAAGCTTTCACCAAAGAGCATAATAAAGATATATTCAAAAAAGGCAAATTTCTGTAACTGCAAAAAATAGTTGTTTGTTTCATAACAATTTTTTTTTTAATAGTACAGAAGAAATGTCTTGATGCTATCATACCCACGTTGCTTTAAAATAAACAGACTCTTGTTCTATAAAGCAAAGTTTTTTTCTAATGCTGGCATTGAAGGGAATGAGATTGTTACGATTAAAAGTATTGTAAGTTCATAATGGCTAAACATATCTTAGCTCTTATGACCATCTGTCTGTCTACATGGGGATGGGCATTCTATAATGCCCATTCCTGTCATCTCTAAGCACTTGTCTAAGGGCTTTAAAATGTTGAAAAAAATTAACTAACAAAAATTAAACTCTTTGAATACCATAAAGGGAACATTATTTTACCTGTGGCATTTCAAGTGCTTTCATGACAGCAGAGAATGCGTACAAATCCCCCAGGCAGTCCTTCAGTTCCACTGCTACCTGGATGATCCTGTTTAACGTCGCAGCCCTCTCTTCTAAGTTTCCTGTGCAGCCCAAAATATCCACAGCTATTCCGATTGCCATGGTGTTGTGTCTAGAGAGAAGCAAGTCAGTGATGTCTAGAGTAAACTAGTGAAATGATAGGATGTGATCAAATAACAAAGGCAATACTTAAAAGCCCTTAATGTCCCTAGGCAGGATTAAATGGATGTTACTGACAATGCTGCTGTTACATGGAGCTCAGTGACAATAGTACGCTTATGTGAGATAGACCAACTATGTATTGGAGGCTTCAGGGTAACAGATCTGCCCTTATGTTACTGCACATCTGTGATGGGGTGTCCACCCCACACAGGGCCTGAAGGGATAAGGTGGCTAGGTAAGCCAATTAGCTACTTCAGCCGCACCTAGAGGAAGAGCCAGGGAGCAGGGATTAACGAGAAGAGGCTCAGCTGGACAGGAACAGGTGGGGCCTGTATTAAGCCCAGGAGCGAAGAGCAGCAAGGGGAAGTAGTTTGTAGTCACTGCCTGGGAGAAGGGAGGCGTGGTTGGGGCAAAGAGATAAGTAGCCTGCAGTTACTCCCTGGGAGGAGGGAGTTTGGGCTGGTAAACTCAGGGAAGGGGGACAGCCAGAGAGCTAGGAAAGGCTCAGGGGAAAAGCAGCAAGGAATAGGATAGGGCAGACCTTGGCTGCTGAAGAGAGGGCCCCAGAGCAGGAACCTGGAGTAGAGGGCGGGCTCAGGTTCCCCTACCAGAATCAGACCCTTAATACCTGGTTTTTTCCTCCAAGCACTCTCTCCATGGAGTTGCCTGATGATCTCCACGAGTCCTCCTAAGCACAAAGCTGTACAATATCTCCGTGTCCCAATAAATTACCTCTCAGTGGATTTCAACGTAGTATACAAGAATACTGTAAAGTGTTTATTGGGGAAGGAGGGTATTTCTACCTGGAGATATAAGACACACCAATACCAACAACAGACTGAGACTCTAGCCAAGTGTCCCAGGAGTGAAGCACAATGTAACAAGAATGTATACCTTTCAATTATGTCCAAGCGCAGTTGGTGTCCATAGGGCAATGTAATGAGCTCCAGACCTGATCTCACTCCCATCCTCCTCCTCATCTCTTCAGAGACCTCTAGTATCCTAGCAACCTGTCAAGTGAAAAAGTTCTCACACACTGATCCAGGAAGTTGACTTATTTAAGGAAAGGAGGAGTTTGATTCATTCATAGTGTTACTCTAACTTGCTGTACAGCTAGAACACTAATATAAAGCCATTAAAAAATATCCCCATTAAACAGAAACAAGCTGAGTACATTACACACAAGGAGGTTTTGTGCAGAACTTAGAAATGCTTTCCTTTAGTGAGTCCAGTATATGAAAACAGATAAGAATTATGGCCAAGAAATAAGGACTAATTCTTTGATCTGGTTTTTAAAAAACAACAACAGAAAACAAGCAGCATCATAAGGAGATTTTCTTCCAGAGAAGAGAGCTGTAGGGCTTGTGTCAAACCCACAACAGATCTGATCAAGCACTCTACCAAAAGCAGATCCCCACACATCCAACAAAAGCACGGAGTGGTCTCGTGGCTTGATCTTTGCTTTGACACTAATGCACTGTGGCCAAGATACTTAACCTCTTTGCCTCACTTTCCTCATCTGTAAAATACTGTAACAGTGCTTTTTCTTCACTCCACAGGGCTGTTGTGAGGATGAATTAATGTACACAAAGCATTCTGAATTTGGAAAGGACTATGTGAGTGCTCTGTGTCTGACAGTAATTCATACAAAAAAGCCCTCTATTTTCCCTCCCCACTGCATTAGTCCTTTGCCTTTCAAATACATAATGATTATTTGCAATTTGCTACATCTATAAGAACTATTAATCGCTATTAATCTTAATAATGTTCATATTATCTAATGAGTATTGTTTTAATGTTCATATGCTGACAAATTTCTAATCTAATCTGCCTTTCTATCGCCATAGCATCTAAGTGCCAACCTCTGTCTGCAGGACTGGATTAAGGCAATATGGAGCCCTAGGCACACCATGACACTGGGTACCCAGTGGCTTTGCCCCCCTGGACGATTCCCTCCCAGAGAGACAGGAGTGTTGGCACAGGGCCTCATGGAGAGGCCAGAGTTAATCTGCTTGGGTGAATGGATCAGACCCACTGCTCATCTCCTCCTGCCATACATAGTTCCTTACTTGAGTGGAGTTAGTGTGTGCCACCAGAGCACTAGGCAGGGCCAGCTCTGGCTTTTTTGCCGCCCCAGGCAAAAAAGCCTCCGGCCGCCCCCCCCCCCCCCCGGGGGCTCCGCGCTCCCCCCCGGCGGCCGGGGGGAGGGCGGCCGGAGCCCCGGGGCGCAGGGCCGTCCTTAGCCATAGGCAGAACAGGCAGCCGCCTAGGGCACCACGCTACCTGGGGGCACCGCTCTGCCCGGAGCCCGGACAGATGGGAAGCAGTGGAGCATGTAAGAGCAGGGCTGCTGAGTCCGAGAGAAAGCCGAATGCAGCACAGTCGGAGGGAGGGGATTGGCTGCTGGGGTCTCTGGGAAGGGGAGGGGGTATGGGTGGGGGAAGGAACTCACCTGTGAGTGTGACTTTCCCCCAGCGTGAGGTGAGGCAGGCTCGGCGGCTCTGGCACCAGTATCCTTTGTTGTCCCCCATAACGTCCATTCTTCTCCCCCCCCCCAAGGAGCACCCTTCTCTCTCTCTCCCCCCCTCCCCTCCGGCAGGGCTGGGTTGGGTGAGGTGCTGGGGGGCGGGGGAAGGAATGAAAGTGTGATCGGTATGTGATCGGACCTGAGGGTTTTCTGCTGCTGTTGCTACTATGCACCCCAAGAGGTGGATTTTGGGGTCCTGCAGTTTTCCACCTATCTCCTCCTCTACTGCAGCTGTTGGACCAGCAGGCTGGGGGGTGAGCCAAGCATGAAAGCAGTATTGTGTTACCATTTAGATTGTCATTTAACAACTTTGTTTGCCAAAAATGCTTGCTAACAATCCTAAATTCAATTTCAATATTTTTTAAAAAAAAATCAATCTCTTAGCCAAAAACAGAAAATTAAGTTGTTGACAATTATTTGTGACAAGTTTGGTATGGGGCAGGGAGTGGGCCAGTTTTCATCAGAGAAACAAAAAATGTTGACTGACTTTCCTATAGCCCTGTTACTGCTAAATAGAGCCCTCCAACCACTGTAATATGCTCATCTCCTTACTAGT
>NW_020664562.1:22395815-22408512 GCF_002925995.2 Terrapene triunguis | reverse complement strand
CAGGCTTTCTGCAGACAAGCAGACTTCACTACCTCAGTTACACCTGGTAAATGTCTGAGTGTTCCTTCACAATTCTGAGGGCTACAAACTTTATTTTTTAAATGAAAGCTGAGATTCTGATGTAATCAGACTTCAGGAGCTTGGGTCCTACACACAAATCTATAGTGTGCAGGCTTTAATGTGGCCCTGTTTGTATGCAAATCTGTTGTAATACTTTAGAATTCTGTGCTACCAATAGTATATAACCAATTCCAGACAGATGACAATCATTCAATCCCAGCAGCACAGGCAGAGAACAGGTTGTCATTTCAGGTTGCATCTAAATTAGTCTGATGGTCACAGGATCAGGGGGAATAAGCAAGATTGAAAGAGAACCCATAGGCACTTTGAAAGAGTCAAACCGAGTGAATGTAGCCATCAGAAAGAAGCATCTCCAGCCACATTTGTTACAGATCTTTTAATGTTCCATTATGGAAGCAGAGGTCTTAATTAAGTTTGCTAGGCTAATTACAGCCGCTAAGATTTCCTACTAAACTAGGGTACATCTAAGGGAATCACTTCATTCAACACACACTTTTGCTATTAGATTGAAAGCCATTCTTCTTATTATGATGGCTTTAAAATTCCATTTTTAAAACTTCTACGGTAGAAGGAGAAAAGGTACTAGATTAGTTAGATTGCGCTGGGCTTTGAAAAAAATAAGGGCTAGAGAAGTGCGATTATTAGAACTATTAGTTTTCTAAAGAGGCTTAGAAAACATGACCTATAAGGAAAGTTTGAAAAACTGGGCATGTTTAGTCTTGAGAAAAGAAGATTGAGGGGGACCTCATAAGTCTTCAAATATGTTAAGGGCTATTATAAAGAGGACTGTGAACATTACTGCATTAACTGAGATTTAGGTTAAATATTAGGAGAAACTTTCTAACTATAAGGGTAGTTAAGCTCTGGAATAGTTTTCCAAGGGAGGTTGTGGAATCCCCATCACTATAGATTTTTAAGTTGGACAAACACGGTCAGGGATGGTCTAGGTTTAGTAGTTCCTGCCTGATGAGGTCCCTTTTAGTCCTATACTTCTATGATTCTATGACTGTAAGGTAGCCAAATTCTGGCATTTCTTCCGGAAGGGTGGTGCAGAGGTGTAGCTGCTAAGTGGAGGTTCGCTGAGCCATTCTGTGTATGAGGGACACATGTGCATCAGAATGGCTCAGGAGGGCCTAGGGGAGCACATTTAGAAGCAGCCAGTGCCACTGCCTCAGAAAGAAACAGGTGTATGCTACCTCAGCATCTACTGGTGGATGCCAGCAGGTGGTTAGGGTGGGTATGCTAACCACCCCCCTACCTGGCTAATCATGCTCCCTTGGGGCTGTGGAGCCACTAGTAAGTATACTAGCATTGGGGGAGTACTAGCAGTAGCATTTTGTTGGGGAAACTGGCACAACCCGGTTCTTTCTACCTTACAGTGTAATATCCATGTTAGGCAGGTTTACCTGTCATTACTCAATACACCTGAAATTACTGCAGCACCATTTGTTCATTTTTATGGCTGACAGTAGTCACATGTCCCATTCGCCAACGTGACTCCTAAATGAGTCTTGGAGAAACTGCAGTTCTCTGTGTAAGTTATTAGAAACCACAGAGGGGGAGAAAAAGCCCTTGCTAGGTCACTGAGCACGCAAATGTTTTTTAAAAACTGACCAACGCTCTTCTAAATCTCATGCTCAGTGAGTAGCAGATGAGACAAATGCTGTATCTTTATGAGGCAAGTTTTACAGTAAACATTGGAGAGAAGAGTTTGTTTTGAGTTATAACAAACAGCACTATCCATTTCTGCCTCTGGAGGAGCCATTGCCCCCCTCTGGATATTGGGCAGGTGATGTACATTTTTTAATATAATTAGAAACAATATCACTTCTCACTAATATAGTTCCCAAATGACTGGCTGAATTAACTGATGCACTGATTTCACCTACATAGCCTCATGTGAGTGCACAAATATGCCATTAGGAAATCACTACAATGCACCATCTCTTTGGCCTCCAGCGCCCTTTTTAAACTAACAAACCCTGAGTATGCTTTCGCAGTGAAGCACTCCTAACAAGCAGCAGCAGGACTGGAAAGGCCTTTCCATTCTTTCTGCAGTGGGCTGGCTGGTGCTACCATTATTTAGAATCGATCAATAACCATTCAATTCTAATGACTATAGAAGGAGTGTAATGGAGCTGATGGCAGTAAGAAGGAAATGCTATTTGAAATGCTACTCCATGTAATGCTGACAGATCCCAGTCGTCGGCGGGTGGGATCAAACCTGGGGCCTCTGGAGCTTAGTGCATGAGCTTCTGTCACATGAGCAAAAAACCTCTTAGCTAAGGCTGTAGGGCAGACTCATTAATTGCTCTCTAAGTGGTCTCAGTGCCACTAGATGGGACAGAACACCACACCCAGAAGATGTGTGGGTTTCATGTCATTTGAATCATAGGCATTGCAATTATGACATACCCTAACTCCCCTGGATTTCATTAGACCCAGTGCTACTGATTTCAATGGGAATTGGGTGCCTAAATACCTTTGAGGATCTGGAACCAGGTTCACACCGAAGAAGTGTGAGCCATACCACTCTTTCTCTCAAATACTGTGTTTCTAATGGATACAGCACTCACAACTATCCACTTCAAATGACTTAGAATTCAAATGGGTTTCATGTTCCCTTTAAATAAAATCATTATCCTGTAAAAAGGGCTGTTTGTACTTGAATTTCTCTCTTCCTTTTTCCATGTTGCTGAGTTCAGAATCGCTGCTCAACGATTTGCCTGTATAACAAAGCCTGCCTCCTTGTAAAAATATCTGCACGCTTCTGATGCTTACCAACAGGGCCGGCTCCAGGCACCAGCGAACGAAGCAGGTGCTTGGGGCGGCCAACGGAAAGGGGTGGCACGTCTGGGTCTTCGGCGGCAATTCAGTGGCGGGTGCCTCAGTCCATCTTGGAGCGAAGGACCCGCTGCCGAATTGCCGCCGAGGAATGAAGCGGCGCGGTTGAGCTGCCACCGAAGTGCCGCCGATCACGGCTTTTCCCCCCCCCCACACCCCTCCTTTGCTGCTTGGGGTGGCAGAAAAGCCTGAGCCGGCCCTGCTTACCAAGGTGTGCAACTAGAGGATACAAATGGCATGCGAGGAGAGAACTGCATCTAAAGGCTCTGCAGCCACCTTCCACTACCTCTCATCCTGTCAAGGCCCAAAGACCCAAACAAGGGTTAGCAGAGCAGTATTCAGACAGGAAGCTAAAACAGATTGTATTCTATTCAGGTTCTTATCTCATGCCCACCATTTTGGTATCTGAGTGCCTTCCAGTAACATGAGCAATGTGTGGTGTTCTCTCTCTCTGATATGGGATTCATTCCTTCAGAATAAATACCATTTTTCCTAATCTCAGTTTCATGAGTCAGCATTTCTGCTGTAAATAAATCTACAACAAATAAAGAGAACATCAAATTTGTCTGGAATGGAGGGAAATATAGGTCTAAAATTAGGGACAACTAAGAGGGATTTTTGGTCCAGAGACAAATTTGTAATCATTCTTCAGAGGCTAAAAACTCTTTTCCAACTTTACCCCTTGATAAATCTCTGCAAATCCCCCAAGTAAATATATACATTACCTTAGTCCCAGATCTCTCCTTTAATTCTTTCAAATCTTTTTTTTTTAAAAAGCTTAATCTGGCAGGGTATCCAGTGACATGCAGAAAAGTTACTTCCCTTTACAATTATTAAAAACCAAATAATAAAAAAAAATTACCTTGCAGTCCATTCTAAGCATATGCCGGGCAATAATCTTTGGATTACTGTTGGTGAATAGCTCCTTAACTCTTTTTAACATTGGTGTTTCAAGTGGCTTGTTTTCAGGAGGAAGAAGTTTGGATTCAAAATCATTTGGTTTAAAACTGGATACTGTCTCAAGAACAGGTGCTACAAACATGCTGCCCTCTTCAGCCATCTCTGTCCAAACTGCTAATGGATCCATTGAGCTCTGTAAGGCATCATCTTCATGGATCAGATAACTTGTTTCAGAGTTCCTGAATGAGAGCAATCCATTCTCTTTAGCTATCAGATGCTCCACGTAGCTGCTCTTCTGAGACAGAGATTGCTGTGTTGCTCCACAGTCTATGGAGGTAGCAGGGTTTAATTCACAGTAGTGTGCCTCTGAACTGTGCCAAGCTAAAGGAGACTGAGGTTGCCTCAGCAAGGGCACTTTGTTGGGTTTAGGTGGAGGCTTGGGACAGAGCTGGCTGTCTGATCCTCTAAGAGCTTCTCCTACTGGCGACTCGGAAGCGACCCTCCGAACTACTGTGGGGCTTAGAGTAGGTTCACTGCCTGTTCTAAATGCAGGGGAATTTGAACATGGGCTTGTATCTACTTCAGGTAGCTGAGATGGATGCCTCGAACCTATAGGTGAAGAACAGAATCATTTTTTATGATGTAATAATAGCATCTAAGGCAATACTACATATAATCCTGAGATACACTTTACAGTTCTTTTTTTGTTGCTGTTGTTGTTTACTGGGGGAAGTGTTTCAGATCATGTAAATTCTTCATTCTGTCAAACACTGTTTAAAACGTATATTTTAAGAGATGAGCTACCAAGCAAATTCTCCTCACAAAATCCCAAATACAGAGAGCAGCTGGGCTGTAATGTCACCCTGTGGTAACACTGACAATAACCCACATCCCCACAGCACACAAAGGCTGGAAAGTCCTGGCTTGGAATAGGAGTGAGTTTGTAACTTGATCTGCCAGATAAAAACAGAATCTTATAGCTGCACCACACGAGGCATATGAGTCATTTTAAAGAATGACAAGTTTTGAAATGAAAGAAAAACTTCCTTAAAGTGGAGTCTGGGCATGTAGTGAGGTATGAAAAGAATGAACTTCAGGGATTCTAATTCTGTATCCCTAGAAGACAGTTGACTCAAATGTGGGGGAACGTGTGTGCACTGTAATATTTACACACATAGGCCCCATCCTGTAGTTAGCACACAGGCAAACATCCCCTTGACATCAAATGAGGGCTGGCTGCAGGATTCTGAAGACAGAAGTTCCCAAATTGTGGCCAACGGAGCACTTGCTGGTTGTCTGCAGAGAGCTGACTGATCACATTATGCTGGTCTTACTTCTCATTACCAGCTGCTGCACTGCATTAAAGACCCCCAGATTGTAAGGTCTCCAGAGTAGGGACTGTCTCCTACTATATGTCTGTATGGTGTCTAGGGGCCCTGCTCCTGATTGGAGGCCTCTGGCCACCATCATAATATAAATAAATACATAAATCACACATGAAATACTTTCCTAATTTTACTTTTCAGGGTAATTGCTATAGGTGCTACATAAATGTTGTTGCAATCATGAATGGGAGGAAGGCCGTTCATCCAATCGCAAATGGGAAGGAAGGCAGTTTGTGCAATTATGTCTGGGAGTACAGTGGAAGGAGAGATGCTCATGACTAGACAATCTCTCTATTAAGGTGTGGTCCACACCACAGAAATGTTTGAGAACTCCTGCCTTTAGAAATCAGTTTAAAACCAACAACACCCATTTTATTTTATTTTATTTTTCAAACAGATTTAGTGCTCTAGAAAAGTTCAAGATTGACAGCCTTGGAAACCAAAGGCCAGAATTTATCCATAGAGCTACACTCAACCTCAGTGCAAGCTTCCTCACACAGTGCTCCTGTTTGGCATAGAAGGGGGTTCCCTTACAATTTTCCCCTCTGGGTGTAGCTCGGAGGGTGGGTGTGGGTGTGGGGGGAAGGTAAGCAAAATTTCTCTGGCAATTGGGCAAGTGCTAGTAAGTCTTCTATCACTGGGGTAATGCAAATGAAACTGACCACATTCTTGTAAATTTCATATTGCTGCCGCCCAGGAAAGTTACATGGGGCAGCAGAATTGTGATATAAGCAGAGAGAGGAAGATCAAAGGAGGATAAGAGGAACAGAGTGTACAGCTGCCCCACTTCCTCTTCCCTAACCACCAGCAGTAACAAGTGGTGGAAAATAGCAGAGTACTGATTCTGCATTAGCTGCATTACCTGAGTAATAGCAGCGAAATGTACAAAATTGCATCAGGTTTACCGCAGCTGCTCAAGAAGCTATGGGCAGGACGGTATCAGTGAAACTCTTGAGGGTCTTGTAAAACTCTAGGGTTGAGATGGTGACACTGCCAAGAAGTGGACTTATTAGTGCCAAGCATAATAATCATTTTTCTGATGTGTAAACCTGATCACTAGGGTGCCATACCAAGCTGATAGGTGCCTTCGAAATAGAGTACTTGGTCTAGTAATTATAATGAGTATATCAACTTCATTTCCATGGGCCACTGAACAGTCATCAGATGCTAACTGTATTCAGTACTCTCACACTTGAGACTGTGAATTTCATGTGGGCTTCAGTCTCTGAAAATCTCTAGCATATTAAAATGTAACCTGAAGACAGGGTAGAAGGCTGACTGCCTGCTGGCATGCATCTTCTAAGGAGTTATTAGAAATCTGCCTACAGACATACCTATTGGCAGGTAGCTTTCTGACTGGTGAGCCTTTAGGGGGAATCTTTTCTCCTGGACGTGATCCAAACTAGCTGGCTGGCTACCACTTTTTTCTTTGTTTCTGAGGGGGGGAAAAAGGCAACACAACAATATATCATTAAAGTGCAGTAGGACACTTAATATACAGGCCCAATCTTCAGTTGTGCCAGAACTAAGGGGAGTCCTCAGCTTCCCACTTACAGCAGCTTAGAGGGTCCCTTATGCTGCCAGAGCAGCCCAAAGGGGCCATAGTATGGGCGAAGATCTGGCTCTGAGCATTGAGTACTGATAGTTATTGCTTTGTGAAACATGGTAATAGGTCTGTAATCATACAACATGGCAGGGCAGAAATTAATGCTTTATTCTCAACCTTTTGCATGCTGTGAACCCCTCTTACAGCAGAGGAAAGATCTGTGACTCCTTTTCTCTCCTAGCCATAAAGAGTTGTGTCCCCTGGTTGGAGTGTGTGTCACAACCTTCAGGTTAAGAACCCATTCTCTAACACAGTGATACTCAGACCTCAGCGGTTCAGGAGCCAAATTATCGATCAACATTGCCCAAAAGAGCCACAGGAGTGTGAATTATTTGTTTCATTTACTATCGAACTATATATTCAGATGACGGGAGAAATATTTAGTTTATTCTCACAGCAAAATGGCTGACCAAGTATTATTATTGTTTTATCAACTTCAATTGGTTAATAACACAGTAAAAATGTCCTGATTAGTTAATAATTAAATCACACCACTGGTTTAATATCACGTGCCGCAAACAGCTGCAGGAGACACATTAAAGAGCCTCTTGCGGTTCGCGAGCCTCAGTCTGAGTATCACTGCGCTAACAGAAAAGAAAGCTGCCCTTCCATTTCTGCCCTGGTTCAGCCACAGGAGAGTAATTACGGACATGCTTCGGTTGACACTCCCAGGAAAATCAGATGCCGAATAGTTATTTACAGGCTTTGGATGAACGACTTGTTCAGCCAACATTCAGTTTTCATAAAAGGCATTAACAGCGTCTACCAACTGCATTTCTAAGTTCAAAAGCAGACAGCATTAGCAGCCCAACCCCACTGCTGCACAGGCACCCCTCTGCGTTTGTCTGAAGTCCCACTGACTTCACTGCGACATTTCATGGGCTAACCCCTCCTCCCCCAGAGTCCCGTTCAAGTCAGGGTGGCTCCATAGAGGCATATGGGTCCAGCTGCGTAGATCAGATTCCAGGATCCAGGTGAGAATCTCAGACAATGATTTGGAATTTTTGTAGTCAAAAAGTTGCTATAGCAGTTTGGTTCCCTTTTTGCTGGCATGCTAAGACTTTTTCAATACAACACCTGAACTGGGCAGTAATGAAGAACTACAATCCATCGGCTGTCTCCTTCCAAACAGTCAGCTTTATTAGTGCACTTTATTTTAGTCCGTCTCACTTTCTCTCTTTTTAACTCTCTTAACCCATTTGTGGCATTTTCTTCACAGCAGCAGAAGAAAAAGGGCTCAACTTGAGAGTAACAACAAACCTTTTACTTTTTTTAACCTTCAATTTATGTTTAGTATTTTTATTATTTCTAAGCTACTGCACAAGCTGCACCATTATTGTATTTACAGAGACTGAGACCAATTTCACTCACACTGGTTTGATACCATTGACTTCGGTGGAGAGGCTCCTGAGTCACACCAGTGTGAGTGAAAGGAACCAGCGCTGCAGAGCGCAAACACCATCTTGCTGAGGAAACGGATCTCACTGCAAAAACCCCAAATCATGTTTTTTCAAAGATATTTTAGAGCTGATTATTTTCAAAATCTGATTACACCATTCATCTAGCTTTTTAGAATATCTGTACTTAACTGGGCTGCTGCCATATTCAAATGGCATCAGTAATCTCTGTGTTTTACATTAATATAATTGAAGACAGTTACCTTAAAGCTCCTTATTACAGCTGTTAGTCCTCTAAGGGTATGTCTATACTTACCTCCAGGTCCGGCGGTAAGCAATCGATCTTCTGGGATCGATTTATCGCATCTTGTCTAGACACGATAAATCGATCCCGGATCGATCCTGGAAGTGCTCGCCGTCGACGCCGGTACTCCTGCTCCGCGAGAGGAGTACGCGGAGTCGACGGGGGAGCCTGCCTGCCGCGTGTGGACCCGCGGTAAGTTCGAACTAAGATAGTTCGACTTCGACTTGCGTATCTTAGTTCGAAGTGGGGGGTTAGTGTGGACCAGCCGTAAGGCCTGAGCCAAAGCTCACTGGAGTCACTGGAGCCAGTGGGAGTCTTTTCACTGACTTCACTGGGCTTTGGATCAGGCCCTTAAAAATGAGTTATTAGATGAGATCGTGAGGCCTGATTCTTTCCCCTTGAAAGTAGAGGACAAAACTCCCATTGACTTCAGTGGGAGCAGGATTGGGTTCTTGACTCCCCTTTATGGAAGATGGTGGAACAAGAGAAAAGTACCTTAAAAGATTTCCTCTGGTTAAGCTGTGCTCCTGGGACTGCACGCCGTATATACTGAGGCTCAGCCTTTTTGCAGTCTCTGTTTTTCCTTCAGTGATATTGCATTCCTTTTGTCGAACTGGAGATACTCCGTACTTTTCCTCTAGACACCTCAGTGGCACGGTCCTGTTGATAGGCTGAAAAATAATTGCTCCACTCTGCTTTGATACTGGCCTGCGATTCCCCACATAACATCTCACTAACCCAGGGATGCTGTCGAAACTTTCAAGTTCGAACTGATACTGAATGCGGCAGTAGGCTTCATTGAGTCTGAGGACTGTTCTGTTGATTTTGAAATGTTGAGAGATGTTTTTCCACTGACAGGTAAGAACAAAGTTTCCAGGACTGGAGAGAGAATCCCTAATCAGGAAATCTCCATCTCTCTGAACTAGGCTTTCTGCCACCTTAGAGAGAAAACATACAAAAACAAAACCCCACATTCGGAGTCAGAAGGGGAATACTCAGCCTTGGCTAGTATCACATCAGTAGAGTCCTGTTATTTAATCCTAAATGTAAGGCCCAATTCTGGCTGCTCTGTGAGCACAGGTTTAAAACCAGAATAGACAGGATGGAGGAAAAGTGTGGGGCAGAATGTTGCCCTCTCTAATTCTGGCTCCTTCTAAACTCCAGAGGCCATTCCACAGACTTTCTGCAATAGGAGTCTGTGAGGACCTTCTAGGACAGGGCCAGAGAATGCAGTCCACGTGTTTGTGTGCATATTTCCCCAATTTGTCAAAAGAAACTCATCTGTGAAGGGGAATGAAGTTACTCAGAATACTGGAGTACATAACACAACTTTTGATCTCTCTCTCCCTCTCACACACACACACACACACACACACACACAATTACACAATTTTAGAGGACATTGTTGCAGGCAACCAGAATTTGTCTTTTAGTTATTACTTCCAGTTACTTCACGAGAGACAAAGAGCTATTCTTAAAATGGGTTTCACATATTCTTCTCTTTCTTTTGCAGTATGCACATAAAAGCTGAAAAAACCCTGTTTCTTTCTGAACCAAGCTGGCCCTTCCCATTTGACAAACATTAATTCATTAATTTTCAAACCACAGAGCTGCCTGCTTCTGACTGCTCTGCCTGATTTTCAGCATCTGCTGATGGCCCCAGGAAAGCTCATAACTGCGAGAACAGCGTCTGACAGGTGCATGTTGATGATGAGCCAGCAGGGGGAGCTCGTGATGTTTTTGGTGTAGAAGACCAAAATAAAAAGATAGCGACTCCAAATAACTATTAATTATTATTACTACTATTACTACTAGTATGCTCTTTTATAATTTCAGACTCAAGAAAGGTAGAAGATTGGAACATTTTTCAATTCTGGATAATCATACCAATCTAAATTCAGGCCAACAGCTGAACAACAATATTAGGGGACAGAGTGTAGCTCTTGTCTATAGCACAGAGGAGTATTCTTACCTCTCCTCACTGGATGGTTTTTCGTTTGTTAAAGTATAAGAAAAAGTGGATTTCTTCCCTCAGTTTCATTTCTCACCAAGGCATATTAAGTAAACAATATCAGACACCGCTTTTCTCTCACACTGGAAGGCATTCCGGTTCTATTGAATTGGGGACCTCATGCAGACTGTATGTAACACTCCAGTGTTAACCTGTCTGTGTCTGTATATGAAAGCCCACAGCTTTGCCTGTGAAGGGAAGATCCAGGAGGGACATACCTGCCGAGGAATGCGTCCATGGTACCAAGCATGGCTACGTAAGTCTTCGCTGCTCAACAGCAGCTCTTCCTCTAACTCTTTCTTCAGCTTTTCCGGGGTGTTGTCCATAACCTGCCTCTCCCTAGAAAACTGCAATAAAGATTAAAAGGTTTGACTCTGCCAGGTTTAGTGATTAACATTTTATATCCCTCAAAACTTTCATGCCATATGTCACACGCTCTGCACTAGGCACTGGAACATGCCGGGTGCTCCGTTTAAAAAGCTGACCTGCCTTTGATCTCTAATCTGAATTTACAAAAACTAGTGTCAGGTGCGCAATGACGACACACTGTGCTGAGTGCATAATAAATGGCCCATCTGTGCATCAAGAGATAACATGCACCTACTGAGCCACTTCAGTAATTGCATCTTGCCAGTAAGAATTCCAGGTACGATAAGAAGCAGAGATGGGTCCAAAGCCGCCGCCCCAAGACTTTGCAGTTTAATTCAGATCTGAACTTTGCTCTTTTGCCCCATTCTAAGAAAGAATATCCTAAACTATCAGGACAGATACAGGGTGGACAATTCAGTATTTACGCTGCATGTGAAATATCTGCCTTATTAGAGGCAATTTTCCCTTCAAACACTTAATTCTAAGTAGAAGTACAGACTCATTGAACCCTGCATCTTCAGGCAATTCTCCTTATTCCTTCCTGAAGACAGCAAAAATCTTAGCTCCCATTAGGACACCTCCCTACAATGTGTAAGGTCTTCTGGGGGATTCCTCCACCTCTATAATATACCAACCATAAGATCTTCTGTGGGATTTCTCCCCCTTTCAGCAAGCACAGGATATTCAGGGGATTGCCATGTCCCTCTATTCCCAAATGATGTACCGCTTCCATCTGGGGCCCTTAGTCCTTCTCTGGAGTGTGACTAGGGTGACCAGATGCCCCGATAAAATCGGGATTGTCCCGATATTTAACCCTTTGTCCCGCATCCCAATCGATGTATGATGGGGACCCCATTTGTCCCGATTTTCAGGTGTCATGTTATTGATTTGAACTGGGACCATATACAACATGGTTGCAACCAAAGTCCTGTAGTGGCACCAAATCTTGCATAAAGGGGGTCAAATGAGGTGTCTAAGACAAGGTTATGGTTTGCTGGTTATAATTATTCTGTCTATATGTGTGTATCAATTTTGTAGTTGAAGTTATGAATATTGGCTCTATACTGTCTGTATTTCAAACTTATGCTATGCTTCTGGGAGACATCCCTGACAAGTTGGTGTTAGCTCTGCCTAGCCTGCTGGATGGCCCATTAAGGACCATCAGCTGTACAGCTGACCGATGGAGAGAAGGCAGATACGCCTTGTAACTCAGCAAAGTATGCAGGAACTTGCCCATGTGACTCCAGACTCCATTTTTGTAATTTTCCACAGTAAGAACAAAGAGGTGTTCTTACACCTGGAAAAGACTATAAAAGGCTGATGCCTCTCCTCCATCTTGTCTTCAATCCTGCTTCTTACCTCTGGAGGGACTTTGCTACAAACAGAAGCTCTACACAAAGGACTGAGGACCCATCCCAGCTGGGGATGTATTCCAGAGACTTGATTTTGAACCTGCAGTTTATTTCATCACTGCTACAAGCCTGAACTAAGAACTTTGCCATTACTGTATGTAATTGATTCCATTTAACCAATTCTAGCTCTCATCTATATCTTTTTCCTTTTATGAATAAACCTTTAGATTTTAGATTCTAAAGGATTGGCAACAGCGTGATTTGTGGGTAAGATCTAATTTGTATATTGACCTGGGTCTGGGGCTTGATCCTTTGGGATCAGGAGAACCCTTTTTCTTTTACTGGGTTATTGGTTTTCATAACCATTTGGCCCCATAACGAGTGGCACAGGTGGTGATACTGGGAAACTGGAGTGTCTAAGGGAATTGCTTGTGTGACTTGTGGTTAG
>NW_020664562.1:22336927-22395415 GCF_002925995.2 Terrapene triunguis | reverse complement strand
GGGCCAACGGCACCCCAATGTGTCCCGATATTTTACTGTTGTGATCTGGTCACCCTAAGTGTGACTTTGGTGATCCATGAAGCCTGTGGCTTCTTCTCCAGAGAAACAATAAGGATACTGTTGTCTAGTTTTTCACAAGTTCTCAAAGGGGAGAAGTTCTTTGGACATTCTAACTTCCTCCGAAAGGCCTGTGAGTCAAACCCTACATTTCATGTTGCTGAAATTCCTACAAAAAGCCCCAGATGTTCAACTATCAAATATTTTAATGGGATTCAGCTATTTGTGGAAGCCGACATGATGCTCCATTGATCCTGGAGAGAGACAGATGTTACCTCCAAAAGAAAAAAAAAGCCAGAGCTAAAGTGACACAGAATGTTATGCCCCTGATAGGAGGTAGGTTACCAGGAAACAATAATCACAGAAGTTTTTTCCCCCCATGGCCATACCTGTTTGTTTGTTTGTTTGTTTGAAAAAATTATTTGGATGGGATCCAAGGCTCCCGGATTCCTTTCACAGGACATTTTGATTGAATGGTGCATTGTTTATAAAAAGCCTGGAGAACACTGCTGTTCACCCACTGATCACAGTCTTTCTATGAACACTGTGCTCTCTAAAGTTTCCACCATTGCTTCCTTTCAGCATATAACGGAGAGCAGATGTTGTGTGTTTTGCGCTCTCATCAACAAACCTTGGTGCAGTCTGGAATAGACCAAGTTACAACCATTTGTTAGAGAGCATATTCTTGATGGAAAAATGTCAGGAGAGGTGGGCGTTCTGCTGCCCACATCATTTAAACAGATTCATTCTAAGATGAATTTTCTTCCTATCTCTTCCAAGGAAAAACTATGTGCCTTTTTAGACAATAAATAGTTGAAGATTTAGTTTATACAGTTGAGGTCAATGAAGCACAATAGTAGCACTTCAAACCCCCATGCAATTTTGTTTGTCAGCCACGTTACCATGCTGTTTACACAGGTAAACATGGTTAACAGGGATACTCATGTTGTGCAAGAAGGGACAAGTCCTGCTCCTTCTCCGGCAGCCAGGATGCCACTCTGGGGGTTGGGTGAACATCCTATACATGGAGCTCCCCGCACAGCAGCATGCAGTGATGGGAGGGCACAGAAGGCCACAGCTTGGGTGCAGAAAGAATCATGCAAAGGGCTGCGGCAAGGACTCTCGCCACTGAAGTAGAGGAGTCTCCACAAATCAGCTCCCTGATTGCTTTGCAGCCTGTAGGGAAGAGGATTTGTAGTCTCTCCATCCCTCACAATACCTCTGTTTGGCGCCTGGCTCAACTAATGGGGCCAAGCACTCCGTGTAAGATTCCTCCCACATGCACTTTATAATTTAGAAAAACGGGGGCAGAGATATAAACAACAGGCCAAGTCATCCCTCCCTGCAGTAAAGCAGAGTAAATGAGCATTGCACCGGGGATCTTCAGAGGGGTGGGGTGGATTAAGCCATCCCTCCTGTGGCTGTGGAGCACTAACCAAGCCACTTTTGCAGCTGCTACTTCAGCCCTCCACAGCTGTTTCACTCTCCCATGAGGTGCATGTGAGTGTCTGCGCATGAGTGAGTATCCAGTAGATCAGCAAATTGGCAGATCCACTGGACTCAGCTCCAGCACCCTCATCACATAGCTGCCCAGCGCAGGATTTGCACCAGTGATCTTTAAATACAAGGGAAGGTGTGAAAGATTAAAAATATTATCCTACAGTAAATGGGTTAAACTAAATGAGATACAATTATAGCATTTGTATGGACTAAGGAGGCGTACTGTTGCATCTGCGTGACAACATCATGCCAATTATAGATTTGCAGTTACTTAGGGAAGTTAGTGTACAAATCTAGGATGGGATTTTCAAAAGTAATTAAGGGAGTTAGCTTCCCAGTTCCCATTTGAAGTGGATAGACGTTGGGCACTTAAATTCCCATGGGCACTTTTTAAAATACTAGCTCAAATCAAAATAACTCAGTGCACAAATGTAATTCTAAATATCTGTATGTACATCTACTGTATTAGATGGAACACATTTATCAGACAGTATTTCTGTCGTGTACTTGTTCATGGATTGTAGCTCCTAAATAAAGAGTTTTGATGCAATCTATTGCTTACTGCAAATTTTCTGGATATAAAAAAGCAGGAGTTATATTATTAATCAAGAGTCACTCTAGATATGAGTGCATTACAGTGGTGGGGGACGCTATTACTATATAATGGAACATGACTTTGTGACATGCCACAGGACCAATCAGGATGAAAGATGCCAGACCTTCAGCTCAAGAGTGAATTTCATTCATAGTGAACAATGCTGACAACTAACTTTTATCTTACAAATGGAGGCTGGGTTATCTACCACAGCTGTTCCAATCAGGATACAGGAATATATTTAATATAATACAGGAAATAAATAGTGGGTAACTGGATTATTCACTAGGTTTAAAATCAAAGTAATGAAACAGTGTGCTCATCAAGTTACTTCTAGCATCATCATAAGAAAAACATTTTTAAGGAATCCAACTTGTCCAAATAGTTAACATTCATGATCAGCCTTTTAAACTCACAGCAAACTGGAACCTAGAATAGATTGTAAACTCTTCAGGGGAAGGACTGAGTCTTCCTATGCATCTGTGCAGCACCTACCACAACAGGGGCATCCTACAGACAGTACTACCACTTGCCCAAATCTATTTATAGAACTATGGTGTTTGTACTTAGAGAGCAGCAGCAAATAGACCATATATTAGACTCATTTTTCTTAAGTTTTGTTTTTTTTTTAAATTGACCAGCATTTGTCTTAATTTTGTGTCTTGGACAGAGACAAGCACTTTGTCAGCAGTTATCTAATAATAATAAACAATAAAGAGGTTTGAATAGAGCGTTGCTTCTATCATACATTTGCAGAGAGATGGAGTGGGTGATAAAAGTCTTTTCAGCCTCTAAATATGATGCTATTATTCCAACCCGTGTTGTGACATAACTCACTTGGGCAGAGAAACAAGGAAGCCTGCAGCTCAGATTCCTCAGGATCTCCAAGCGGTAATAATAACTCCTTCATATGCAGCTCTGATACTGCAAGGAGAATCATGTAGGGAAATCCCTCTGCCCAGGGCCGGCTCCAGGCACCAGCCGACCAAGCACGTGCTTGGGGAGGCACCTTGTAAGGGGCGGCCAATCTTGGGGTGGCGGGGGGCGCTTGGGATTTTTGTTTGTTTGTTTGTTTTGTTTCGGCGGGGTGGCGCTCAGGGGTATTTTATTTTTTTTTTGGTTCGGCGGGGCGGCGCTCAAGGTTTTTTTGTTGTTGTTTTTGTTTTGGCCGGGCGGCGCTCGGATGTGGTGGTGAGTGGGATGTTTTTGTTTCGGCGGAGTGGGGCGGCACTCGGGGAGGGGTTGTTTTGGTGGGGCAGGGCGGCGCTGGGGGGGGTGTTTCAGCGGGGGGGGGGGGCGGGGGGGGGGTTGTTACAGCGGGGCGGCGCTCTTTTGTTTTGCTTGGGGCGGCAAAAAAGTTAGAGCCGGCCCTGCCTGTGCCTGCACAGAGCCACGTTGACTTCATTAATCCACAAGGGCCTGCCCAAGGGATTCCCTCAGTGGTGAATTCTGCTAAGAATCCCAATGGGAACACATGGTCCCAAGCTTTTAATTTTCAGCAGAACATTTCAAATCACCACTGCAATTATTTTACCATTTTTCCAATTAAACTTGCAGCATTTATCACATTGTACTAAGGATTTCCCCTCAAGTCTCATTAAAGCTAGGATCACAACCTGCCATTAATTCCACAGGCTTCTTTTTGATACTGTATGTGATTTCACATTTCAAAGGCAAATATAAGCTGTTAGGCGCAATGAAGATTGGAAAATACCAGTGAAGTTCAAGAAAATCAAATTCCAAAAGATCCACTCAAGTTTTGCCTGTTTAAGCTAAACTATCAAAAGTGACTTGGATTATCATCATATATTATATGTATGAAATTTGACAAACCTAGTGTTCTGGGAAGTTCCTATTAAAATATACTATTCTCACATCCAAATGAAAATGATTATTTTTATTTGTGCAGATGGGATTCTTCCAAAGAGACCTCTTTACTACAGCAGGCCCTAGTTCTTAATCCTCCATTCAGAACGAATCGCATTAGGATAATTTTGAACTGTGCCCATTGCTCTGTAGCAACTTTGGGCAGGTCTACACTACAGCCTAAAATCAATATAACTTACGTGGCTCAGGGGTGTGAAAAAGCCTTCCCTTACACCCCAAGCAAGGCAAGTTTTGTGCTGTTCCATTGACATAGCTTCTGCTTCTCGCCGAGGTGGAATAATTATGCCAAAGGGAAAGCACTCTCCCTTGGCATAGTGCGTCTTCACCAGACCCGCTGCAGCTGCGTCGATATAGTGCTGTAATGTAGTTTAGCTTGCCCTTTGTTTGCAAGCTAAACTCATAATTGTTGTTTATCCTGTAGACTAACGGGTCAGATTCCACTCTCCCCTACACCAGTGTAAATCTGGAGCAACTCCGTTAAAGTCAATGGAGCCACATCAGTTTAATACCAGAATGAGGAGGAGGAGAAGAGTCAGGCCCACTGTCTTACATACATCATCAAAACTTACGTTGTTTCTACTTTGGAGGCTTATCTCAATTCTAATGGGAAGCAATAAACCAAATCTGGTTTCTATCTGAGTCTGAGAGACAGGTACTATATAGTCAGAGGATGGGTAGAACAAATTGAATAATTTTAATTTGCACTAAAAATGGATAGGAAGTAATGATAATAATAATAAAACCTAACCTAACCTAACCTAACCCAAATTGGCTGGAATTATGAAGACACAAATGGTTTTCTTTATAAGATATATGTTGGAAACTGTTCAAGATCTTTACTGCACAAAATCTCCAGATGCATTTTTGGTTACCCAGGGGATTCACTGTCATATCTCTGTGTATCCCGTTGGTAAAGTATTATTTACTCAAAGCACATCTAAGGACTGTTACAGTTGTTTCTGTAGGTCTCAACTTTCCTGATAAAAGGTAACCCGAAACCCTGATGAGGTTTTCATCAGACCATTCGCTAACATCTTCTGCTCATGCAGCTACCCTTATGTCCTTCATCCTCATGATAGTATTTCAATTATTTCCTGCTGCTATGGGCACAGTTTAGCTAGCAGACATTTAAATTAGTCCCAAGAGGCAGACTTGGTATTTCTGATTCTTCTTGCTTTGAAAGGAAAAGCTCAACTTTTGAGAGGGCTTCAAAGCAGACAGCAATCAGACAGCAATATTATGATTAGAGATCAATGAATCAATTAGGGGGGAAAAGGGGGAGTCACGTGAATCAGGAATTGAACCAACCCCACACCTTGCCCAAGGTTCTAATAAATTCAGCTACATATCCCTCAAACCCATCTTCTCCCCAACCCCCCACAGTCCTCCTGCCCTTGGTTAAATCCATCCTGAAGTCTTTGCTAGCCTAGTTGCGATCTTCAGATCTCACAAGTTCTGGCACTTCCTTAGAATAGATGAGGGGAGGAGGGAGGTATGCTCTGGCTTCAGATATGGGGAAAACCCAGAATTCACATGAGTTGAACAGAGCAGCTGTCCAGAGTGCTAGTCTGAAGACTCACAAAGGAATAGTAGCACAGGTGAAGGGGATGTTGGGGATTTGGGAGGTGAGGGAGAGCAAGACAGGAGAGGATAGGAGATAAAACAGAGGAGAAGTACTGAGAAAAAGAAAGGGAAAATTCACAAGGTCTGGAAAAGCTTCCAAAATGTAGGGAGTGAGTGGGGCTCATCTGAATCCAACCCCAGTTTTCTGAGGTTGCTCCTCTCTCATAATAATAGGAGAAGATTTGGCCTAGATAAGATGACAAGAAAAACTCAGTATTTGCTGTAAAACTTGTGGCCTCTGTATAAAATGTACACTTACTGCAGTAAGTTTAACCCTGCCCTCTTTTGACATTTGATTGTAAGTTCCTGGCACTGCATGTATAAAGATATTAAAAGGTATTGGATACAACAAAACATATTTTACAATTCCCTAGCCCCTAAACTACTAAACAAGACAGACTTGCATCAAATATTTCACATGTATAGGTGTAATCACCTGCAAAAAATATCCCTAATGGGATGCTATTTGGGATTGGACTCATTAAGTTTACTATTTGAAAGCATTCTGTTTGGTCCTTATTCTCTTCTGCCCAGTGGTTTTATTGCACTTGGCAGATAGCCTGTAAAACTGCAAGCATGCAAAACCCAGACTAATTTCAAACACTACTTTGGGGGAAGTGGAGGGATCAGAGACTCTCTTGCTAAATGGTACATCTTGAACCACAGCACTAACTTCTCTGCATAGGATTTCCCCTAATTCCTCGGAAAAATGGAAAGTGTTTGTGGGACTAAGATGGTGTGTGACAGATATTGCAACCACATGCAACATCTTTGGGGACCATAGTATATTAAGTGTGTGAATGGTTTATGTATCACTGTGGGCTGGGAATTGTATGCACCACAGGGAGAAGGATGCCACAACTCCTCCATGAACTAAGAATAGTGGGGGGTGATCACTCCGGGACTGTAAACACCTCTAGAGAGGTACCAACCCCTGGGGAGGCTTGCATATACTAGTTCAAACTGGATTTTCCAGAGACCAACAGATAAAGAAAGAGCTTTTGGCATAAAAAGGCTGTGTTTAAACAGACCCAGTGCCTTCTTTCTGATCCAGCAAATGAATAGGACTTTCTGTGCAAGGGCCCCAACCCTTGCAGAAGGATCTGGCCTACTAGAGCCTCATAATACTGATGCATGCATGTTCTTTTATTGTTTTTAATGTTTTCCCTGTAATACTTTTACCTGAGGAATAAATGTGCTTGTTTAGAAGAAGCTGCGTGTTAACTGGTAGCTACTGTTCATAGCCCTTGAAGGGAAAGCAAAGCACAGGTGCTGGCCTTTAGCTAGCCTGGCTTGCTGGGGATATTGCAGTGTAAGGCAGGGAGCTGTGCAGCCTCAAAATCCCCAGTCAGTAGGGACTGGGACAAAGGTCCTTAGCCAGGGGTAGGTGATGCCTGGACACCTGAGACCTGACTGGGCATTCCTAGACAAGGTGAAACTTTAAGTAAATGAATACAATGGCAGCAGCTACAAGAGGGGCACATCTTGACTATAGCATATAGCCCATGTTATTAGGTCAGGTACTGGGGAAATCCAGAGGAGGAAAGAAGTTTTCCCCAAGGTAGCGTTCCAGGGCTGATACTGCAGACGCAGGGCTTCAACACACCCTGCAGCTCCTGCACTCCCCAGTCATGGAGGAGAATGGCAGGTGGCTACCCATTTCCACACTTCACAGAAGGTGTGGACCCCTGCATAATCTCCCTGAAACCCATGCCCCGGCACAGTGGAATCACACCAGTTCTAATGAGATCAGAGCCCTCTACATGTAGGGGTGTGGGAGACAGAATTTGGCCCAAAAAAGGGAGACATAAAACTGTTCTAAAGTGAATGATGTAACTAGGCAGGGCCAAGCCCAACTGCCATCTTATTTAGGAGAAAGTTTTGAAGTTCAGACTGATTTAACTCTCCCTTTGAGAGGTCTCTATTTGGCCATCTCAAATGTAGAGAGTGAATCAATATGTAGATCTTAAACTGAGCCAAGTGAACTCTAGCATTAACCAGAGACCTGAACTAAGCCAGATAGAGTAGAATGACATTTTATGGAAAATCCAAATGGGCACTGGCTGAAGAATCTTGTATCTTTGTTGTCAGCTGGGAACTTTTGGAGGAACAACTAGTGAAAAGTATCAGTAATCAGGCAAACTTCAATCATCATCTCACTGACTTTCTTGAAATTCAAGTACTGGTAAGTCACACAAGCTGAGTGTCCACCACAAGGCAAGGAATGTGAGGCCTTTCTGACATTTATGGAGATATTCCTGAATGGAAGAGCCACATGAACATTGATCTGGTTTATGCCCAACAGGCATACAATACAATATCACAGGGTTCAGTCCAGTGCTCACTGAAGCCAACAGAAAGAATCTTATTGGCTTCAGTGGGCTTTGGGTCAGGCCTATGTTGTACAATCCTTAACTCCAGTAAGAAAATAATACCCTCCCCACAACCAACTGTAAATATAACTTAATCCTTAATTCCTGAAATGACATCATTCACAGACTAGGGTATATGGTTCACCTTTAGACAATGGAGCCTAAAGCTCTGAATTCTCATGTGTCACAATCCTAAAGTTCCTATTCAGCTGTTGAATGGTACTTGCTCAGGCAAAATTCCCCTTGATTGCAATGGGGATTTTTGCCTGAGTAAATCTTAAGGACTGCAAGATTTGGCCCAGTGTGCTTATGCAAATATACCTGAGAAATGCTTATGTCCAATCTATTACTAAGAAGCCAAATGCTGATGTATGAACTCAAGCAAAGTTCCCACTTCAGCAAATGGGAATATGCTGAAGCAAGTACAGAGTAAAAAGTAAGCATGGAATTTAGAAGTTAGAGCAAAGAAGGAAAATGGTGGTAACAGGCACAAAGTAGCCTTGGATAGTTCTCAAACATAAAGAGAATCCTTTACCTCTTTTCAATTTATATTAAGGAAATAATGTCTATTTTAGCAGCATAGTCTGTGGAACTTCTTCATTACACCCACTATAGTCATGCTCAGAACACAGTCCGTGGAACTTCTTCACTACACCCACTATAGTCATGCCCGGAAAAAGGCTGGGGTAGCACAGATATCAATTACATATGTGTTAGAGGGCATGTGGGAGTGGAAACCTTATGAATTATGTAAAAGTAGCATGAGAACTCAGAGAGAGGAGCTTTCCCCTTGAAAGATCTTAGGACATGCAGACAGATCAAGAAGGAAAGAAGATCTTTTCAACACGATTTTTTTTTAAATCAGCCTTGATACCAAGGGTGCAAAACAAACCTCATGCAGATCCAGAAGCAAGTCAATGGGGAACCAAAGTTCAGAGAGTTATGTGAAATTTCACAGTATCTTGGTAAGTTATTTCTTCCCAGCCCAGCCTCTCCAACAACAACAAATGTTATGCCAAAAACAAAGATCCAAAAGCTGGGCTGTGGCGACTTGCTAGCTCCTGGTAGCAGACTCAATATTCTTCACGTGAATGCTGAAACTGGATATGTGAAGCCCAAAGATACCAGTGAATCAGATTTAGATTGTCACATAGTGAAGAAATATTAGTTAAAAATCACCATCTATAAAAAGCCATTGCAAATGCCATCTTTCTCTTGGATGAACTTGCAAGAGTGGCCTCTTATAAAAGGCTGCCTGCCTGGGTTACATTCATAACATTAGGACATTACTGGATGATGTGGTAGCTCTACATACTGGAAGTTTCAAAACCTGGCAGCCATGAGAACTTGAATGGCTTTCCCCTTTTGAACAGCTTCAGATGAGGGTGACTCATGAACAGCTTCAGATGAGGGTGATTCATCAACTGTATAATTAGGATGTTACGAACAAATATAATACTTGAACAGGTTCTCCCCTTCCAGTCGTAAAGAACATATTAACTCAATAGAAGTTGCAACACGTTCAGGGCTAAGATGTCTGTTTACCATTTTTACCATGGTTGCATCTGAATTTCCAGATTCTGAATCCCAAAAATGACAGATAGAACTTTTAAAAGGAACCATTTTCACTGGCTTGAAGCTCACATAATAAATGAGCACAGGTTAGGGGGAAGGAGCAGTGCCTCTGCCCATTTCTACAGACAGCTGCCAATCAGACTGCAGTTTTCTGTAATTTGCAGTAAACATCTGAACTAGCTGTTGATCCTCATTCTTACTTACTGTTAGTAATTGAACGGGGGTGCACTTACTAAAATACACACACACCATCATCACGGTATAGCGTTATTAGGCTATAGAGTTTCTGAACTAAACATTATGTTGGACTTTACACTCCAGTAACTAAAATACCACTTTAGCTGCTGTATTTCAGATTTGCAAGAGTCACAAAGGTAGGTATAATGCATTATCAGTGCTCAGACCCTGTACATTTCACATTTCCCAGTGCATGTTGGGACATATATCAGTGTCCATGTGCTAGGCCAGATTCTGCTCTCAGTTACAGCTCAAGTCAGTGCAGTTACTGTGGATTTACCTCAGTGTAACAGAACAGAGTTTGGTCCTGTGTGTCAAATGCATCCCTGGTATAACTCTACCGATGTCAGTGGATTTATTCAGGATGAACTTGTCCTCGGTAACTGCACACAGCTGATCCCTAACAAAATTAAGGATAAATCTCATCTAAATATAATCTATTTCCATTGAAGTCAATGGGTTTACACTGGTGTGAGAGAACAACTAGCCCTGAGTTCTTATCAATGCTGGCACCAAAGTGCATTGGCGTGCTAGAGAAAAGAGGCATTCAGCTCCCCATCTTGGATCCCATGTTCTCTTCCCCCCTACCCATTTCCATGTCTGACTGTTTTCCCCAAAGCAAGGGTGACCCATTTCCAAAATGTAGGCACTTCTTAAAATAGCAATTCATTGGATTTAATTAAAGATAAATCAGCAGTGCCTTCTGGAACACATGTATTGAAATCTATTTTAAATGCTGGAAATCTCTTTAAATAGAACCTTATTTTTGAAAGAGACCAGCTGTAATTTGTTTCTGCATAAAAGGCTTTATTCTTTTCCCATACAGCAAACACTATTAATGTTTCAGTTTCTCCAGAGACTATATGGATTAGACCAAATGGAAAATTACCATGACAACACCAGTGTTATTTTAGATATTAGAAATTCATGCCAAGTCAAACAAAGGGCATGGACGAGAATGATCGTTTTAATTCAGTTCTGATAGCGAACAATAAACCCCAACTTCATTTTGAAAGTTGTAGAGCAACAGAATTATAGTGAGAACCTTTAAAATCCCAATTAAAATTAAAAGCAATAAAGTTAATGGGACAGAGTCTCCTTTCTTTGACACCAGTGACTGCTTCAATGTGATTGCATCAGTGAAAAAGGAGAAGAGAATCTACAGTAGGGTCAAATTTTCAAAAGTGCCAAAGTGATTCAGGAGCCCAAATCCCCGACTGTCAGGGAGACCGTCTTTAGGACCTTATGAACATAAGTCTCACTGAAAGTCACTTTTGAAAATAGGACTAGGCTCCTTAATCACTTTGGCACTTCTGAAAATGTGACCCCTAATATTTTGAAAATGGAGATGAAATCATTCAGGACGGTATAGGATTTTGTCCTGGCAACCATACATAGTGAATGAAAGGTGAAGAAAAACTTAATCACCAATGCACAAAACAAACCTGCACTCTACTGAATGCAGTTAGCTTGGTCTGGTGGGGCACCATGCACCTATCACTCACTAGCACTGTCAGCAGCATTAAAAGGCTTGGGAGAGACACACAGCCCGCCTTCCTCAGCGAGGTAGCTGTTTGATGTAGTGCTGGGCATTTGATGGAGTTGAAGCAAAGGAGGAAGAGGCCCCAATCATGCAGCTACATACCAGGCTCGTGAAACAATCTGTAGCATGCGTTTTTGTTTTCAAACATAAATCAGGGACTAAGTCTGGGTTCTAGGATTCATTTCAACACAAACTAGTCTGTAATAATTACAGGAAGCCAGTCTTTAAAACAATCTTAATGTCTGCATTAATTACACTGTACAGTGGCTGCACTGTGTCTAGGTAGTGAAGGCATCTCCATCAGTGAGGACACTGTCCAATTCTAATCACAATGACAATACCTGTTTATGCCAACAGATGCTCATCTCTGAAGGCCTCAATGCATCTTCTTCACACAAACAAGCAGCCATGTGGGCTCACATATCTACAAACTAAACCCACGAGAGCAGCACAAATGGAGAGCCTGTTTATGTGGTTTGGCCTCTATGGTTTTTATTAGGGATGGGGCTGAACAGTAAAACTGATCCAAAGCCCTTTGGGGAGACTTCGATCACAACTGATTGTGGCTCATATGGAATGTGTCCCACTCAATGTCTGTAAAGCATTTAGCACATTTAGGATATTATATAATCTCACATTTTAAATCTACAATAAAATCGGAATTGCCTGTAGGGTTTTAAAATAATACTACAATAAAAGAAAAACTAGTGACCTTGACCTAATACAAGTGTATGAGATGCTGCCACTGAAAAGAAGTACCTATTCTTTATAGCATTTTGGCTCCTTTGGACCAATACTAAGGCTTAACTAAAGCACTTCCGAACACTATTACCTGAATAGAAAGCAAAGACTCTGAACACAGTGGGGTAAATTCTCAAATGTAGGTGCTTAAATTTAGGCACCTAAATCTATATTTAGGCATCTAAATCAAAGTGGTCTGATTTACAAGGTACTGAGACCTTGAAGCCATAGGTGCAGGAACTAGGTGCCGCAACCCCTGGCTTGAAGTGGTTTCCATCATATACAGGGTTTAGAGTTTGGTTCAATGGCTCTCAGCCCCCCCACTATACAAATTGTTCCTCGCCCCTGCTTGAAGTTACTATTTAATTCCATGGGATCTGCTGGTGCTCAGTATCTCAAACTCAAGGCACTTTGATTTAGGAGCCTAAATACGGATTTGTGCATTCAACTTCAGGCAAGTAAGTTTGAACATTTTAAAGCCTCTCCTTCAGCCAAGAGTACACTATCAAAAGGTACTTCCATTATATGACCATCACACACTGTATCTAAACGTCATTTTAAAACAAGCACTGTTGAATATCAACTAGTATGCAGTATAGTTACTGTTATTGCAGAAGGGCACCTACCTTAACTCCAATAATGGATTTACGGTGATAAAAACAGCAAAGAGCTGCTATGAGAGTTTGAAAAACATTACAATCCTTAGGCATTTTCAAATCCTCTGTCCTGTGGACCCTTTGGATTAAAAGTAAATGGTCACCACCAGCAACTTTCAGGAGTTACTTGTGAGCTCTTTTGCATTGACCTCGGCCTGCCAGGGCTCATACACTCCCCGTTACTCACACATCAATCTGGGACTGTTTCCTCAGCTAATGCTGATACTATCAGTTCAGTGGCTTCTGGCATACTAGCTTGCAGCCTGCCATGTAGAGAGTGCCAGAATCCTCATGTGATCTATTACACTCACCAATGAAATTCTAACCCTCTGAGAAAGTGCCTCTATTTGGGTATCCCCTTGGATCAGAGTTGCAGAGTACAAATTATTAAGCCACAAGCTCAAGGCAGACTCTTCTCAGCAACGTACAACACCTGAGTCACTCACTGCACTCCTAAAGGTTTGATTGCTCACTCCTGCTGTCTCTGTTCAGTCACAAAGTATCTACATGTTACATAAATAATTCTGTTCAGCACCCAAGTGATAAGGAGAGAGAGGGAGAGTGGTTGCCTAGGGCTTGCATGACTCTGTTACTCTTCATCATCAAACAAGATGTTATATCCTTAGAGTGTAGATAACCAAGGAAAATGTCAAATCTGTTTATTTTTAATTAGGAAGCTTCAGGCAGCCAGTCACGGGAAAACAATTGGGAGAAGACAATTACATCAGCACAGCCATTATTAGCAATATAGCTAATGCAACCTTTTGGAGTTTAATTAAGATCATCAATAAACAGCCAGAGCCTGGTGCAGGTCCCACGTAACTGGGCAAGCTGTTAGAAAGGAGAACATACGTGTAAGTTTGAAAACTCTTCAGCGTGGAAATAAAGTTAAACTTAGTCCTCACAGAAAAGGAAGCTGTCATATTTACATACACGCTGCTCTTCTCTTAGAGAGCACAGTTCCATCCGGAGAGCTCTGCAAGGCTGTGGCTGTTAGAGTATTCCCTTTCATCTCTTCCTTTTAATCTCTTCTCGTATTGTGGAAAAAAGTAAACAAAGCATTGCTGATTGGCTCTCTCAACACGGTCGTATTTCCTCTTCTCCTGCTCTTTTCCTTTCCAATGCATTAGTCCTAGATTATGCTCATAATAAAGAAAAAAAGCGGCACTTAAAACTTTCCTCAAAAATATACGGTCATAAATTGATTGGTTTGTATATGCACCACTGCCCTCTACTGGATGGAAGCAAAACTGGTCAACAATATGTCTTAGTCCCTGTATAATTAGGAACTAGCAGAGACTATTCTTTAACTCAAGTGTTAGGGACCTGTACTTTTGGAGGAAAGATTGGATTTCTATACAACTCCATTACTGTGACAGTCTGAGTGGCTATGACGTGCAGCACAGCAATAGCTGTGAGATTCCTACATGAATATGGAATTGTTACAATATTTTAAGAAGTTAAAATCTATAGTACCAGTGGAGAGGAAAATATTAGGAAATGAAGGGTGAACGAAGGAAATGGCTGAAGGCAAAAAGCTGGATTTAATTTAAAAAATAACTAACGTCCACAACATAAATAGCTTCTGGAACTCACTACCACAGGATACTATGGAGGCAAATAGTTTAGCAAGATTCAAAACAGGATTGGACATTTTTATTTATGACAACATCTGCAGATGTTTAATTTTAGTCATTTAATTTTAGAATTGTTTTTTTCAGCCAGTAGTTACTGAAACAGATTCACTGATGCTTGTTCCAGAAGCAGCTCAGTGGGAGGTGGTTTTCATGCAAAGCTCCTTTCCTCACAGTTTGCCTGCTAAGATCAACTACAAACACATATACTAAAATAAAGAAGTATCAGGGGGTAGCCGTGTTAGTCTGTATCCACAAAAACAACGAGGTGTCTGGTGGCACCTTAAAGACTAACAGATTTATTTGGGCATAAGCTTTCGTGGGTAAAAAAAAGCTTATGCCCAAATAAATTTGTTAGTCTTTAAGGTGCCACCAGACTCCTAGTTAAAATAAAGAAAAAGCTCTAATGTCCAGTGGGTGCCCTCCTGCTCCTGACCAGGGTGTGAGTGAGAGCTCTCAGAGACTCGTGTGCAGAAACACTGGCTACTGGCCTGTAAACTCACAAAGTGTCAAAAAAAGCCATGGTACCAAAATGTGGCCACTTCTTATGGATACAAAGCACAGCAGGGTTCACTTCTCTGAGTATTTTAAATGGAAATGAATTACAGAACACTGCAATTTATACAGGGCTGGCTCCAGGCACCAGCACAGCAAGCAGGTGCTTGGGACGGCCAACGGAAAGGGGCGGCACATCCGGCTCTTCGGCGGCGGGTCCCTCAGTCCCTCTCAGAGGGAAGAACCTGTCACCGAATTGCTGCTGAAGAATGAAGCGGCGGCGGTAGAGCTGCCGCCGAAGTGCCGCTGATCGTGGCTTTTTTTTTTTTCCTTTCGCCGCTTGGAGCGGCAAAAACGCTGGAGCCGGCCCTGAATTTATAGGTCTGATCCTGCAACCTATCTCCTCTAGTGTAGACGCGACAAAATCGATCCCCTATCGCTTTGCCGTCGACTCCGGAACTCCCACCGCGGCGAGAGGCGGAAGCGGAGTCGATGGGGGAGTGGCAGCGGTCGACTTGCCGCCGTCCTTACGGCCAGGTAAATCAACCTAAGATACACTGACTTCAGCTACGCTATTCGCGTAGCTGAAGTTGTGTATTTTAGGTCGACCCCCCCGCTAGTGTAGACCTAGCCTAAGAAACTCCTTCTCAAAACTGCACCTTCAGCTGGGCCCTGCATCTCCTCTCACACCAGCTACAGACATTCAAAACATCTATGGAGGATTCAGACAGAAACGGGCATTGGGAAAGATCCAGACATTGTCTTGGAGTTTGGCTTTTTTCATGGTCAGGTCTAATTTAGCACACATTATTCCGTGACCATGGAAACAAGGGCATTTCAGGCGACCTATGGTAAACAGCTATTCAGTTAGTTGCTAAAAGCTAGAGAAGTTTAATAATGCTGATTCCTTAAGAGGAGGGAGTGAAGGCTTAGGACAGCAGAGAGGGGTAGAGCACGTCTGATGTGGGTATTTTGTAAATGGCTACTCAGTATCTAGGCCCAGTGACTAGAGTGTAGTCCAGACATCCAGCTATAAACAAGGATGATTACTGACCCTGCACCATGTATATGTATTCCCATGCCCACAGCCATTTTACACATACAGTCATGTCTTAAATGACAAACTAATAGTTTTGTAAACTTCACTTAGGGCTTGTCTACATGGGGAAATTTATTGAGATAATTATTGCAATATAATTATACAGCTGTAGTTTTACTGGTATAACTCACTGCGTGGATACTTATTCTGGAATACAAGTGTCTTTTTCCAGTTTAGCTTTTGCAACTTTGAAAAATTTCCTCATGTAGACAAGCCTTTAAGGCTTAGAGAACGATTGTACCAGCTCTGCTCACGATCAGTGATATCTTGCCATTCACTGGTTTCCATGGGGCTCTATGGGGTGAGGCACTGCTCGACATGAGAGGAGGTGGCAGAATCGGGCCCTTAACGAAGAGCAGCAATGGCCAAGTTCTGCCCCGATATATATAATTGACTTGAATGGGGTTTAACAAGCTATAAGTCAGAATTTGGCCATAGATTCCAAATTTGACCCAGACCAAGTTCAATCTCTTTCGGGTTTTCAAAGACAAACCAAAAATCACAACCAGAGATGGGAACAAGGACAGGAAAAGTCTATGAGATTTCCCTTACGTGGTTTCCTTCCAAATCTTCTGAACAAGACCTGGTTGCCACTCTTTCCTTCTCCTCTATAAAAATAGAGGGGTTGGCGCTGTGCCTCCAATAGATCCCCAGTGGGCCCAACCTCCTGACTTGAATGTGTATTCACAGATATAATTGGATGTGATTTGGCCCAATATGCTTTGATGTGAAGGTGCGTGTTTCTCTTTGGAAAGGCTCGTCAAGCAGCAAATATAACAAAGCTCAAGTATTGCATCCACAATCTGAGATGAACAGCATGGCACAAATCACAAATAATAACTGGCAACTCATTCCTTCCTGTCTGTGAGAGTAAAGTAAAGAATCTGTTCAGAAGTGACTACTCACAGTGGGTGAGTGCCAGAAATAATGATCCTGGCCCTCAAGAAAAATAATACTGTCCAATTTAATATGACAACTGCTGGCATCCTTTACAAAAACAGCAGTGTAATTGTCAGGAAATAAAGACTTCTTTCTTTAGATAACGAATACTGCATCATTATACTGAATTAATCCTAGCCACCAAGCATATAAAAATGGGATATTTGTATTCATCAAGGCTTAATGCCAGTCTTGCATTGCTCTGTTTGTGTCCGTGAGAGAGAGAGCATGCACATATGCACCCCCTCCACAAAGAGTTAAAGAAAAGTCCATCTGCTTTCATTAATTTGAGAACAAAGAACGCAGGACATACCTACAAGATGGGGGACTCTATCTTGGGAAGCAGTGCCTCTAATAAGATTTGGTGGTCATGGTGGATAATCAGCTGAACATGAGCTCCCAGTGTGACACTGTGACCAAAAGAGCTAATGCAATCCTGGGATGCATAAACAGGGGAATCTCAAGTAGGAGTAGAGAGATTATTTCACCACTTTATTTGGCACTGGTGCCACCACCGCTAGAATACTGTCTACAGTTCTAGTGCCTACATTTCAAGAAGGATGGTTGATGAATTGGAGAGGGTTCATAGAAGAGTCACAAGAAGGATTAAAGGATTAGAAAACATGCTTTATAGCGATAGACTAAAGGAGCTCAATCCATTTAGTTTAACAACAAAAAGGTTATGGGATGACTTGATTACAGTCGATAGGTATCTACATGAGGAACAAGTATTTAATTGGTCCTTCAATCTAGCAGAAAAAGGTACAACACAATCCAACAGCTGGAACTTGAAGATAAAAACTGAAGTTTTCAAACTGTAAATAAGATGTAAATTTCTAACTGTGATAGTAATTAACCATTGGAGCAATTTACCAAGGGTTGTGAGGGATTCTCCATCACTGACCATTTTATAATCAAGATTGGAAGTTTTTCTAAAAAATTTGCTCTAGGAATTATGTGGGGGAAGTTCCATGGCCTGTGTTATACAGGAGGTCCGAATAGATGATCACAACGGAATCTATGGCCTGGTGCGACATGTTACGAAGACACAGGACTGGAAGCTGGCCTCTTTGCGTTGCACTGCTGGCACAAAGCAGCCATAAAGCTGGTGTAGCTGGTTATGGGAGAATCACCAGAGTGGGAGGGAATCCTCTGTTAGCGAAGAAAAAGTATAGCAGCTCCTATGCACTGCCACATACCAGTAAGCTGTTTGTAGTCAGCCTTTGGGCTGCTCTAATTTACACAGGGGAACCAACTTGGTGCATAGATGACCTAGGAAAATAAAGAATCCAAAAAAGTGGTCTAAAGCCATTTTTTCACCATCCCATCCTGCATACATCTTGACAGCAACCCACGCTCTGAGTTGCTGAGTGCAAGAAAATAAATTTCCTGTGTCATATGCCTTCAAAATGTCAACTGCAGACTTAAATTGTCCCCCCACTCAGATCTGGGACTTTTACAGCTCCTTTACACTGTTCTGGCCAGAGATGCCAAACCCGCGGAAAAAACACAGAAATTGGGCTTGTTTTTGGCTTAATTGGCTTGTGAGTTGCTTGTTGGCTATTTTTTGGCTTGTAGCTTGTTTGGCTTGTAGCAGCTTGTTGCTTTTTTTTTTTTTTTTTTTTTATCGGCTCCCAGCAAGCAGGGGCAAGGGGGGGAGAGAATCAGGGATGCACAGCAAGGTGCTTATTTAGTCAGGGTGCTTATTTACCACGTGAAAGTTGGCAACTGTGATTCTGGCATAAAAGGCCCAGGCATAAGGGACAAGGGTCTTATCACCATCCAGGAACTGAAGTACTGCAAGAAGAGACGATCCTGCATTTCAACATAATAAATGGCTCATTGAAATAATTTATAACAACCTTATGAAAACAGACAAATACTTGAAGTAAGGACAAACTCGTGTGTAGCCTAGCTTCACTAACAATCAGTCTACACACTCACAACTAAGATAACATGCTAAATCAGAAGGCCAACTGTCTGGGAACTGTTCTCATTTATTCATAAAGATTTTAGCCTTGCAAATCAATTATGTAAAATAGTAGATTGCATCCCATAATGCAGGGTTGGGCAAACTTTTCGGCTCAAGGGCCACATATGGGTAGGGAAATTGTATGACGGGCCATGAATGCTCATGAAATTGGGGGTTGGGGTGCAGGAGGGCTCCGGCTGGGGATGCGGGCTCTGGGGTGGGGCTGGGGATGAGTGGGTGGGGGTGCAGGAGGGTCTCTGGGCTGGGACTGAAGGGTTCGGAGGATGGCGAGGGAATCTGGGCGAGGGCAGGGGTGTGGGAGGGGACCAGGGGGCCAGGCTCTGGGCAGCACTTAACTCAAGCGGCTCCCAGGAACAGCAGCATGTTCCCACCTCTGGCTCCTATGCGGAGGTGCGGCCAGGCGGCTCTGCACGCTGCCATGTCCGCAGGCGCCACCCTTGCAGCTCCCATTGGCTGTGGTTCTCGGCCAATGGGAGGTGCAGGGGTGGTGCTTGGGGTGAGGGCAGCATGCAGAGCCCCTTGGCTGCTCCTACACATAGGAGCCAGAGTGGGGACATGCGGCTGCTTCCGGGAGCCGTGCGGAGTGGGGCAAGACCCAGACCCTGCTCCCCGGCTGGAATGCCGGAGCAAGGAAAGCCCCCAACACCGCTTCCCGGCGAGAGCTCAAAGGCCCGATTAAAATGTCTGGGGGGCCATATGTGGCCCCTAGGCCGTAGTTTGCCCACTCCTGCCATAATGGAATCATATGGATTTCAGCCCAAACCAGATAAAAAAATGGGTTGAGACACCTCTTTTAGTCCATATTCAATCAGCAAACTATTCAAACATTTGAATCAGCCTCACATGTTCTTCAGTGAAATATAAATATCCTGATCCCATTTTAGGTTGCTCTCCAAGAAAAACAGCTAGAAAGGCTGTACAGACAGGAAGCTGGATATAAAGGGGAATGGCATCAAAGCTAACTTCACATAGTGCAATGTTCAATATCATAAATTTCAGATTTTATATAACATGCAACCAGTCACCAGCATGTCCTGATGAATGGCACTGAACTACTGACACCACATGGGATACAGGGTACTGCAGTTTACAGCAAGCATACATGAAGTCTAATCATGGTTATAAATGCTACAGCTATAAAATGGCATCTGTAGGACTCTGAGCAAATGTGTTATGAATGGAACCTGAAAGCAAAATTAACCACATGATTCAAAAAAAATCCAGTCTGAAGCATCTAACCCCTAGGATGGCAACACTCTTAACTTAAATACAAGAATTTCCCTTTCCCTTAACAGGGCCTTCTTTATTAACATGTGAGAAATATACAATGCAGCCCATTTGTATTGGCCATCATTGCCGTCAGCAGAGCTCCCACTCCCCATTCTTCCTGGTTCTTAGTCCTGTCCTATCCCCTCTGTTAATCTTCTGAGAGAGATGCCTCCACACAGTGGCACTACCTCCCTAGTTATTCACAACAGAATAATGCACGTATTTTACAAAGTGCAAGTCATAGGGAAGGAAGGGCGGGAAGATGTCCAAAATGGAAGGGGGTGAAGGCACTCCTGAAACTGCTACCTAAAACTAGCCCCTCCCTAATTCAACTGCATGTGGACCTAAATTAAATATACAAAAGCCTGATACCAAAGACCCATCACTCAGCGCGCATTCTGCCACCTGTGTATAGGGCAATCCTTATTGGGACTGACCTTTTCTTTCCCATACACTCTCCTCCCTGTTACCTTTGCTTTTTGCAGGCTGTTGTAGCTGTGGCTTCTAATCATAATTCAGTAGACATCACCCCGCCCAAAAGAGCACTTTGTTCCACCTAACATTCCCCCACCTTCTCTTGCAACCCAGACCCACTTGCAACTCAAAGAAGGAGGGAAAAGAATGGAACTACAACATATTAGGAGATCTTGAAGCAGGTTCCCCCTCCCCCCGCCCCAATGAAGTGGGTGAGACACACCATGTAAAAGGAACAGTTTTATTCCAATCAGATGCACATATAGAGAAAGCTATAGCATCATGCTACGAAAGACAGGGAAAAGGAACTTCAGCCTTAAAGGACCACTCCTTGAATAGTTATACAGCCTGAAATTATTACCATAATCTGCCTGGCAACAAATTACACTCTAACTCCCCCTTGTGGCTCTGCAAAATCTGTTACAGGAAAGTACAGCTGTAATCTGGTTTCCTTCCAGATATGAAAGAGAGTCAAACACAGGCTTCTTGCCTTTTCTACACTAAACAACTGAACCATTGTTGAACTGCTCTCCTTGAACGAGTGTCGATGACAGTATCAGAGACAAAACCATTTCCAACACCATGTCAGGATCCCTTGGATGGTGTGATCCACTCACATGGATTCAGCTACCACCTTTTACCATCCTAGGTAAGATCAAAGCAACACTCATTGAACGGGGAAAATGTTTTGAAGAACAAGCCAGGATACTCTCTTCCCTTTCTTCAAAGCTGTCTGCCCCTATTGGTCACAGTGATGCCAAGCCTCAGCATTCTGTTCAATTCAACGCTTAGCCTAGAAGATTAGGTACCATCAGTGATGAAAAATGCCATCTTCCAACTCCAGCTTGCTAGGGAACTTCACTTCACCCCTTGCTCCCAAATAAGGTTCTGGCCACACTGATCCATGTGCCTGCCACCTCCACACTGGATTACTGTACCTGTATCTGAGGCTGAAGGAGACAACAATGCCGGGCCTCCAATTCCATAATGGGACTGGCTGCCACAGGTACATAATACGGTTGCTTTGATCCCTCCTTCAGCTCCCAGTCCACTTTTCTTGTTAGTGCAAGTCCTTTGTCCTGATCTTCAAAATAATCAATAGATCAGGACCTAGCTGCCTCAGTGACCATAGTTCCATCCATTACTCACCATGATCACCTGCACTCCTCTGGGACAATACCGCCCACAAAACGCAGGATGAAACATGTGAGAACCAGAGACATTTTGCTCTCACTCAATGGAAACAACCCCAGCAGCCAAGAAAGGTGCAATATAGAAGGGATAAGAGTTCTGTCCCTTTATGGATGGCTATCGAAATCCAGCTCTACTGCAAATGATTAAATTATTTCATGTCACAGAGAGAGGAATAAAATCAACTCAGAACACATTTTAGCAACAATTCCACTTCCAGGTGACACCACCAACAAACATGTAATCAATCAATTTTCCACTGTGTTAATTAATAAATCAATTAGTTCATGTTTGCATGAGCCTTTGAAAATTAAAAGTGTTGTAGAGGTGCTATGTATTACATACTGCATTGCCTATTCAGTGCCACACCTCACCCCCACTTTATACAACATGTAGTGACAGGACTCATGGTAACAGGAGGCCCATGAATGACAAAAGAGAATGAAGACCATAACATGCATACTGGGATGGCCATTACCGTCTTCTCCCTCCCCCCGCCACCATTATTATTTTATTTTATTTTATTTTATTATTTTTAAAGAAATGCTCCTGGCCTAGAGCCTGATGCAAATCCCAAAGTCAGTAGGAGTCCTTCCATTAACTGTAATGGGCATTGGATCAGGCCCCGGTGCCCAATGTCTATCATGTCAATATAAGACACATTTTGTTTTCCATTTCAAAAATAATCATGCAAAAGATAACGATCTTCAATACAAATTTATGATTTTATAAGGTGCATGATTCTGAACCACAAATAAAATCTTGTGTGTTGCCGTTCCTTAAAAGTAAACATCGTCCTGTATTTTTAATTTCTTTGAAAAGCAGGTGGCCACTCTACTGTTACCCATACTTTTGCCTCATTGGCAATGCCATTTTGATTCAGTGACCTTATTAATAGCAGCATGACTCTCAGCATTTGGAAGCCATAAATGTGGATATTTTGAAGAAAAATAAAGGACACTCCAATTTCTTCCAATGAAATACATGGGAGGACTAAGAGCATTGTCATGAAACTCTGGACAGCAGGGCCAGCTTTAGGCTGCTTCCCCCGAATCGGGTCCCGCGCCTAAGAGGGCCCCGCGCCCTAAAGAAGAGCGCCTAACTTAGGCGCCATTTTAATTTTTTTACTCACCCAGCGGCGGTCCAGGTCTTCGGCGGCACATCGGCGGCGGGTCCTTCACTTGCTCCGGGTCTTCGGTGGCATTTTGGCGTCGGGTCCTTCAGTGCCGCGGAAGACCTGGAGCGAGTGAAGGACCCACCACCGAAGTGCCACCAAAGACCCAGACCGCCGCCGGGTATTCGAATCGGGCCCCGCACATACTAAAGCCAGCCCTGCTGGATGGTCCCTGAGACACAGAAACAGGTGGCATGTTTCATAGAAATACAGACTTTAACCGAAGATATTTACTGCAGAGATTTATGTTTTATCTCACAGCTCCTGGAATACTTCTTCCCTCCAAAAAGTAGCACTTTTGGCCAATTCCAGGGATAAACAACGATGGAAATTGGTTTGCAAAATTGTTGTTTACCACAAAAGAATGACCAACAAGAGATGTGTGGCTTTTGCCATAGAACAGGGAGAGATGTTTGATGCCTTTACTACAGATAGAGCTGCAGAGGAAGAGGGATTTGGTGGACTGACCATGTGTTTAAGATTCAGAAGTTCCTGGTTTCTACTGCTAGATCTGACTCACTTTCTCCATCTGTAAAAATGGGTTGATAATAGTTATCCACCTCAAAGGGGTGAGGTGAGGATTAATTAGTTAACGGATGAAAGCACCATCCGAGCTCTAAGTATGCCTACTGGCGCCAAGGTACCATAGAAATTGGCGCAATATACTTTTACAGGCAGATAGATTTTCAGCTCAAAGCTCAGCTATTGCAACTGTAGTGAATTTATAAGCTTTGATGTTTCAGGATCAAACAGAACTTAGAGTTAATGATTAAAAATAAATAAAATCAGAATGTGGTTATTAAAGAGTCAGTGATTTATAATGAAACTACAGAGATAAGATTATTCTTTAACATGCAATCCTGGAAAGTAAATGACAGTCACAGAAACATCATTTTATGCATACCCAAGTCAGCAAAACTACAGCAGTATGTAAGAATAGGCATTGCTCTATACACCAGAGTCACCAATCCTACCTGCAGCAGTAACGCAAGTGGAGAGAAAAAGAGTGCAAGAGTCAGCACTACAGAAAGATCACCCAATGAAAGGTGGGGGGTAACTTTCTATTAATAATGACTACCATCCATTCTTGGGTGAACTAGAACTCATGAGTTGATTATCACTCAAAAGAGAGAGAATTCTAATGCCTACCGTGTATTCAAACACCGATCTTAGTGAGAAAAATAATCAGGAACATCTAGGCATGGAAAAATCAAAAAGACTAGTGTAGGAAATTGTCTACTGGCCAAGCATGAATTAGACATGCAATAGGAAATTGTATTATATAGTTTTACATAGTGGTAGGCACACTTCTTGCATATTCACTGGGGGAAAAACAGCTTGGATTTAGGTCACTGTAACAAAAAGAACTATATGTGAATTACTATTTTCCAACTTTTCATAGACTTACCTGATGTCAACCACATCAACAAAAGCCGTGAGGATACCCCTGAAACCTATATTTGCATGGGTAAAATTCCAGCAACAATCATGGACAATATTATTCCATTGAGAAATTAGAGGGATTTCCATGAATTTAAACATATAGGGTGCAATTTTCAAAGGCGCCTGGGGGAGTTAGCTACATAGTTCTCATTACATTTTAATGGGATTTGGGCATCTAACTCCCTTAGGCTCCTTTGAAAATCCCAGTTGTAACTATTAGACCAAATACAAATATCAAATATCTGGGCTGATAGAGCTTTTGGGGGGGAACAGTAGAAACAAATATTTAAAATTTTAAAAATAGGGAATGTTCATCCTAAGAAACACAAGGCATATATGGATCCAAAAATGTTTAACAATATAGTTGTCATTTTCCACTTTGCCTCAGAAAAGCACTCTCATTCCACAGAACAGATTCCACACAGGAAAGCTTTAAATCTTCTGACAGCCATGCTGGAAGTAAATGACTGTTGCTATAAACCATCTAAGTGATCATCCTTTCTCAATTCTCTTTATTTTTTAAAAAGTGAAAAACTCTATTCAGTATCATTCTACCGACCTGCACTAGAGGGCAATGCATACCATCAGGCACTCCTCAAGTATCAAATTTTCAAATACTTTTTTTTTTTTTTTGTCTGGAGAGAGATAATGAACTGGCTCAACAATCGTCTAAATTACTGACAATCTCTTCTTTCTGAACTGTTTTGGTGATCCACAAAAGGGTTGTGTTAAAGCCACGTTTTCAGGTGAAGTTCTGTTGAAAAGTTAAATATAAAAAAACTCTTTCTAAAAAGCTTCCTGAAGTGACGTTATAAAATAGCCTCCATGCCAGTGGGTTTCTTCCAGTTTGACAGTTTGTTCATAGTTACCACAGAAGCTTTGTAAAGTATGTTTAATCAGGTATGTAGGAAGATTTTCAGATTTCTACTAATGGAGGCATATCCTGCATGTTGCTACCCTTATTATTTGCCCTCCTATCTGTTGCAATAGTTGCAGCAGCAACAGGGGCTAAGAAACAAAACTGGAAAATTTTGGATCTGAAAAATCCTCTTGCTGCTTGGTGTTGACAAATTCTATTGGAGTCTCCATCCCAGCTCTGATTCTTAATGGATAATGCTCACGGACAGGGTTAGAAATCTGGCAAACTCACTGCTCACAAGTCATAACATGCATCTCATTGTGCAAGTCTCCAGAGGACAACATTAAACAGAAGCTCATTTTATCAGCATGAGCAGATCTAGATGATGCAGTTGGGAGTTTTTCTGGAATGGGCTGATTTCTGGACAGGGTGAGGCTTCTGTAAAAGATTATCACAGTGTCTTGGGGGAGTCCTCTCAAAACATCTTCAGTGCCACAGTGAAAGGATTCTTTCCCAACCCTTTAACATTTGTGATGCCAATAGGTTGAAAAAAAATATATTTTCTTCCTACTATTCTCATGGAACTCTTTCCAAATGGTCTTTTTGGCATGTGAATGACCAACAATGGCAAGAAAATCAGTAAGAAATCATGATTACTGCCAATGTCCATATAAGAGCCAGACAGCTGCAAAAGTTAGTTCTGTTTTAATTTGGGAATAGTAATAAAAGGTTGGTCTCTACAATATTTTGATTTACCACCCAGGAAATGTCCCCACATGAGCCGCAATGCTTCCTGCAGGGGAGATCACTCTCTAAAATACTGGACCGCACTGCAAAGCTACAGGAAAAGTAGGCTGACAGAGGCTCTGATGCCAAGCAAAGTTTTGTTTTCAGATACATTAGGGTTAAGCCCTCATAATGCTGCTGCCATCGCTATAACAGTGTGACTCTCTGGGCAAATCTCACAAGTAAGATGGAATAAAACCTATAGAAGAAAAAAATACAGTTAGGTGATATGGGGCTGGGGTAAGCAACTCATTTTCAATGGAGCATCACAAATGAAGGATGACAGCACTGCAGTTGTAACTTCCTTATGGAAGTGGTGAAACTGTTTCTCCACATTGATCTCTAAATATAAACTTTCTTCATGACCATACTCAGCAGACAGTCAGTCATAGATTTTGTAATTCTTTCCATTGAAGCTTTAATGCACATTTCCAGAGTAAGCCCACAACTCATCAGTGATGCATTAAATTATGATTTCTGTCACTATCAGCAAACTGTATGGAAACACTGTGCAAGATTTCCATGTAAGGAGGCAATTAATCCATTCTTCCGTCTTCCCACCCTCTCCTAGCTACAATAAGAGAAAATAAACACTTTATTACAAAACCTCAAAGATCTTAGTAGTGGATAGGGGAGTGGTGGGTGGCTATATTTAGTTCATACAAATTTGATTGCAAGAGCTCAAATACAGTCCTGTTACACATTCACAGCTGGCACCTTTTGATCCTTTCGCCCATCCCCCACAGAGCGATGGAGTTTGTTCTGTGGATGTGCAGACTCAGGCACAAAAAAAAAAAAAAAACCAAAAAACCACACTCCCGGCACAGGCAGCCAATGGATCCATTATTTGGTTCATAAAACTTGTAAAATCTCACAGAATGTACAACGTTCTATTGTTTTTATAAATCTCTTTCATGACTTTGTTAGCAGCCTAACTCAAAGTAGACTGGCCTGTTTTCACTTCTGGAATAAAAGGGTATTCTGAAAGAGCCATTTAACTGTGGCCATGGTTTCAGCAGTACTGTGAGCACAAAGGAAGGGTTGAAGTCATGTTGCCACTTTTCAGTACTCAGGCTCCAACACATCAGTACATTTTTTCCCCTTAGAACTGGTTATGCATAATTAGCTCTCTTTTTATCAACTGGATGACATAATGCATCATTATTCAAGATGCAGTAAACTGCCATTTGGGAACTTTAATTTAGATTCAAGTGTGAGAAACTCTATAACGTGCCTATAGAGTCTTCTCTGAAAAAGAACATGTTCAAAGGATTAATGTTACAAATGAGCAGTCTAAAATATCTGCTGTCATTGAGCAGCATTAATAGGAAGGAAAACGAATCCTTTTGCTGTCACTCTGGGTAGAGCATTTTCTAAACAGGTCCCTCAATTTACCTCTAAATGCAACTAATTATTTACTTCAGCTCCAGACACCAGTTTTTGGCAAGGAAAGAAAGTATGGATGAAAAACTAAAATGATACAACAAACCTACAAGGGTGTGTTAAATAACAGATTATAAACATCTCCATCTTTTATGGCGACATCTGGCTGCAGCTCCTGGTGTGCGTCTAACACCACTATGCTTTGTTTATTGTGCAGACACTTGGCGTATTGTAATTTTCTTGAATCCAGCCAGTAACTATATTATTTTTTTTCCTTACTCCACAATGAATCCCCTCCATTCTATTTAAAACTGAATTGCAGCTCATCTGGGAATGTTTGTCATTTCCAAGCAGGAGCACTTTTTGAAACAAGTACTCCACGGAAACAAGCATATGTTCATACTACAGACTGACAGAGCCCAGTTCACAAATAGAGGACACTGCCAGGAAGGAGGGGGAGCTGGAGGATTCCCAGCATACCCTGAAGGAAGGAGGTGGCATGCAGGAAACTCCATACAAGTCCGGTCTGACCAGCAGCAGAGACTCAGAGAACTGGAAGGGACCTCGAGATGTAATCTAGTCCAGCCCTCTGCACTCATGGCAGGACTAAGTATTATCTAGACCAGTGGTCTCCAAAGTGGGGTGCGCACGAGGATCCTTGGGGTGCGCAGCAGGAGGAGCACTTTTTTGTGTGTGTGTGCGCTTTGGCAGTTCGGGCGGGAGTCTGGGTTGTTTTTTTTTTTTTTTCTTGCTTCGGCGCAGCAGGGGTTGAGTGCTCAAAAATTTTTTACTGATAGGGGTGCGCGATCAAAAAAGTTTGGAGACCACTGATCTAGACCATCCCTGACAGGAGTTTGTCCAACCTGCTCTTAAAAATCCCCAATGATGGAGATTCCACCAGCTCCCTAGGCAATTTATTCCAGTGCTTAACCACCCTGACAGTTAGGAAGCTTTTCCTAATGTCCAACCTAAACCGCCCTTGCGGCAATTTAAGCCCATTGCTTCTTGTCCTGTTCTCAGAGGTTAAGAACAACAATTTTTCTCCCTCCTCCTTGTAACAACCTTTTATGTACTTGAAAACTGTTATCATGTCCCCTCTCAGTCTTCTCTTCTCCAGACTAAAAAAACCCAATTTTTTCCCTCATAGGTCATGTTTTCTAGACCTTTAATCATTTTTGTTGCTCTTCTCTGGACTTTCTCCAATTTGTCCACATCTTTCCTGAAATGCGGCACCCAGAACTGGACACAATAGTCCTGTTGAGGCCTAATCAGCATGGAGTAGAGCAGAAGAATTACTTCTCGTGTCTTGCTTACAATACTTCTGCTAATACATCCCAGAATGATGTTTGGTTTTTTTGCAACAGCGTCACACATATTTAGCTTTTGGTCCACTATGACCCCCAGATCCCCTTCCGCAGTACTCCTTCCTAGGCAGTCATTTCCCATTTTGTACGTGTGCAACTGATTGTGCATGATGTGTACACGCTGTTTCCCCCTCTGGATCCCAGGACTCTGAAGGGAGGGTATGCTGGTGTCAGGCCATGCAGCTGGAGTCTGGGGAAAAGGAGGTATAAGTGTCTGAGCTGTGGGGGGGACCCCACAGCTGGGCTTTGAAGGGAGGGGTGGAGGTGTCTGGCCCCAAAGCTGGGCTCTGTAGGGAAGGGGTTACAGGTGTCTGGGACAGGGGGCCCCGTGCAGCCCCCTCCACCATCCACCAAATACCCACCTCCCAGCACACACACACAGACCCCTCCAGCATCCGCCAAATACCCACTTCCCCATACACACACAAACCCCTCCAGCACCCGTCAACTGTACCCCCTCCAGCATCCTCCAACTGTACTCCTCCTCCAGCGACCCTTCCCCCTTACCTGGGCAGTATCCTCTCTTTGGAAACCTCTATATGGTAACTTTACAGAGGCGGGGTGAAAAAATTAGAATCAACTAAAAGACCAGAAGGGCAGAGTTTTCCCCCAAGATGTGCCCAGCTGGCATGTGTGACACACCCAGACTGAGGTGCCCAACAAAAACATAACAGAGAAACAGGAACTGGGTTGTCATAGAGGTTTCTTTAACTCTACTCCCAGGGGAATCTTTTTTGTTGTCTTTATTGTTACAGACAGGTATTTTGAAATAAATAATCAAAATTATTGAAACTGGAGTGATTATATTGTGTTATTTTGAAAATAAAATATGCAGAATTTTAAAATATTGTGTGCAGAATTTTTAATTTTTTGGTGCAGACTTCCCCCAGGAGTACAGTGTAGCACTTATGTGATATTTTGGAAAAGCTGCAATTGGTGGGAACCAGCTTTCATGCTGCATTTCGATTGCACATGGCTATGTTATCATCTGGGTAATGCCAACAGGTGCAGACTACTTGAACGCAAGGGAACTAAATCTACCCCATTATACACTGGTTTTATGCCATAGTAGATGAGAACAGAATCACATGAAAGCCCTTTTCCCCAAAGAGTTTACAATCCAAACAACCTGATAAACAATGGAGTATAAGAAAATGTAGCATGAATGGTCACATTTTCCATGTGATTATCATTAGGATCATACTTTATGTTTGGGTACTTATATTTAAATTTATTTTCAGCCATCTAATTTAACACTTTGCAGTAGGAAGGTCTAAGGGCTTGTGAATGGGCTCCCCGGTCCTCTCCTGGAAAACCCTGGCTGGTAAGTCCCCTTGGTGAATTGAGCAGCACACAGGTCCACCAAGGTATCTTCACCATGTGCATTTATTGTTTATCTCCTTCTTAAGCTCCAGGTACAATACAGCCATATAGCGGCAGTTATGAGAAGCCTCCTTTCAGCACCCTGGTTTAGCTTTTTAAATTGCCTGCTTTCCTTCCTGGGTTCTCCAGCTGGTGAGCTAATTACCTCATTAACTCATCAAGCTACCAGCTCTCTCCTACCTTCAACCCACTCAGTGCCCTACTTGTTCTAGGTGACCAGGTGCTGGCTTTAATAGAGCCCAGTTTGAAGCAGCTCATGGCACCCTGCCACAGGGCTACAGAGCTATGTTCTCTTGCATGCATCAGACAGTTTGGTCTTAGGAAAGTTCTCTTGCTCACAGCTAGAACCGCAGGAATCCTATCTATTCTGATATCACATATCAACAAAGTGAAATGCTCTTGGTGCTCTTTTTATTGATTTTTTTCCCTTCCTCATTTTATTTACTTCTAAGGGTTAATTTTGTTGCTTATCTCTTATCAGTGCCACTTCCTTCTATAACAGGCTTGTGTCAAAGATTATCAAATAAAAAGAGGTGAGGTAACTAATGGAAAATCTTGAGCGTGCTTCAACTCCATGAGCTCAAGCAAAGCAAACTAAGACTTTGTGCCTCTTGCCAAATACACTTGTTAAGTGCAAACTGCAGTGGTGGGTAGGAGCACAGCTGGATGCTACAGGAACCTCTGCACTGAACTTTGGGACCTTACAGGGACTTTATTGTTCTGCAGTTTACAAATACCACTTTCCAACTATAGCATCTTTTATCCAAGGAGCTGGGAGAGCTTTATAAACATTATAATATATTAATCCTCACAAGGTGAAGTACAGCAGGTTATAAATAAGCACAATGAAAAAAATTGAGAAGACACAAAAAATTAAAGATGCAAAAACCAAAAAGATTTTTAAAAATGTTTTTAAAAAGTTTAAAAACTACATTAAAAGAAAATTAAAGACTAGCAGCTATTGAGATGTTCCCTTCTTTGTGCAACAAGTTCAAGAATGAATTATTTCTTATTCCTATATGTATGTTTTAACTAGCTATTTAGAATCCTCAGGATTTTTCCAATCGGGATTTTTATTCTAAGGCATGTCAAATTCTAGGCCTAAACTACTTGACAGTTCATTAAAATGAGGGAGCAGGAGAGGGGAAGTGGAAGAGATGGGGTTACTATGCCCTCCTCCTGTCTTACAAACTTGTTCCCCCAGGCTTCCCTCCCCAGCTCCAAAATCTTAATGATTAACAAACACATCAAATACTGACAAAAGTATGGGGCCTATTCCTACTGGAAAGATTACAAGCATCAGAATTAGCACTTAGACTATTATCATGTCACAGCATCTCTTCCTGTTACCAAGCCCACTGGTGAATGACCAATACAGAACCTTTTCTTCCTCTCTGCCATATACATAGATGCCAACTTTTCCAGGCACCGGTGGGTGCTCGGCCCCGCCCCGACTCCATCCCTGCCCCGCCCCAACTCCACCCCCTCCCTGCCCTTATTGGACCCCTTCCCCAAATCTCTGCCCCAGCCCCGCCTCTTCCCTGACTGCGCCGCGTTCCCTCTCCTCCCCCCTCCCTCACAGCACTTGCCGCCGCGAATCAGCTGTTTCATGGCGGGAAGCGCTGGGAGGGAGGGGGGAAGAAGTGGAGCCGCGGCGCGCTCAGGGGAGGAGGTGGAGGTGGAGCAGAGGTGAACTGGGGTGGGGGGCTGGGGCAGGGAGCTGCTGGTGGGTGCAGAGCATCCACCAATTTTTCCTCGTGGATGCTCCAGCCCTGGAGCACCCACGGAGTCGGCGCCTATGCATAGATTCTAAGGCCAGAAAGAACCACTGTGATTGCGTAGTTTCACCGACATATAACAAAGGCCATAGAACTTCCCCAAAATAATTCCTGTTTGAACTATACCATCTGTTTTTAAAAAATCCAATCTTGATTTTAAAATTTTCAGTGATGGAGAATCCATCACAACCTTTGGTAATTGTTCCAATGATTAACTACTATCTAAAAACTTAAGCCTCTTTTCCGGTCTGAATTTGTCTAATTTCAAAGTCTAGCCATTGGATCTTCTCTGCTAGACTGAAGAGCCCATTATCAAATATTTGTTCCCTATATAGGTACTTACAGACTGTAATCAAATCACCTCTTAACCTTCTCTTAGGTAAGCTAAATGGAGTCAGCTCCTTGAGTCTATCACTATTAGGCATGTTTTCCAATCCTTTAATCATTCTTCAGGCTCTTCTCTGAACCTTGTCCAATTTAGCCACATCCTTCTTGAATTGTAGACACCAGGACTGGACATAGTATTCCAGTAGTGGTTATACTAGTGCCAAACACAGAGCCAATATAACCTCTCTTCTCCTACTTGAGATTCCCATTTATGCATCCCAGGATCACATTCGCCTTTTTGGCCACAGCGTCGCACTGGGAACTCATGTTCAGCTGATTATCCACCATGATCCCCAAGTCTTTTTCAGAGGCACTGTTGCCTAGGATAGAGTCCCATTGTGTAAGAATGGCCTATATTCTTTATTCCTAGATGTGTAACTTTAATACATATGTATTAAAATGCAAATTATTTGCACCCGGCTTACCAAGTGATCCAAATCACTCTATCAGTGACCTCTCCTCTTCATTATTTAGCTCCTCCCCCACAATTTTTGGTGTCATCTGAAAATTTATCAGTGATGATTTTGTCTTCTTCCATGCCATTAATACGAATGTTAAATAGTGCAGGTCCAAGAACCAATCTAGACCATTCCGGGCAGGTGTTTGTCTAACCTGCTCTTAAAAATCTCCAATGACTGAGATTCCACAACCTCCCTAGGCAATTATTCCAGTGCTTATCTATCCTGACAGGAAGTTTTTCCTAATGCCCAACCTAAATTGCCCTTGTTTCAATTTAAGTCCATTGCTTCTTGTCCTATCCTCAGAGATTAACGACAACATTTTTCTCCCTCCTCCTTGTTAGCAACCTTTTATGTACTTGAAAACTGTTATGTCCCCTCTCATCTTCTCTTCTCCAGATTAAACAAACCCATTTTTTTCAATCTTCCCTCATAGGTCATGTTTTCTAGACCTTTAATCATTTTTGTTACTCTTCTCTGGCCTTTCTCCAATTTGTCCACATCTTTTCTGAAATGTGGCGCCCAGAACTGGACACAATACTCCAGTTGAGGCCTAATCAGTGCTGAGTATAATTAGTGTTAGTGTGTAACCTAGCAGCCTCACCTTAACTAGTGTGGACCAAATCCAGACCTGGCTCTAGCTTTTTAGACCAGAGATGAATTTGTAGCTGCATTTGTAAAGAGGAAAGTGCCAAATGTATAAGGCCTAAATTTCAGATTGGCTGGGGGCGGAGGGTAATCTTTTTGAGATATGACCTATTTCTTTCCTCTACTTCCCCAAAGGCCCTACCTCACAGTGAGAAATGTGGGATCATTTAACCCATTTAATTCAAATATTAAAAAAAAAAACCTTTAAAAAACAGTTACTAAATAGAGAATATTTATGATGTAACAGAGGCCTATGAATATCAGAATATATTCTCCCCAAAAAGAAACAGTCCTTGGTGGCGAAGCTGATTACCAAGTACTCTATTTTCTAAGTGTTTGCTTCACATGATATAATTAATTCTTTTTTTCCCACCAATCTGAAAAATTTGATTGCAGTACTACTGGATTGCATAGGATTGGACATTGAAAATAGATTAATAATTGGCTATCGCTGATTACGTACACTATAAAATATTTGGGAAAGGATTTTGATGTTTTGAAGTGATACGGTACCTTCACATATTCCATAGCTGGATCCAGGATATTCTGACCTCTACAAAGGAAAAACACAGTAGTGAATCAAATGTTTTCTTATGACAAAAGATGCTTTCAAGAGCAATAAGTTAAAATAGTTATTGTTAAACTCTAACCTAGAAAAATCAACATTTTGTTGCTCTAATGCCTCATACTCTCTATGTTCTAACAAATATATGCAGCCTTGTTTCCCTCCTGTCATTACTGAACTCTATTAATTCATTTGAAAACTCATTACACAGTTTTGAACAAAGAAAATCTTGAGAACAGCATCTCAACAGATGGCTAAAAATAGCTATTCGGCTATCCTTTGTAATCCTAAATGCTCTCTAAAATTCTTGAATATTATGCAAGTGAAGGGTGTTTATCTACTTTAGAATGAGGAAGACAGCTTTCTTCACTGAAAGAACTGAAAGCAAATCTTTTGTCTGAATACTTAAATGCCTTGGAAGACATTTCCCCCCACCCAAACTTGAGCTAACCCACTGAAGGATTTCCATTTGTTGAATTTACTTGTGATCATATTAAAGTAATGAATATAAATCATACAAATCATATTGAAATCATGAAAAGGCAGTTTTCTAAGTGCTTCTAAATTCAAATGAAGAAAACAGATCTGGTTTTCTAATTGATGTTAGCCCTAAAAGTTATCTAGAGAAGACAGGGATAATGCAAGAAAATGGAAAGTGAAAGTACAGCATCTTTCAGTTTCATTAGAGATAAAGCTCTGATGCCTAGGAGGGTGTGGGAGTTAAACCTGTATATTTATAATTGAAGAAACTAACGTGGTTCTTGCAAGCTCTGTTACAACCATAACTAAGCCACAATATAATCACTGTTGTAATTACTTGCCATAGAAATAGAACGTTAAATCAATAGGGCTCCATTTCTTTTTTAAAAGAGTGTCTTCATGCTATTTTCCCATCTGCACAAATGGCAAATATTCCCAAAGGTGTAGAAACCTAGAAGACGGTCCACTCACCACAATTACAGCTCTTTCTACAAAATGCAATTAATAAAAACCCCAAGTATTTACAAGATTTTTGGAAGAGGACTAGCTTACAAAACCTACAAGTTGTGCTTGGATTGTTTCTACGGAACTTAAAAGGCACATTTAGGGTGACCAGATGTCCTGATTTTATAGGGACAGTCCCCACTTTTGGGTCTTTTTCTTATATAGGCTCCTATTACCCCCCACTCCCATCCCAATTTTTCACACTTGCTGTCTGGTCACCCTAGGCACATATAATACCAGTGTTCCCTTTAAAAAAACCCTCGCAACTAACACACACACAAAACCAGACACACCTGTAAGGGAATATGAGTTTGGTGTGACAACCATGAAATGGAAAATTTGTATAAGGCTATTGACAGGACTTAAATTCTCACGTATTTCCCGGAACCTCCCATGTTCCCCCCCCTCCCCTATTCGGGGCTTAGGGCTTCAGCCCCATAGGTTTAAAAATATTTACTGAAGCTCTGCTCTGGACAGCTCTGGCTGAATTTAAGCCCTGGCTATTGATCATATTACATCTGGAAACAGCATCTTGCACAGTGGGGGGTTGTTATGATATAATGCTTCTAATGTAATATGCAACTTCAAAATGTGTAGGAGTTGAGTTTTTCCAGAATCAGTCTGACCTGGAATTCTTTGTCTCCAATTTCTCAGTATTGTCTGAATGTAGCTTTAAATAAACTCAATAAACTAAGCTATTATATATCTAACTTGCCGGTCTGGGCTCTTAACTTTTAATCCAAAACATAACAATTGGGGAAATAAAACACCATCACCAGCCCCCAAAGACATTTCTACAATGGGGAAAATTTAGCTGCCAGGCTGGTATCAGTAGCTGCTATTGTTTGTTATAGAGTCATTCACAAAGGCCCAAATCCCATTCCCAGCTAAGTTAATGTGTTGTGCTGCTGAGTTCAGTGGGAATAGGATTTGGCCCAGTGTAAAAAGCTGCTTTTTAAAAGTGACTTGCAAAGAAAAACATATAGGTTTGTGCACTTATTTCTCTTTTATGATGCATAAATAAAGTCTGAAAGAGTAATTATTTATTTGCTTGGCTTTCTATTTGATTTTTACATTAAAAATTAGGAATAGAATTTTCAGAAAACACTAACTAGTGGCCCAATTCTACTTCCATTAAATGCTGGATGCTTTTGAAAATCCTACAGTTGGGTCTTGTCCACCCTGTTTTTCCTGGACAACTGAAGAACTATATGTCATGATACCCGAAATACCAAGAGAGTGAAACATGAGCATTAAAATTAACCACTAATTTATTTGATAGCTTCTGAAATAGTAATGAATACATTTGATCCTGTACTATGCTTAGTTATACCGTGTTCAATACTAGTTCAGCTATACCCATTGTGAGGAATGGGTGATTTTCCGTGTAGATAAGACAATAGCATTTTCTAGGCTAGACAGGGCCTAGAGATATTTAATGTAAAAAAACCCAACAACTTTAAGAAAAAACAAATCCATCCAGATCTTTATCCACCATAAAGAAAGAAAGAAGAATCCACACACATTTTTCCCCCTGTACAGGTCACCCACATAGTAACAATACTTTGAAAGTTCATAACACCATCCATCAGAGATATTCAAAGCCCTTTGCAAATATGGATTAATTTTACAATAGCCCTATAAAATAGAGTGGGAGAGATTATTTTCTCCACTTAAAAGATGGAGGAAATGACACACAGACAGGTTTAGCATTTTTCCCAAAGTAACACACCAAACTGGTGGTAGAGCCATGAGTAGAACCCAGGATCTGCTGAATCCCAGAGCTGTGTTAGCTACATGTTCTCTCGGTCCTGTATGCACAAAACAATCAATAAAACCCAAGACCACCATACGCAAGTATGAAAAAATGCACACACAGTCTGATTTTATATTAAGCAGATTGGGTTACCAGCAGCAAAGGGGTATTTTGAGATTTTCAAATGACTTCAGGTTGGATGGCAGGTGTTGCAGTCCCAGCCATCTCTAAATGAACTGCAGCTGACAATTTGTATCAATACAATATAATATTAAGGTCTGTCTTTCATGTAATGTTATTAAATTTCAAATAAAGCTAATGTTTATCTTTTTATTTAACTTGAGTTTAGAGAGCTCTTGATTGGTCTCCGTTGACTCACAGTATGTTTGCATTAGAGAGCAATGCTTGACTTGTGTAGTATGTAAATGGTGGGTCCACAAGTTAGTTTACCTTTTACATTTGGCTCCTAATGATCAGATAAAAGCCTGATTTCCATGTAAACAAGGGTACATTTTATGTAGGTGTGGCTTAATAGCTTTCCCCTTACAGTGCTAAAACGAAAGAACAATTCTAAGCAGTTTGCCACTTAGACATTTACATTTAAACCATGAATTATCCTAGTGATAAATTCCCCCCTGCACCACACCCCCAGAGCAGACAAGCTTGTCTCTGTCACCAACAGAAGTTGGCCCAATAAAAGATTTTACCTCACCCAGATACTAGTCTGAAGCAGATAGTAACACATTTTGGATCATCTGAACACCCTGCAGTGGAGTCAACACCCTTCCCCGTCTTAACAGCAGAACAAAATCTGCCACAGTCTCTTTTGTGTTGATGTAATCTGGGATTAGTAGGGTTTGTAGCGGTAGTTCTCAAGGTATCTCAGGCCATGTCTACACTACAAACATTGGCCACCAAAAGTTATGTCGGCATAAAGCCGCCATAGTTAGTATATCGCTTGTGCGCGTGTATACTTGGCTCCTTGTGACCTTCTGAACGTACTCACCAGAAGTGCTTGTGTCTGTGCACAGTGCTGTGTACCATGGGTAGAGATCCCACTGTGCACGGTCTTTTGGGAAGTTTTGGCAATGCGTGGTGGAGCAGAAACAAGTTGCTCAGGAGTGACTGGGAACAAAGGATCATGTTCCCAGCATGCAATTTTCTCCATCCCATATTGTCATCTATATCCCATAATATTAGCACCTTTTTGAAAAAAATCCAATGAACCCACAGGGCCCTCCTTGCTGTCCGCCATCCCTGACAGAACCATTGAACCTGCACAGCTCTGCACTATTGTCATGAGTATTGCAGGCACAGGACACATGATCCTCCAATATTTGAAGAGCTGGAAGAAGAACCGAATCAGCAGGAAACATGGTGATTTCTTGGAAGACAGACTGCTGTAGGACATAGCAAGAACCACTTTAAGGCTGTTGGTGGCATTCACAGAGCAGCTGCAGCTGTGCCAATTCTGGGTCTGAGAAACGAGAACTGACTGATGGGATCACATCATAATGCCGGTTTGGGTCGATGAGCTGTGGATGCAAAACTTTCAGATGTGCAAGGCCATGTTCCTGGATCTGTGTGCCAAACTCACCCCAGTCCTCCCACGCAGGGACACCAGAATGAGAGTTGCATTGACAGCAGAGAGGCAAGTGCCAATTGCACTGTGGAAACTTGCAACAGTGGATTCCTTACCAATCAGTGGAAAATCATTTTGGAGTTGAAAAATCCACTGTGGGGGCCATTGTCATGCTAATGTGCAGGGCCACTAATTGTGTCCTGCTATGCAGGACTGCGACGGTGCAATGTACGGGACATAGTGGATAGATTTATAGCAATAGGAGTCCCAAACTGTGGTGGAGCAATAGACGGCACGCATATCTCTATTGATTACCGGGGATGCTTCACTGACATCAGTGTTGGCTGGCCAGAGAAGGTGCATGACTAAGGCTACAATTTTGTCATGGACATTTTTAGTAAAAGTCATGGACAGGTCATAGGCAATTAACAAGAATTCACGGAAGCCATGACCTGTCCCTGAGTTTTACTAAAAATGTCCATGACAAAACAGGGAGGGAGGAGGGCCCAGCACCTTGCCCTGCTGTGGCTGGGAGCTGCGGCCCCTGCCCCGTGGCTGGGAGCTGGGAGGGACCCCAGCTGTGGAGCTGCTGGGGGATTCCCCCTCCACCACCCGCAGCAGCTGGGGAGTGGCCGGGGATTGCCTGGTGGTGGCAGAGGTACCCCGCAGCTCCTGGCCACCACGGGAGGTGGGGGTACCCTGCAGTTCCCAGCAGCTGTGGGCTGAAGTCACGGAGGTCTGCGGAAGTCGTGGATTCTGTGACCTCCGTGACCAAACCGTAGCCTTATGAATGACACTCGCATTTTTAAGAATACAGAACTGTTAGAAAACTACAAGCAGGGACATTATTTCCTGACTGGCAGATTACCATTGGTGATGTTGAAATGCCAGTAGAGATCCTGAGGGATACAGCCTACCCCTTGATCCCCTGGCTCATGAAGCTGTACTCCAGCCACATCAACAGCAGCACCACAAAAAGATTCAACTACTGGCTCAGCAAGTGCAGAATGATAGTTGAAGGTGTTTTCGTTAGATTGAGGGGATGATGGCATTGTTTATTCACAAGATTAGATCTCAGAGAAAAATATCCCAATGGTTATAGCTGCCTGCTGTGTCCTGCATAATATCTGTGATGCAAAAGGAGAAAAGTTGCTGCTGTATGGAAGTGGATTGGCTGTCTGCTGAGTTTGAACAGCCAGACAAAGGTCTAGTAGAAGAACTCAATATGGAGCTATATGGCTTAGGAAGGCCTTCAGAGAGTACTTTAATAGTGAGGCACAGTAACGCGTTGTGGTGTACTGTGCTTTACCTGGCCCTCCTATTTTGGGGCCTGTTAGGAATTGTGTGCTGCTTGGTGTACATTTGTGAAAATAACACTGTCAATGTACCTATTAATTTTGTGGTGCTTGCTGTACAATTATGATTATTACACTGTGTGTCACCAATCCTATGAGTTGTGTCATACTGTACAGTAACATGTAACTAGATGCTTTCAGTACCACTAGGCATTCTGCAGCATATGTTGTGAACTAATAAAAATGAATTCTTTTCCAAATAATAAAATTTTATTCAGTAACAAAAGCAGTGGGGGGAAAAAAATCTGTGCAGTGTAAAAGCAAATATAAGCAAAATTTAATAAATTAATAGTACAGAACTTAACAAGGGCAAAGAACATTCATGTCCATTTTATCTACACATATATCAACCATGGTTCTCACAGGTCAGCATATGTGAAGCTGTGGCTGTCAATGTTTCGCAGTATGGAGGATAGGGATGCCCCTGACACCACATGGAATGTTGATGGGGAGTGGGGGGAGAGGCTGTAGGGAGATGCTGTAATGGAGTTCTGCATGGACTGCAAAGGGAGGCGAGCCTGCGATTGTTGAACCTGTAGGTCCACAGGAGTCTGCAGCATCTTTGTTTGTTGCTGGAGAACCCCCATTATGTCCTGGTGCATCTTCCTCTCCTTTTTCCTGCTGGGACTCCTGGGCCTTTCCCCAGTCTGCTCTTTCCTTCTCATTGTAGCCTGAAATATTCACCTTCCAGGCCCTCTGCTTATGGTCTGGCACAGCACTGGTTTGCAGGATCTCACTGAACATGTCATCCCGAGTCCTTTTCTTTCTCCTCCTCATCTGGCTCAGGTGTTTCATGAGCAGCTGCAGATAAAACACACAGAGGTACCATTGTCAGTACAGTCACAATGGAAAGTGAAAGTTGAGGTTCAGGACTCCCTTCCTTTGCTCTCCAAAGTTTTAAACAAGACATGCTTTTTGACATGTCTGCTTCAAAGTGTTTGTGCACAGCACCACTCACAGCACTGCACTAGCCATTGTGAGTTTGGTGCAGCAGGGATGAAGGAAATGAGGAGGAATTGCTTGGTTGGATGAAACTATGAGTATAGGGCAATGGCACTGAATATAGTCACGGTTTCCCACAGGCAGTGGTGATTTTAGCTGATATCTCAGGGTAACATAGCACAGTTGCTGTTAGCACCCCAAAGCCTATATGCTGCTAGCCTGTTAACTTTGGCAGGCTCCACTGCAGTAATCACAGAGTAGTGTGGGAAAGTGTCCTACCAAGGAGGAAGAAATAAGGCTGCCATCCCTAGAAGCCTTTGGAAGAGGACTGCAGAATACCTCCATGAAAGTTGTATCAAGATTTCTCAGGAGAATTCAAGGGACATCCCTGTGTACATAAACAAACTGCTCCGCATGTCCCCTTGAATCTAACTCTACAGGGGAATGAAAAACAGAGGATAACTCTACCTCTCTTTGTTGTACTGCTACCTCTTCTAGTCTGAGTAAATTAACGAAAAATCACTAGCTAAGTCCTACTAAGTTGGGGATGCCAATAGGACATCATTGTAATGGGAAATTCATTTATACACTTACCTGAAGTTTTTTCCCTTGCATCGGGCTCACCCGTGCTCGACTGGTGGGACTGACTGGACTGTGGTTGAGTCTCAAACAAGTCCTGGCTCATGGCATAGCTGGACCCCCCAGTTGCATTTCCCACATCCTTTTCCTCCTCCTCACTGTTCATAGCAGATGTCTGGGTCTCAGTCTCCTTTGATGTACCTATGGTGGCACACGGGGTGGTGGTGGGGTCTCCATCAAGTATGATATGCCATTCTTTGTAAAAGTATCAGGTCTGAGGCTTGGCAGTGCATTAACTGTTGGCCTCCCTGGTCTTCTGATATGCCTGCCACATATCCTTCACTTTCATGTGGCACTGCTGTTCATCCCTTTTCCTGCATTCCCCAGGCAATCTGCTCATTGATGTCCATTTCGACAGCTGCTCCACAGCTGTGCATCCACAGCCTCTTCTCTCCACAGGCCCAGGAGATCCAATATCGCCTCTCTACTCCAGCTGGGCAATCAGGAAAAGGCATTTCAAAAATTCGCAGGGTTTTAAAGAGGGGGTAGTGTGGCACTTCCAGTCTCTGTGAGCATAGATGCCAACTCCTTGGCTGGAGCATCCACGGAAAGAAATTAGCGGATGCTTAGCACCCACCGGCAGCCAGCTCCCACCATCCCTCCCAGCGCCTCCCGCCCGCTTGCGGCCCTGCCGATCAACTCTTCCCCCCTCCTGCCCAGCGTCTACTGCCCGCTGTAAGCAGCTGTTTTGCAGCGTGTGGGAGGCTCTGGGAGGGAGGAGGAGTAGTGGACACGGGGCACGCTCAGGGGAGGGGTTGGAACTGGGTGGGGCCCTGGCAGAAGGGGAGGGGGACTGGGGCGGAGCAAGAGCTGGGGCAGGGGTAGGGTGACCAGACAGCAAATGTGAAAAATCGGGACAGGGGCTAGGGGGTAATAGGAGCCTATATGAGAAAAAGACCCAAAAATTGGGACTGTCCCTATAAAATCGGGACATCTGGTCACCCTAGACAGGGGTGAGGACTTGGGGGAAGGGTTGGGTGGAGATGGGACCCGGGGCAGAGCAGGGGGTTGAGCACCCCTCAGGCCCGGAGGAAGCTGGCGCCTGTGTCTGTGACCCCTGAGCAGTGGAGTTCACAACTGTGACCAGAGTGGTCAGTATTGGGCATCGTGGGACAGCAGCTGGAGGACCAAGCTCAGTATGTTGACCATTTGAGGAGGTAGTGTTACTCTGTGGCACTAACAGCACACTTTTATTGGGGGAGACAAATTTAAGTGTAGACACATGTACAACTAGGTCAATGCAAGCTGGCTTACATTGACCTAACTTTGTAGTTTAGACCAGGCCTCAGTATGGGGCTTTAGTTAAGGCAGGAATAAGTGTTGCCTTAATGTCCCCCTTTGCATGAACTGCTTTCGGCAGTGGCATTTAAGGGGAGAGACACACTCCCTCTTTCTACTCCATGGTATTTATGCCAATTTTCAGAGTGAGGTATTTGGTACAGATATTGTTTTATATCGTCTCAAAATGGGTTGTGCGTTATTAGTAAGGAAGCAAGAAAGGAACCAAAAAAAAAAAGGCAATAATTGGGAAATTTGGGGGCTGCTCTAACTTGTGCTCTGCTGCAGTGTCCCTTTATGGGCTGTTTTGCTGCAGCCCAGAATTGGAGCCAGTCTCTCAAGTATTTGAAAACGTGGAACCCAATAGCTGAACTACTCCACCAAAGAAACTCAGGATCTTTGTCTCCTGAGCTAATATATTCAATTCTGGAGTATTTATCTTTAACTGGAGATGATTTTCTGTTCCCACTATCTTGTGGGATTGTAGATTTAACTTGTTTCAGCCAGAACGTGTCTAAGTCCTTGTCTGCACTAGCAGGGTTTGCCGGATAGCTACACTGGCCATCTTTACTCCACTCATGGATTCATTTTTTCATATGGTTCTGTGTGTACGTTGTTCATATATAAATAGTTATGGACATAAATATAAAGTTAAATAAAAATATGTATATTTCATTTAGTAGACATTCTTATTTTAATGCCAGGGATAAAACACCTGCTCCAGCAGTTAGTGTTAACATTAAAGGCACTTACATGTATAAATCCCCTTGGGGCTGAAATGAGAGAACATCCCTTAGGGGTTATTGGTAAATTAATTAACCAAAAAGGTTAACAGTTCAGGCCATGGTACAATCTCATCTCAAAGCACAGGAATTCACCCTTACAACCTCCATTTTCATTGCTAAAATTTGCATGGCCAGATTGAGAACAATTCACTGGAGGCTGCTTCTGTTTAGACTCATCTTATTAATGTATAAACCTCTGTGCATGGGGATGAGGATAGACATGTCTCTCAGTGTAATTTTTAAAGGGTTATTGAACTCTACCTCCACAATATACAAAAGCTTGGTTTTAAACTTCATACATGAGAAACATACCAGAAGCTAGAGAAAATTAACCCCCTGCCCTTTAATTTAAAACAATATAGTGTAAGGACAAAAATACTTATAAAAGACCAAATAATCTAACCCAGCATTTTTCAAATGTGGCCACCGTGGCAACATGCGGCCACCAGGGGCTTGCAGTCACAGCCTCCTGGGCTCTGATGGGGCGGGGGGGGAGGGCAAACTAGCGGCCCCTCCGCCTCCCTGTTGCTCCTGAATATACTTCCTTGGTGTTGGTTGCTGGGGCCGCCAACAGGGGTTGGGCCAACACCTGGGGCACCACACTGGAGGAGCTGGCAGCCGGTGAATTCCCCACCTTCCTGGGGTGGTGGGGCTCAGGCTCTGGGCTTCAGGCCTGGGCTCCAGGTGAGTGGCAGCAGGCCTCAGACTCTAGCTGCGGGGTTCAGGCTCTAGTCCCCGGCTGCCTCCCACATCCTTCTATCCAGGGCTTAATTTGTCCCCAGGCTTGGCAGGGCTGAGTAAGTCTGCTGTGAAAAGTGATACTTGTATATTGGTTAATATCACTTTTCACAGCAGACTTACTAGCTAGCAATAAATAAATTACAATGATTTGGACACGTCTATGTGCATATTTATTTGTTTTTCCTAACACTAATTAATTACTCTAGGAAAAAGTGAGAGAGCGGCCACCAGCAAAAGTTGGTGGCCGCACTTTGAGGCCACCAAAAAAATTTGTCCTGAGAACCCTAATCTATGTTAACAATAATGATTTAGAATAGTATGGCAGAAAAAAAATATTTAAACATCTAGTTTACTTTTCTCTGTGCATTTTACATTTATCTCAGCTTGGACACGGACAATAAACTAGTCACTTCTACATTAGTTTATAGTCAGATCTGCTCTCAGGTTGTGAAGTACAGTGACCAGGCACACAGCTGTCATGTTTGAGCTGCAGACCCTCCAAGATAAAATACAATTATTGACAGAGCAAAGTTAGGATCTACACTCAGCTTGATATTTGTCTGTTATGCAGTAACTTTTGAACACATCATCTGATTAATTCTAAAATTTCAGGGAATGATCAACACATCCCTGGGCAGAAGAACCCTATTTATTTTGGTGGAAATCAGAAAAAGAGATGAGGGGAAATGTGGGGCATGCAGAGCCCCTTGCATCTGGTTAGCAGAGCCAAGAGGTTCAACCACCTCTGTAACTTTCTATAGATCAAGAACTGGTTGATGGCAGCCATTAACACAGTCCAGCACAACAATGCCTTCCAATACAGTTGAGAAATGTTAACACAGTGAGTAACTTATCTCCCACACAGAAAGAGAAGAAATAAGAATGGGGACAATGGTATAGGGGGAAGGGGGACAGAGAGCCCCTGGGCAAGTTGTGGGGGGTGTCTTGGGGTGATTGCAGGAAGTCCATGAAATAGAGGGGAATGGCACACAGAGAGAGAGAGGTGTGTGTGGGGGGGGGGGGGGGCAAGAATAGAAAAACGCAATGTCTGTAATAAATCAGCCTATGGAAGCAACAGTGTCTCTCTCTCTCATATACACACACGAGTGATATACAGGTCTGTCGCATCTTAGGTGCATTTAACGTGCGCGATTTCAGCTTTACACGGTTGGCAAAAACAAAACAAAAAACCCCGAAAAAAAAAGAGAAAAATAACAATTTAAATACTGTTTCTGTAGTGTGGGCGATTCCGCCCGCCATTACACTCAATGTAATTTTGACTATACGCGATTTTTGCTTTAGGCGCTAACTGTGGAACGTAACCCCAGCGTAAGATGAGACAGACCTGTACTAACTTTCGTGGCTATACGCCAACATAACTTGCATCAACCAAAGTTTGTTGCAAAGACATGCCCCGACCCCCAGAATTAAAAGACTAAAAATAAATAAAAACACCTATTTCCAATGTTGTTGTTTTTTTTTAAGGAAAATATTTCTATTTGTCTAATGTTTTGTAACATTTGTGCCTAAACTGACCTGACAATTAACATTAAGACCCTAGTCTTAATGTTAATGAACTGCACAGGAAGGTCCCTGTGTCCATGCAGAGCCCCACTAAAGTCTGTCTGTTCACAAAAAGTTGCAGTATCAGGGCATAAGATTAACAAACTGCTGATTATGATGATGATGTATGTAAAATGTAACCTATAGTTCCATATGTAGAAAGTGCAGTTTGGTTGTGGTATAGGAGACTCTAACTGCTTCCTAGTTACACTTTATATAATTAAGTAAGCATTGACATTTCAAGGGGAAAGAAACTGCTCCACCTGCTATGTGGGCAGCACTGAGGCACAGAAAGACTTGTGTCCTGCTGTGAAATAATACACTGGCATCAATGGGATATTGTTTGAAAACAGATTTACAGGAATGTTTAATTGAAATAATTCTGTCATGTTTTTCCTTTTTTAATAAATGTTTTTTAAAAAGGGAGAAAGAAAAAAACCATTGTACCGAAGAGAAGTACTCCCTTTTCTCACAACACTTTCAATCTCCTTTCAGTTTATTTCTCCAGAGGTGACTGAAATTTGCTATCTGATCCCAGATATGTGAAAAGAGTACCTGTGTAGATTTCTCATCACAAAATAAATGGATGAGTGTTTAGAGAAACAGGAAAACACTTCCTAGCTTTTATTAAATAGCATGTAGGTTCACATCTGATATATCCAATAAACAGATACAGTCTTGGACAATAAAGTATGCCCTACCAGCCTATTCCTATTTAAAGGAAATTGTCAACTCATCATCTCATAAGATGGGGAGGGGAGAAATTAACTAAAAAGTAAATGTCGTTTCAGGTATTACACTGGTTTGTAGTTTTGCAAACACATTTTCCTGTTTTGAAAAAGGAATCTAATGGGAAACAGACGAAGACCTTGATCCTGCAAACATGTGAGTAACTTTATGTATGTGAGTACTCCCACTGAGTACTACGGGCATGGCAAACATCACTATAAATTAATATTTTATTCACTTCTCTCCATAAAATAAGAGAAACAAGACATGTGAAAGTGTAAGTTTTAATGGAGATAGACAATACTCCACAATTTTAGCTTAATTTTAATTGTACTTTGATTTTCAAAATGCATCTATCCATATGCTTGAGGTGCTCATACAATAAAGGCAATTAAAATATTACAAAATAAAGCATTATGCAACCAGCCCATCTGGACTATTTATAATCAATGAGTATCCCTCCCAAACACCTAACCCCACTCCTTCTAAAAGCCTGTGAGAACAGCTTGTCATGAAGGTCAGCAGGCCTGTGCTCTGTTGAACTAAGGGAGAAGCGAATCCCAGAGTGTCCCTAAAAACACCCTGTGCCTCCATTTCCCTTGCATTTAAACCAGGGGGCTGTTAACTCAAGTGGATCTCAGCTGCTCTGATATCACCACAAGGACAGAAGAGATCTTTCAGATACTCAGGACCCAAACTATATAGGGTTTTATGAATCAGAATCAACACCTTGATTGATTGCTCCCAGAAATTTTGTTCCAAGGCCTCTCTCTTACAAAGTATTACCCGAGTGCTTCATTTTAGGCACTTCATTGTAACTGAGTCTCCTGGGATAGTCAGTGGAGCCACTCAATATTATTGTATCTTTCTTTATTATGCTTAACCTTACACATTGTAACAGTTTCTTTATTTTAAGATACTTTTATAGAGTGCACAAACCTAGGGTTACCATACATCCGGATTTTCCCGGACATGTCCGGCTTTTTGGTCCTCAAATCCCCGTCCGGGAGGAAATTCCAAAAAGCCAGGCGTGTCCGGGAAAATAGGGAGGGGTCGTGGGGCTTGGATCTGGGCTGGGGCCGGAGCCGGAGCCGCTGGGGCTGGGGGTGCTCGGCTGGCGCTGCTCGGCCGGGGCCGGGCCGGAGCCACTCGGCCGGAACCGGGGCCCGAGCCGAGCCAGAGCCGCTGGGACCGGGGTTGGGGCTGCTCGGCCGGGGCCGGTGCCCGAGCCGAGCTGGAATCGCCAGGGCCGGGGTGGGCTGGAGCTGCTTGGCCGGAACCGGGGCCGGTGCCCCAGGGCCCGAGCCGAGCCGGAATCGCTGGGGCCGGGGTGGGCCGGAGCTGCTCGGCCGGAACCGGGGCCGGTGCCCCAGAGCCCGAGCCGAGCCGGGCCGGAGACACCGGGGCCAGAGCCGCTCGGCCAGGGGGGCCTGACTGGGCCGCGCCTCCTCGCACCCGCCACCATCCCAGCCCCAGCTTACCTGCTGCCTGCCTGTTTCAGGCTTCCCATGAACATTTGATTCGCGGGAAGCAGGGGAGGGGGAGGAGCAGGGGGCGGAGCATTCAGGGGAGGGGGCGGAGACTTTGGGGAAGAGGCGGGGTTGGGGCGGGGTTGGGGCCCCGTGGAGTGTCCTCTTTTTGTTTTTTTAAAATATGGTAACTGTAACAAACCCCACCTAAGCATAGGGGATGAGAGGGCCAATAATGACATGCTCAGTATGTTCTTAATGATCAAATAAACTATCTGCTCTAGAACAGCTGCCTGTGATAGCAATGGACAGTTCAATGCTAAATTATAGCACTTAATCTGAAACCACAGGAAAAAAGCTGGTTGAAAAAGATGGCTTGAGTGGTTGTCAGAAGGCCAAAAGATTGAAATTTGGCTAAATATAAACAAGCTGGATACGCCAAGAAATTCAAATCTCTGTGACAGGAAAAGTCTTCAACACCAAATTCAGCATCCGAAAGAGGTATCCATATTTATAGTTTCTAAGGGCTAGTTTTCAAATGGCCAATTATAAAAGTGGTTATATTTATCATCATCATGAATGCAAGGCCCTGTCTACACTACAGCTGCACCCACGCTGAGACAACCTGGCCGCCCACCACTACCGTTAAAACACAGTTCAGTCTTATAGCACAGACAGTTTGAATATGCATTTTTAACTGTGTCCCTGGAATCATGCCAAAGATTTGGATACAAATCAACTCACATCCAAGGCTTTGGCATTGTTCAGGAAAACAAAGTGGAAGTATCGGTGACTGAGTCAATAGACAAAAGCGTAATAGTCAGGTCTCTTGACATAGTGGTAGTTTCAACATAGACAGGGCCTTTAAGGGGCTTCCTCTTAAGGAAAGAAGTGAATATTACAGGTTATACTGTTACAATTCCATGTTCTCAAAAACAACGAACAAACAGTCTAGTGAAAACCTGACCTTTACATGTGAAAAACAAACAAACATTCTAGTTGTGTACAGCCAGCACAGGCTAAAACAGTCATCCCAAAAAAATTAAAGGAAAAGATAAGGTCAGAAACAGAATCCCTCAGCAACGGCAGCACAACAAAATATTAAGGACATCTTATGTAGTTTACAGAAGCAGGCAAAATGTTTGGAATCCAAACCATTTCCAGTCCTACAGTCCAACTTATTTACCAGACTGACCCAGATTTTAAAATGTCATTATGGCCAAGGAATGGAATTGGAACTGAAAACTGCCTTTGCAACTGTAAATGCAGAAGAAATGGATATTGAAATGAGCCCAGCCAGTAAAAGCATGAACATCCTGTATAACTGGAAATATTCCCTGTAAATTAATTTTCACTTTGTAGATTTTTTTAATTCGCACAAATTAATGCACAGTTTTTCTTACTAACAGCTGCTAAGTGTCAGCACTTCCTAGGAGAGGCTAGGCCGGAGCATGAAAACAATGTAATGCAAATATGTGACCAACCTCTGATGTGCTAAAATACTACAAGGCATTCAAACAAAATGGTTCCATTATACTTATGAATGTTCTTAGGATTGGGGCAAAGCAGCTCTTCTTTCATGCCACCAAATGCTAAGCTCCACATGACACACTTGTCATTTATCCTTGGTAAAGGAAGTCTGGTAGGAATTCTGCCCATATAAAACAACTCACAGAGACATTAATGTGCATATGTATTAACAGGCCGTGGTCAGAAAAGTTACTTACTTCTTCATGCTAAATCTTGCCTGGTTTAGAGTTTGTTACAATCTTAACATTTGGCCCAGGTTCCTTGAAAGGATCATGAAGCTTCTATAAAATCTGGACCAGTTTATAGTTTCAAATGAAAACTATATGAAATTCTGTATGATGGGTTTCATCAGTTTCAAATTAAGTTCATGCTGAATTTTTCTATTGATCTCAGAAATACCTGAGCGCCCTATCACTTTATCTGAGTGCCAAACATTTTGGGGTTTGTTCAATCTGAAACAAACCAAAACTCAGGGAATCAGCTCCCAACACAGATTGAAACAAAAGAAAACGTTGGCATGAACCCCTGTACAGTAACACTGCAGCAATTCACATAGCTCTAACAGGAAACTTTGATGGTGCATGAAGAAATCCATCAATTCTGGAAAAAAATAATCCACATACTTGTTTAGAATGGAACAGACTGAGTTGAAATGACATTTTCTACTTGGCTATTAAAAATGTAACTCATTACTGGTAATTGGAATTGAGCATCCATTTTTCTCATTATGCTATCAACTGACTACAGAGACACTAGCTTTAAGTGCTCTTATTTTCAAGGTACTGTAGTTATAAGAACATGCAGAAAAATTGAGTAGAACAGGTGCCACCATATACCTAGCAATATAAAGAAGGCAGTGTATTCCATTAGCTCTGCCTTCGGAAACACCAGTGAGAGGATAGGTTTCAGAGCGGTAGCCGTGTTTGTTTTTTGCTGATACAGACTTTCTTTTTTCAATGAGAGGATGGCTTCAGAATTGGAAAGTCGTTGTTCCTTTCTGACACTTTGCAAAATCAAGTTCTTATCTGTTCTGCCTTCTTGGATGCTCTTCAGAAATTCCTGTGCCTCTCCTGTGAAAGAACAGCTGAGAATGCTCACATCTTAGCGCTTACATTGAAATCATATTTGTCTATAAGGGTCTGGCAGTTGTTATAGGGGTGCTACTGACAGCCAACTGAAATCTTCTTTCCTAATGGACTTCTCTCCTCAGTTTAGGATCCAGGGCAATGAACTATGCAAATGTCTTCGACAGTTGCCTTCACCACCAGCTTTGCACAGAGTGGGTGGGACCACTAACAGGCAACATTCTTATGCGCAATACTACTAGTTTGCATTATTTTTAGATGTAACATATTTATGAAGGACATCTTGCTGTGATAAAGAGTAAGGGGGAAATTGCATGACCTCCAGCATTAGAAGACTAACTTCCAACTATGGGGGGAGGGATAGCTCAGTGGTTTGAGCATTGGCCTGCTAAACCCAGGGTTGTGAGTTCAATCCTTGAGGGGGCCACTTAGGGATCTGGGGCAAAATCAGTACTTGGTCCTGCTAGTGAAGGCAGGGGGCTGGACTCAATGACCTTTCAAGGTCCCTTCCAGTTCTAGGAGATAGGATATCTCCATTAATTTTTTTTTTTTCATTGACACAGTCATTGGGAATCATAATAATCAAAAACTAGGTGACCTCGGTTACTTTGCTGGCCCAACAGTGCCCCCATTTGTACTGTTAGAAAAGAGATGGGTCATATACCATGCCCCTCAGACTTTTGCTTGACTGGGGGGTTGGTTGGTTGCTTGCTTGCTTTTGTGGTAAGCCTATTCTTTCAAAAAAAATTGTAGATTTTTTTTTTAAAATGTGAACATGTGGTTTGAGGTGTTTTTAGGCACATTTGATACATTAAAAAGTAAACAAAGCTTTGAAGGAACATGCTTTTTAGCATAATCTACATTTGTGTAGATATTTGGTTTGGCAGAAAACCAGAAAAAAACCAAAGTTTTCGACAGGAAACTTTTGACTTCACTAGAAAAATGTTCGTGACCCTTCACACCCGCCTCTCATAGTACCAGAGCAGCCAAATTAAGTACTTCATATTACTATTCTCTCCGGTGGTGTTCTGGAAAGACACAGTTCACCAAAAGGTGTGGGGAAAGAATCTGGGCTGATCTCCAGTCACGCAGAAGAATAGACATCCACAAAAATCCAACCCAAAACTAAATAAAAGGACGTAGAAAGTGGTGGGTTTTCTGATGTCAGCCAAAGAAAGCAACCCAGAATGTTGCTTTTATCCCAGAATGACTAAGTCTCATTACAAGGAAATACTTTTGAGTAATTCCGGTGTTTAAATAAAAACATTCTGTAAGGTCAAATTAATCAATGAACAAGATCCGTGGACCTGGTGTCAAAGGGAAATCCTTTATTTATGTTTACTTGACAACATTCAAAAAACACTGCAGCTTTTCCTGCAGAAGAAGGGTTCCATCTTGATAGCCAGCAGATTTCAAGAGCTCTGTCAAGTGACATGCACAAAAGGGTATGTAAGAGCCAACCAATGGATGCAGGTGATTGTGAGTGAAGATTCCTAAAATATACAATATGATACAGCCAAGAATTGTTCAATTCCCTCCACTGGTGTTCCACAGAATCAGATTCAGGCCTTGTCTTCACTGCTCAAAGGGATGCATTTTTTATCTTGCTGTAGCTAACCTAGTGAAGCCAAGGCACTTTAGCTTTATAGCAAGGTAAACTAGTGACCTCAGAACAAGTCCCCTGCAGGGGGTGAGGGGTGACCTCACCTAATTTACCTTACTGTAAATCTAAAATTCCTTGTCTTTAATGTGTTTTTATGCCAGGATAGCTCACATGTGTTAGTTACCCTGAGGGAAAAAAATACATCCCTTTTAGCAGTGAAGACTAGACCATAAACTAAAGGGACAAACTTTACCAGTATGAGTCAACTGATTAATTTCTTACGTGTTAGACTTTGTGCAATTTCTGGCATCTCCCACACTAGCATGGGAGGATGAAGACAATATACATCCATGTGACCACCAAAGTAATTTGTTTATGGATCATATTTTATTCTCTCTGTTTGTCTAATGCACCCTATTACTGTAGCATTAGACATTTTCTATAGGGAATTGAAGTACTGGAGCACAGTGAAAAAAAAAAAAAAAAGTTCCTGGTTCCCTGGAGAAAAGCTGCACTATTGCTATCATGTTCGCTCCTTTCTTCAAAAAAGAAACAAAAACAACACACAAAACAACCCTTTCAAGACAGACGTGGCTCCAGCTCCGAGCCCTTGAATGGATAATACATGCAGGGAGTAAATAGTATTTTTCTTTGCATACTGAGGAAACACCAGAATAGAATAAGCAAAAACATTTACTCATATAATATACTGTGCACTACTGTAACAGCTTCAAACAGAAGATCTCAAAAAACTTTGCAGACATTAATTAGGTCTTGCAACACCCCTGCTTGCTCAGTAAATATTATCTCCATTTTACAGCTAAGGAACTGAGGCAAAGTGAGGTTAAGGATCTGATTTTCAGAGGTACTGAAGATTCATAGTTCCCATTGACTTCACTGGGAGCCGCAAGTAATCAGCTCCTCTGAAAATTAGGCCACTTTTATTTAGGTACCAAATATGGTGTCTAACTAAAATTTTGCCTGAATATCTTGCCAAAGATCATACAGTAAGTCTATGGGACAGTCAGCAGCATAATGCAGGTCTTTTGACTGCTAGTCCCGTGTTTTAACTATAAAGATGTCCTTCAGAGCTTGATTAGCCAAATGTAATGGCACGGAAAAGAGGAGGAGGAGAGAGAAGACACTAAACAGGTTTGAAGAATTGAGGTATCAGATAAACAAGAAAATTTTCAATTAAAAGTATTTTTGGGACTGTGATGCTTTGGGGGTTCACCCAGACCAGTAAGAGGTTGTATCACTACCTGCCCTGTAACCCCGTGTGTTTCTGTGCTGTACAGATCATAGGTGCCAACTTTCCCCAGCAACGGTGGGTGCTCGCACCCCCTACCCCCAGCCCCGCCCCGACTCCACCCTTTCCCTGCCCCTGCCCTGACCCTATTCCAACCCCTTCCCCAAAGTCCCCACCCTAACTCCGTCCCCTCCCTGCCCTTATTGGACCCCTTCCCCAAATCCCTGCCCAGGCACTGCCTCTTTCCCTGAGTGTGCCGCATTTTCCCTCCTCCCCCCTCCCTCCTGTTTCGCAGTGCAAGCGCTGGGAGCTAGGGGGAAAAAGCAGGCACAGGGCGCGCTCAGGGGAGAAGGCGGAACAGAGATGAGCTGGGGGGGGGGCGGGCGGGGAGCCCCGTGGGTGCTCCAGCCTATGATACAGATCTGGGTCAGAACCCTGCTCACAGCACAATGCCCTCACCCTGGATTCCACCAACCTGGTTAGTGGCATGGTCACTCCAACAGCCTTTCCAATCCCAAGTCTACCCAAAACCCATCTCCTCTGCAGTGGTCAGCCCCTCTCACTGCAGCCCTCACAAAATCTTATCGAGTTTGATGCGCCTTTATAGAGGCAGTACAAGCACCAATCTGTTAGTGTGGCTGAGGATTTTACTCTTCAGTTTGAAACACTGCACTGAAGATTGTGTAATAAGACAAGATTAAGTTTATTAACAAAGAACAGGTATCTAAGTGATACCAAGTAAAAGGAATTGAGATAGAAAGTAAAAATACACTTCTAAGACTAAAACCTAACTTAACCATCTACAATCTTTGGTTCAAAGTAGCTTTCACCACAGTTCTTCCAGCATGGGCAGCCAGTTCTTAGCCAGGACCCAACACAGCGCTCAAAGCGCTTGGTTTCTTTGTTTCTTCTCGTGAAGGATACGAAAATGGCTCTCTTTCTCTGCTTCTAGCCTCTTTTACCTTTATTGTCAAAGTCAGGACACTCTCATGGGGGATCAGCTTGCTGTGTCTACCAGCAGGGCTAGCCTTACCATGAGGCGAACTGAGGCGGACGTCTCAGGTGCCACACTGTGGGGGGGCACCACTAGGATCCAGAGTGCAGAAAATTGTGTCTGCTGCTGGTGCATATGTATTCTCTCTGCTCTAGATCACAGAGATGGTGGAGTGCTGTGCTGGAGGAAGGAGGGCACAAGAGACATAACAGGAAGGCAGGAGAAAAGGTGAGAGGGAATAACAGAAAGCAGCAGGAGCTGCAGGGAGAGAGAGGGGAGGAGAAGCCTCTTATGTACCTCTCTAGCACCCCCAGGAGCCTGGACTGATTAACACCAGCTTCTCAGGGAGCTTCTTGTTTCCTGCTGCTTCCCTGAACCCACTTTTGGAGGACAGGCAGTCAACTGAAGTAGTAGGAGCCAGTTAGGCCCTTAAGACGCTGATATCTTCCCTCACTCAGGCCCTGCTATCAGCCTGCTTATTTGTTCCCTTCATTGAGTGTTGAGAGCCACTATAGCTGGCACAGAACAGCAGTCATGAGTGAAAGAAGAAAACGCCTCTCTGGGGCAGCATTCAGAAAAAGAAAGCAAGCAAAGGAAGCTTTTCTATCTAAACAGGAAGGAGCTCCCCTGAGATACACAGACACCAATGTTCATGGTGAGCCTTCCAGCCCCAGTGAGGATGTGAGTGGTGAGGAGATGCCTGATCTTCCAGTTAGTCAGAGTGCAGGTGACCTGGCAGCTACTGCAGCATCCATATCTCCATCTCAAATGGATGTAACCATGTACGTTCCTGAAGAAAAGTGTAGATCAGAGAAGAGTGTGGTGGAAGCGCAAGAAACAGCTGCTGCTGAGTTTAGTTCCTTAAGTCTAGATGATCCAGGACTGTGGACCCACTTGAGCAGTAGCCTGAGGGACTTCCTTGTACTGCATGGGCCACAGCAAGTGAAAAACTTCATGTTCCCCAAAGACAATGAAAATAGAAGTTTCCATCCAACACATTACTGGCGTGAAATCCCAAATGGTGACAAAGTGGAGAGGCCATGGCTTATGTACTCAAAAACCCAGAATGCTGCATACTGTTTTTGTTGCAAACTCTTCCAGTCTAATGTTCCAGCCACACTGGGTTCTACAGGAACAAAGGACTGGAAAAATCTGGCTAGAAATCTAGCATGCCATGAGAAGGCAGCAAATCACCAGAGAGCATTCCATAGGTGGAAAGAGCTTGAGATGAGACTAAGGTTAAAGGCCACCATAGATGATCAGCATCAAGAGAAGGTTGCATCAGAGTCTCTTTACTGGCAAAATGTTCTGAAAAGGCTCATTGCCATTGTGAGAATGCTTGCTACCCAAAACTTTGCACTGCATGGCACTTCAGATCAGCTGTATGTGCCAAACAATGGAAACTTCCTTAAAATTGTGGCGCTGATGCCGGAGTTTGATGCTGTACTCCAGGAACATCTAAGAAGAGTCATCACCCAAGAAATGTACACACACCACTACCTTGGAAAAACAATTCAAAATGAGATCATACAGTTACTGGCAACAAAAGTCAAACAGAAGATTGTGGCAGATCTGAAGTCAGCAAGATATTACTCTGTTATTCTGGACTGCACCCCTGACATCAGCCATACGGAACAAATTACTTTAATGGTGAGTTTTGTAACAACAGAACCGAGTGAAAATGTCCCTGCAATGGTGACTGTTAGAGAGCATTTTCTAGAATTTATTGACATTGATGATACTACAGGAGCTGGTATGACAAATGTGCTTTTTAAAAAGCTGGAAGATACAGGAATTGCAATAGCTGACATGAGAGGTCAGGGCTACGATAATGGTGCCAACATGAGAGGAAAGAACAGAGGAGTGCAGACACGGATCTGAGAGTTAAACCCTCAAGTTATTTTTTGTCCCATGCGGTTCTCATTCATTGAGCTTGGTGGTCAGTGATGTAGCATCAGCTTCCAGTGAGGATGCTGAATTTTTTAATGTAATTCAAAACATCTATGTATTTTTCTCTGCATCAACTCATCGATGGCAAATTTTGAAGCAACATCTGGGAACATCCTCTTTGACACTGAAACCACTGAGTGCCACAGGTAGGGTGACCAGACATCCCGATATTATCGGGACAGTCCTGATTTTAGGGGACTTGTCCCGCGTCCCGACCTTACATTGGTCGGGACGTCTGGTCACCCTATATGAGGGGGACCGCGGCAAGCCGGCGCCACTCACCTTCCCTCCCTGGGCCCTGGGGCAGAGCGCAGCTGAGCTCCCGGCGCAGCGGCGCCAGCCCACGGGGCCCCCCGCCTGGCCGGCAGGAGCCTGCAGAGTGCAGCCCTGCCCCGGCACACAGAGAGGCAGGGAGGTCTCGCTCCCCTGAGTGCTGCAGCGGGGCGGGGACTGTAGACTCCGGCAGCAGGCAGCGGTCGCCGGGCAGAGAGCTCCCCCGCCCCTGCCCCCCTCCCTAACCCTAGGAAGGGGCCAGAGGGACTGGGAGGGACCTGCCTGCTGGATGCTTCCTGGGAGCCGCTCCAGGTAAGCACTGCTGGGCTCACCTGGCCCCCTGGCAGGTCCCTCTGGGGGGGCTCCCCTCAGACCCACTGCCCTCAGACCCCACCCTGACCCTGTTCCCTCAGCCTCCCCCGCAGTGTCCCCCTTGTGCCCCCCCACCCTCAATCCACTGCCCTCAGTCCCTGCCCCTGTTCCAACAGCCTCCCCCACAGTCCCTCCCCTCCCCTCCCCCCGATCATCTCACCCTGCATGGATGTGGAAATCTGTCCCGGATTCCAGGCTGTCATTAGCCCCTGGGGCAAAAGATCAGCAGAGGTTTCCAAAGGGAAGTTTGCAGCCTTTGCTCAGACCCAAACATTTTCACTTAAAAAAATAAAAAAATAAATACCCAAACCCATCCTGACACCCATCTGCTCTGTCCAGATTTGCTGTTATCCCTGTTGAGGCCAAAGTGGTTTGAAAAATTAAAAATCCTTGACACCATTGTGTTGCCTCCCCCTGTGTTGCTCGTTAGTCTGATGGACCTGCCGATAATGAATAAAGATGAATGCCCTGGGAGCAATGTGTCAGGCAGACAGTTTGTGAAGTAGGAATGTGAATGCTGAAGCCCTCATAAAATGCAGAGGCTTTTCTTAACCTGAGAATTGAAAAATTGCCAGATACCCTGCATGGGTTTGAAAGTGACAAGAGCCTAGCGACTGACCAGAGCAGCATCAGGTTTGAAGTGACGAGGAGGGTCTGTGTCATGAAGTCTGCATTTCCACTGAGGACTCTTCCATTGCCAGGGTAGCGCTGGCGCAGGTCTGCCGCCCGGCACAGCAATGCTGAGAGGTGCCAGTATAGACCTGACCCACTGCCCTCAGCCCCCACCCTGATCCTGTTCCCTCAGCCTCCCCCGCAGTTCCCCCTGTACCTCCCACTCCGAACCTACTGCCCTCAGTCCCTGCCCTACCCCAAATCTCTTCTTCAGCCTCTCCCGTCATCCCACCCCCATCACTCCCCCTGCTGTCCCACCCCCTCAACTTCCCCCCATTCCAGTCCTGCTCCCCTCTGTCTCATCCCCTCCAGACCCTGTCCCCCTCCCCAAGCCCCCGCCCCTCCCCAGCCCCGTTCCCTCCCCCCCCCCGCCCCACTCTACACAGCTCTCTACCCTATCCCATTCATGCTCCCCTCAGCCCCTACCCTAGGGTTACCATATTTTGAGCCTCCAAAAGGAGGACACTCCACGGGGCCCAGGCCCCGCCAACGCCCCCGCCCCAACTCCGCCCCTTCCCCAAAGTCCCCGCCCCCATGCCGCCCCCTCCCCTGCTTCCCGCGAACATTTGATTCGCGGGAAGCCTGAAGCAGGTAAGGGGGCTGTGGGGGGAGGAGGCGCGGCCCAGTCTGGCCCCCCGGCGTCTCCAGCCTGGGTCGGCTCGGGCCCTGGGGTGCCGGCCCCGGGCCCGGCCCCCGGCCGAGCGGGCCCGGCCCGCCCAGCACTGCCGGTCCCCAGCCGAGCACCCCCAGCCCGCTCAGCACTGCCGGTCCCCGGCCAAGCACCCCCGGCCCGCCCAGCACCGCCGGTCCCCGGCCCGGCCCCCGGCTC
>NW_020664562.1:22323148-22336527 GCF_002925995.2 Terrapene triunguis | reverse complement strand
CTGTGATTCACACTGAATTGCCTTGTGCCACTGTCTAGTAGTAGTGGCACACAGTTCTCTGACATGCAGGTTTATAAAATTGTAGTTAATATACAGTTTAGAGTATAGCAGTTTTAAAGCTCTGCATGTTCAGACCAACTGAGCTGAAAATTGTGATCTATAGTATTCAAAACTATTAAGATGTGGGCTGAAATAAAATCAGCATGAATTACTCAACAATATCAATGGAATCAGCATTGCGCTGCTATATATTGTAAAACATTACAGTGAAATCTTGCAAGTATTACATAGCACGCTGCCTTGCCCAAGTGGTAACTAAGCATAACATCTTCCTGTTTCAATATTCTTCACTTGTATCCCATAGCTCCTAGAAGTTGTTTTTTTCCCCAAACACTGAATACTGCTAAGTTATGAGTTTTAACAGGTTTTTTTCCTTTTAAACCACAGCACTGAATGTTATTCTAAAATTGTTTTCCAAATATTCTTAAACTCCCAGTTTATCCCCTGCTGATGTTCATTGTGAAAAGTATTGCAGGTCTAATAATAATATTTGGCACTTTTGTAATTCACTGTCCAACCTGTGTTTTGTGCCCTCCTCTGGTGGATTTTTAGAGGATAACTGTATAGCTACCAGCTAAGGGAGTTATATCTTGAACTCAAGTATTAGAAGCTCATGCTTTTAAGTCTGGATGGCTCAGGTTCAATCTTTGGTGACTAGCTATGATGGAGGTTGCTACACTTATAATCCCCTTAATCAGAGGTTCTGAATATGCTTTGTTGTAGGCAGAGCTAGCCTATAGTTAAGCAACCGAAAATTTAGAATGGGAAGTGTTGAAATGTTGGGAAGCCTTATAATTTTGCCAATCTGGAACGAACATCCCATCTGAGGGACGGGGGCAGGGAGAGAGGAGAGTGAGACAGGACCAGGAAACTGGGACAAGGAATCCAGAGCGGTAGTGGGGGGCAGTTGAAATCAGATGAGGAGCTGGGGCAGGTTAGACAGCAATAGGATAGACATAGACTGGAGGGGACGGGAAGAAGGGTCTTTGACTACTAGAGACCACTCCATTCAGGAGCCTGGGATAGACCCAGGATTCCTGAGTTTCACAGTTCCTCTTCTGTCAGCAGATATCTGTGAAACCCAGTGGCAAAAAAAGTGTCTCATCCCCCTATAGAGCTGATCTATCACATATAGGATGACAACCTACTGCCTCTGCCATCACTTACTCCATTAGCTCAAGTGGCAGAAGTCTGTGCAGTGGATCTAAAGGTTCATCGGCAGGGTTGGAGCCATGCGAGTTTCACGATGATTCCACATGCCAGAATTTCTGGGGCAGTTCAGTTTTGATTTTTACAAAAAAACCTGGGGAAATGCATACAGAAATAGGGTGACCAGATGCCTAAATAGGGGAATCTCAAGCAGGAGTAGAGAGGTTATTTTATCTCTGTATTTGGCACTGGTGCAACCACTGTTGGAATACTGTGTCCAGTTCTGGTGTGCACAATTTAAGAAGGATATTGATAAATTGGAGAGTGTTCAGAGAAGAGTCACAAGACTGATTAAAGGATTATAAAACATGCCTTATAGTGATCGACTCAAGGACCTCAATCTATTTAGCTTAACAAAAAGAAGGTTAAGAAGTGACTTGGTTATAGACTGTAAGTATCTACATGGGGAACAAATAGTTAATAATGGGCACTTCAGTCTAGCAGAGAAAGGTAGAGCATGAGCCAACGGTTGGAAGTTGCAGCTAGACAAATTCAGACTGGATATAAGGCATACCTTTTCAATGGTAAGAGTAATTAACGATTAACAATATACTAAGGGTCATGGTGTTTTTCTAAAAGCTTTTTCTAAAAGCTATCCTCTAGGAATTATTTTGGGAAAGTTCTATGTCTGTGCTATACAGGCGGTGAGACCAGGTGATCACCGGATCCCTTCTGGCTTTATAATCTCAGAACTAGGTACATCAATTCACATGCAAAATTCTCATTGAATTCAATAGGTGTCCTTGCCCTGTGGCTTGTGGTGCGGGCTGCAGCAGGGGCCGTACAACCCCTCTCGCAGCTTCCTAGGGCCCCCTCTCATGGCTCTGTGCACCTGTGTCTGTCATTGTCGTCCTCTCCCCTCCCCCCGCCCAATGTGTCCTGATATTTCACTCTTGCGATCTGGTCACCCTAGCCACAGGATAGGCTTTTCGCCTCCACCTCGACTTTCCCATCAAACAGCAAATTGGGAAGATAGATGATGCCATAGTTGCCATTATGGAGGATAATGCTATGACAGGAACTGTTCGTGGAAGAACAGTGGGAGGGGGAAATGGAATCACCAGAAAAATACATAACTTCAAATTTCTGTGTGGCTTAGTGTAGTGGCATGACATACTGTTTGAAATAAATGTTGTAAGCAAGAGACTCCAAGGTGTTGACCTTGATATATCTGGAGCAATGGAACAACTGGACAAAGCAAAGTCATACCTGCAGTCTTACTGGTCAGATGAGGGATTTTAAAACGGTCTGAAGAGTGCACAGAAGTTGGCAGAGGAACTTCACACTGAAGCTATTTTCCCACCCATTCAAGAATACAAGAGTCACCGAAGAAGACGACATTTTGATTACGAGGCATGGGATAATGCCATAAGAGACCCCAAACAACAATTCAAAGTTGAATTCTTTAACCAGGTGCTAGATTGTGCAATACAGTCAGTTGAAGAACGTTTCATGCAGCTCAAGGAACACAGCAGTATATTTGGGATGTTGTATGATATTCCAAAACTCCTCACTATACCCGAAGAAGACCTACACCAGCAATGCAGGGCACTAGAGACAGTGTTGACACATGATATCATGCGCGATATTGATGCGAGTGATTTAGGTGATAAACTGAAAGCCCTTCCAAGATACATTTCAGCAGGATCAACTCCAAAGGCTGTTCTGGAACATATGTACACAAATAAGATGACCACCCTCTTTCCAAATGCTTTTACTGCTCTGCGCATACTTCTAACTTCCTGTAACAGTTGCCAGTGGAGAACACAGCTTCTCCAAGCTGAAGTTAATAAAAACAAATCTACGCTCCACAATGACACAGGAGAGGCTGGTTGGCTTTGCAACCATCTCAGTAGAGCATGAGCTGATCCAGACTGTGGACCTTCAGAAAGCAGTTCAAATCTTTGCAACCAAGAAGGCACGGAAAGCACCACTTTGATTATTCAAACAGATAAAAATGCCAGTGTTTACTATGCAGGCAAGAAAAGTTAACTTTCAAACGCCTGAACAGCAAATGTAAGTGTTACTTAAAATTTTTGAACAAAGCATTTTAAGTTGTTAGTTCTCCTTTATTGGGGTAGGTAGCAGAGCAGTACCATGAGAGGAGTAAAACAGGAAGAAGGCAGAATTGAGACCTTTCAAAGTTTTGGCCCAAGTGAGGGGGTTATGGGGGCGTCATTTGAGCTCCCCGCCTCAGGTGCCAAAATGTTGTAGGCCGGCCCTGTCCACCAGGAAGCTGACACCATGTTAATTTTTGTAGTGTCTCCCCGCCTCCCATTGTGATAGTTAAGTGTCTGTCTCCCCCACTCAGTAGTTTGATGGCTTTGTTTACCTTTTCTGTAAATGTATTTCTATTGCCTCTTTGCTCAATTTATATTCTATATCACCCATACATATATCACACAGCAATATTAATGATGAGCATGTTACCAATTTGCATATTATACCTTACAGGACACCTTTTAGATATAGATTATGACACTATCAAGTTGGGTTACATTGAGCTTGTCAGGACAGTTGAGGCTCACTGCTAGATACTACGGAGCCCTTTGCCTTATGGAATTGGGGTGCTCTTAGGGTTACAGGGAAATGTCCCTATTTGGATAACAAGACATTTCATATAATCAAAGTACATTACACAATAGATATTTAAAATATACAATCTACCTTGTGTAAAATGAAATGTAATTTTAATAAGTAGTTCACATATGATACCATTAACACACGTTTTAAATTAATGCCTGGGAGAAATAGCTTCCCCTTCCCCCCAACCAACTGATATTGAAAGATGACTTGACAAAGTATCAGGAGATATGAGAAGAATTTTTGGAAATAAAAACCAATTTACATAAGGGAGAAATATAAATTAATGCTCATAGTTGCACAAGAGTATTTACGCTCTAGACACCTATATTTTTTCTTCGCTGCTCTTTACTGTATCCTGTTTCTTTCCCCGGCAATGTCAACTGATCCCTGTGTATGGTCTCCATTGTGTTTTCACGGTTTTATTCTTAACTTTAAACTCTTGGAAGAGTTTATTGATATATAAAGTCTCAATAAATGTTATTTTAAAAAAAATCTATCCCAAAAGCACAATAATTGAGCCTGCAACCTTGACATTCTGAATCACAATTCAATATCTAGGATCCTCTAACCTCAGTTCATAGCAACTACAATGCTAAGCATTAGAACCCTGGCTCTATTGTTACGTCAACAGAGCGATGGAAGTGGACAAGGATTCTCCCAATTTCAAACTTCGTCAGGAAGCATTAAGTGAAAGTAGAACACTATATTAAAAAAAGAACAAAACGGGACACAAAAGAATTTATTCAGTGCTGTGTTGGAGTTCTCTTAACTACTCAGACTGAGCTGTCCTAGTGATTGCCTCAGATACACTTGCTCGCAATGCAGCTCCTACTCTGAGGAACTGATCTCTGACTCTCATTCACCATGAGATTCTACACAGAAATCAGCAGTACAAGAGGGATATCTATCTGTCTTATCAAACTGTAGGAATGCTCAGTGCCAGTGAGCTTAGACATACACCCTCACTCATGTTGAGTAAAGCGTCCTCACTACACCAACAGTCCCATTGATTTCAACATGCTCAACATCAGTGAGAGCATCACAATGTGACCCCTGCTGATTATGACAAAAGCTCACTACAGGCAAATCATAAGTGTGCTCTGTATTTGTGTCTAAATGTACAATCTTATTTTTTAGTTATTGAATAAAGGTGCAGATTCACAACATGAGACACCAAGGAGGATGGCAGAATATGGCAATTTCTAGCTTTCCTAAAAAAAATAAAAAGGAAACTACTGGCAGAGTATGTTCACATTCAATATAAGCAAGGGGGAAAGAATCTGGCCCCATATGTCTGCCATCATATACATATTTACTTAGGGATTTCACAGCTCTTTTAAACACTTACTCATGGTCTGAGTGGATAGTGACTTCAGTTCTAACATCAGTTGCCAGCACTGTAAACATTAGTCAAGAGCTACTACCATACATCTCTGACTAATCTAGCAAGGTGACTGGGAGACCAACCAGATCTCCTATATGGCAGTAGAAAGTACTATTAGCCAGCTGTTCTAACATCATCCCTTATTATTTGAGTAGCATCATGTTCTCATTCTGAGTGAGGCTTGTCCTTCCCCTCTCAACACTTTTGTTCTTGCTGAGACTACAGCAATATTCCTAATAGTACAAGTATAAATATATGTAATTTGGAGGCCCTATTCTCTCAAAGAGAGAAGGTATACCTCTTGTAAACTGTACTTGTACAGTCAGGGCTGGCTGCAGGCACCAGCCCAGCAAGCAGGTGCTTGGGGCGGCCAAAGGAGAGGGGCGGCACGTCGGTCTCTTTGGCGGCAATTCCGCGGCCAGTCCCTCACTCTCTCTCTCGGAGCGAAGGACCAGCCGCCGAATTGCCGCCGAAGACTGAAGCGGGGGCAGTAGAGCTAATCACGATTGCGGCTTTTTTTTTTCTGCTTCTGCTTGGGGTGGCAAAAACCCTGGAGCCGGCCCTGTGTACAGTAATTGTTATATGAAGGAAGACTGTGAGAAAGCAACAGTGCATGACATCACATTCTTCTTTTGATAACATCTCTGGGTGCGTGCACTTTCTGATCACATAATAATTAAAAGGAGTTCAATAGGTTCACAAGCAAGTCCAAACAAGCAGGAAGCAATTACACCTCATGACCATTGCCCTATAAACCATATGTGCTCTGAAGCCTTTTACCCAGACTGATTTGTTGGAGGGTAGAAAGAAACAAAACTGTTCCAGAACAACCTTTCAGCTTGTCCTCAAGCAGTATTATCAATAGATTCAGTTAACTTCACCCTTAAAAGGAGAAGGCTGATCTGATCTACCACAAGAACAGAGCTCATACAATTTCCCTCCTTTAATCAAAGGTTGTGTGATGAAATCTGATTGGTAAATACATTTTTACAGTATAACTATAAATCCCAGTGTAGAAGTTCCATTCAGCTGCTTTTCTTAACCATGCCGATTCTGACATCCAAGCCGCAAAACGGTATCTCATATTCTTTGTACCTTATTAATCCACTGTGTTATACTCAAGTTTGTTGTTTTCCTGACTCTGGCACCAGGGGCGGCTCCAGGCACCAGAGCAGCAAGCGCGTGCCTGGGGCAGCAAGCCGCGGGGGGTGGCCTGGCGGTCGCCGTGAGGGCGGCAGTCAGGCTGCCTTCAGTGGCATGCCTGCGGGAGGTCCGCCGGTCCTGCGGCTTCGGTGGCGGGTACGCCGAAGGTGCGGGACTGGCGGACCTCCCGCAGGCATGCCGCCGAATCTGCGTTACCAGCGGACCTCCCGCAGGTATGCCGCCGAAGGCTGCCTGACTGCCGTGCTTGGGGCTGCAAAATACATAGAGCTGCCCCTGTCTGGTACCTACCTGCGACAATCTTGCCATTCTTATGGGATTGTCAACAATACTTTGCCTATGCTCAGTGACTGTGTTTTTACAACTTTGCACCCCAATTCTTCTTCTCTATCACTTACTAAATAACAGTAATAAATAATAGTATCCCTATTGAAGTCAGTGGGAGTTTTACCATTGACTTCAATGGAGCTAAGATTTCACCCTTTGGGTGCAACATCTGGGCAAACCTAAGTAGATATCCCACAAAATGGTATGAGGAGAATGTCCAGAGCCATTGAAGGATCAGCACCTCTGAAAATCAGGACATTTAGGGACTGATAGTCATTCTATTAACGTCAGTGAACACTCTACCTGATACAGGTTCTTAGACTTCACTCATTACTGTAAGTAACTGAGGCTTCCAGTAGTGCTCCCAAATACTTCAACTGGAATTGGATCGAGCTTTTATTTAGGTGTCTAAGTTTAGGTACCGGCATTTGAGATTTTGGCCAGAATATTTTTTATCTTTACTAGGACAGCTAATTAGACCTGCCTCCCACCACCCACACCCACACCCACACCCACACCCACACCCACACCCACACACACACCCACACACACCCACACACACACCCACACACACACGAGATTTCTGAATCTACAGGAACAAAGCAACAAAAATTATTAAAATTTAGAATATTTAAAACCTAATCAAAACACCACCTAAGGCTTTTTTTCATTTTAATCTATGGAATAAGATGCAAAAATTTCCCTTATAATTAGCAAAATGCATCGGATTTCATTTTTTGCGTAATTACATAGAAGCTGACCTAAAACCTGGCTTGTGACATGGGGCCATCTCACTAAGGGCTGACTCAAGTTGAGCACCGACTCATGGTCATGCCCATGTTGGCTCAGCCATGCCAGTGTAGCCTTGTAAGTAGAGGACAGGAGTTCTAGAAGAATACAGTACAGCTCTTACAAAACAAACATCTGGGTTAAATTTAAGACGGTACCTGAAGTGGAGTTTCTCACTCTTCCTATCTTGCAGGGGATACTCCTCTATGACATCTTGAATCAAAGGTGACTGCTGCCTATGTGTTCTGGAGAATGGCAGGGTTCCCATATGGCTAAACATATCACAAGATCTAATGGGAATGGTTCCCTTTTTCTTTCTTGGGAGAGTGCCATGGATAGAAACATCTTGATAGGAGTCTACACGATGCTCAGCCAGAGGAGGTTTGCTGCTCAAAAGATCCATAGACGAAGCCAGTGAGAACTGATGGTTCACCTGCATGTTTCTGGGGAGACTTGCAAGTTTTCCAGCAGCTATCATTCTCAGCTCTGAAAAATAAAAATTGCCCACAGCGTTCATCACTCACAAGTGCTGCAATTTTAAATGAAATTAAATAACATTGTTAGCAGTTGTCTCTATTAACATTGCACTTCTTGTATTAGAAGGCAGATAATATATACTTTTCAAATATACACTAAATTATGACCTAATCTCATAGGTCCCAATCCTGCAGATTATTATACAAATGTGCTTAACCTTTATGCATGTGAATAGCCCCATTAAAATAATTGACTTAAGCACATATGCAAGCGTTTGCAGGATCTGGGCCATAATCTGCTATTACCTACAAGGTTTATCTTCTTATCTGTTGTTTTACCCTGAGTTCTTAGAAACCATTCCATTTGAAAGGTCAAACATCAATCTGGAATCATTAACTGAAACTAAATTGTCAGGAAAAAACCCCAACAATGTACAGACCAAGGCTCAGTTTAAAAGATTGCAAGTCTAAACTCAGTAGTGGGCACTACAGACCTGGTTAAGTAATAAGCATACTAGAGAACTGGGGCAAATATTTTTAATAGCTTGTAAGACAAAGGATTTTATCCAAAAGATAAGGACAATAGATTACTGGAATTCTTTTCTGTAGGATACACAGGCCAACTGAGTCAAATTCACTGCTGGTATAAGGGGGATAAAGTTAGTGGAGTTGCACACTTTACATTAGCGGTGAATTTGGTCAATTGTACCCTGGCCTACAACAAAGAGGTGTCTCCAACATACCTCTGCAAACATGAACAAAATTACAACACTTGGTGTAAATTCATAGGGTCAGATTCTGGCCCCCGATAAGGTTGCTTTCTGCCACTCCACAAATATAAAGTAGCATTAAGTGACTACCAAGGGATGCCTATGGTTTAGGGGAATCCACAGGTCCTGTAGTGATGGCTACACTGGCTCCCACTCCATCCACTTCCAGCTCCAATCATTAGAACATTGTCAGAGTGCTGGGGGTCTTTGCGGGTTATTGTAGCCAGGCATAATTTGGAGCAACATTGAGGCTGATCTCAGTTATGTCAGGGTTCAGCTCATAAAACTATCTTTACGCTCTCCCCTCCACTTTAGCTGCACCAGAAAGGCCTCTTATGCTGCTGAGAATCTAGCCATGGACTCCACAAATGTGTCGGTGACTTGACAAAAACTCCCTCCCACTTATTTTTTTTTTTTAATTATATAAACTATCTGTAATTAGAGCAAGGTATTTATGGTAGGACCTTGATGACATCACTTATAATATAAAAGTGAAAAGTTCCATGTGCAGAGGCTCTGAAGAATTGCTCTTGCATGCTGTGTAATGTTTATGGGAAGTTGTGCTCTTGTAGATGTAGTCAACTAAAATGGATTAAATTAAAAAAAAAAAGTAGTTTCAAGAGGTCTTTCTGACAGATTATGATGTGGTCCCTTGCTGTGACCACTAAATTTCAGACCCTCCTATTGTTTACACCTTCATTCAGAATGTGGTTTGGGGAAGTCATTTCTACTTGGTAGCATCAAAAATATTGCATGTTCATTCAAAATTTAACTGTGTTGTACAGACTGCTTTGCATTTTTGATTACCCATGCCAACAGAATTGATTCACAGGTAGGTCCAAAACAGAAAATGCCTGATATAGATCCAGGGCCAGATTCCCAGCTGGTGTAAATTGGTGTAACTCCATTGTTCCATATACTAAACATAGTATTGAGGCATAAAAGTGAACTATTCCCAATCAAAGTCAAGAAATGAAAAAAGTGAAGGTTCTCAAAACTCACACTAACATGGAGGCTGGAACCTTAATGAGTTAGGCACCCAAGCCCCTATTTACAGGAGTTTGGATGTCCCAGCCTAACTTGCCCATAATGAGCCAATTTTTAGAATTGCCTCTGATTTTGCACCTAATGATGGTACTTACCATCTTCATAAAAAACCTTGAGACTGATAAGTGCAAAAGTATTATTATATTATAATAAATGTACTTTCCTCACTCTCCTTAACTCAAACATATGAGGGATTTTCCTCAGACTTGCTAGTAAATTCATCTCTGGGCTGAGACAAAGCATACGAAGTTTTAGCCTCAAAAGTTACAAGCATGCAAAAACAAGAGGCTATAATAGAAGAAGTTGCAATGTAACTTCAGCTATAGTTTTGGCTACCAACAAAATCTGTGACACAATAACAATAGACTTCAGACTACTTCCTATGTAGCGATATCTAGAGAAAGAGGACCACCCACTTCCACCTGACATTGATTTCTAAAATAACAACCTGACAAACTTTCAGTGAAACAAGAAAGGCTCATTAGGTTTACTTTTCCAAGTATTAAACCATGAATTTGCAACTGCATATTTTAAAGCACCTCCACCCCCCACATCAGCTATACTAGGGTTTCCCAAACTGGGGGTCGGGACCCCTCAGGGGGTTGTGAGGTTATTACATGGGGGGTTGCAAGTTGTCAGCCTCTACCCCAAACCCCGCTTTGCCTCCAGCATTTATAATGGTATTAAATATATAAAAAAGTGTTTTTAATTTATAAGGGGGGAGGTCGCACTCAGAGGCTTGCTATGTGAAAGGGGTCACCAGTAAAAAGTTTGAGAACCACTGAGCTATACCATAAGCCCAGTTTTCAAATGCATACCCCTTGACAGGATATATAAGTCCAGTATTTGGATATTTAAATTCACACTTAGATATACAAAATGAGCATTTAAGTGCTGTTTTGAGAACTCACATGAGAGACATGAGCATCCTGCTTCCACATTTGATAAGTGATCTCCCCACTTGCAAAATACATATAGCTATACTTTAATTTTATTACATAAAAAGTTGATTACATTACAGCATTTTCCCCCCCCCTCAAAATAGGTCTACTCAATTTGTCTATAATCATGCCTGCTAGCATCCTCACCAAGGGTCAGAAGTAGGACTTGCTACTCCTTGATGGACTCCTAAAAGCAAGTCAAGATTCAGTAACATAAATAAAACGGTCAGCCCAGTAATGCAAACAAGATTATCTGTCAAATTTTCCTTTTACTGAATGTCAAAGCTCCAAGGAATGAGCCCCTTTTCATCTGGAGAGCCTAGAATGTTTCAACTGTTTCAGTGTATGAGCCAAGCAGGAATGCTTGAATTTACTGTAGATGCAGTCCTAGAAAACTACACTCATTATTAGAAAACACTCTTTGCCTGCCAAAACAGGCTCAATCAACAGCTGACACAATGGGTCAACATACTAGACGGTTTCTGAACAAAAGGGAGTGGAATCCCAGTTCTGAACACTGCTGCTTGCTAACATGCAGTCACACTAGAGTAAAAGCCTGGGAAATGGTATAGCTTGCTTCTATTTAGGGCAGAACAAAAACTGATTCAGTCAGAGCCGTAACTAGCTATTTTTGCGCCCGAGGCAAGAATATAAAATTGCGCCCTCCCCCCTCCAGATAATTTCATAGTAGTTACTTTGAAAAAAAAAATACATAAATAACAAGAATAATAATAGAACGTTTATTTATTTTAATCATAAGTTCCGCATACAAAATCAACTCATACATATACGGTGTGCATCATAGTGCATGTAACATACTATTTAAATAATCACAAATAAAATTTAGCTGTAGAACCATATCAGATACGATCAACGATTATTTTTCAAAATTGTACTTTTCGCGCTTTTAATGAGGCAAATTCATCAATAATTGCATCAAAATTAATATTATTTGCTACTTCATGTTCGATTGACAAGATGGACATATTTGTTAATCTCTCCTGACCCATGGTTGCTCGAAGGTTGTTTTTAATTAATTTGAGCTTATTGAAGCTTCTTTCGCAAGAAGCCACAGTTACTGGCAAGCAGAGAAATATTCTTAATGCAATTTCTAAATTTGGATAAGATTCGGCCAAATTATATTCATGAATTAACTGGAGAAGGTCCAAACTAGTTGCGCATGAAATGTTTGGAAACAATGCTAACGCCTGATGTTTAAAACTCAATCTCTGACGAAATTTCTGAGGCATTCAAAACGCTGTCATATTTGAGATTTAAATCCACTGCTGCTTTTTGAAGATTAGTAGTGTCCATTTTAACAAGCGAATCACCCAAAAGAAAATCAAAATCAGAAGATATCTCATTTAAAGTTTCTTATCTCCAATTTAACTCAACTATTATGGTGCCAAATACGGTTTTTATTTGTACTTTGAAAGATCGTTCAGCTGATAAATTAGAAGATACGTCTGCACACTCAAAGTTGCTGCCTTTTTATTTTTGCTTTCTGGATTCAATAAATGCTGCTGGTATTTCTATATTTTCAGCCTTTTTTTATAATCTGTAAAAATATTGACCATATCGTTATCGCTTTCAGGCATCTCTCGTAAAATATTTCGTAATCTGTTGATCATTTTACAAGCCTGAGAAACAGTGATGCCTTTTGCTTGTAGGGCTTTATTCACTCTGTCAATATGAGTTAGGATATTGTGCCATATGGATAACGTGCACAAAAATTCATAATTAATTTTTTTAAAGAAGGCTATTAGCTGTTGATACTGCTTCTGGACATTTCGATGCAACAGTGACATTTTTTAGAGCCTTGATCACTTCTGTAATCTGCGAATTTAAGGCTTCAATTGCATTAGCTCTTGATGACTATCTAGTATCAGCATGACCTTTTAGTGATACTTTTAACATACCCATTAAAATATCACAGCGACTGGTTGAATGAGAAAAAAATGTGTATAACTTTTGTACAGTGGCAAAGAATGAAACCATAGTAGAATTTATGGAAGCCGCACGTACTCCGACTAAATTTAGACAGTGGGCTGAACATGGTACAAAATTCACTAATCTATGTTTTTTCAAAATGACAGCTTTGACACCTTTGTACACACCTGACATATTTGCGCCATTATCATAGCCTTGGCCTATCGCATTTTGTAGATCAAGCCCATCATTTTCGAGCTTCTTTATTATTTCTTCGGCTAATCCACTTCCCATTTTTTCTTTGGTTTCAATGATAATGGATACAATTCCATTATCAATTCTCACGTATCTCACAATCTGGGACATCTCATCGAGAGCAAATATGTCTGATGTGCAGTCCAGAAAGATAGAATAATATTTAGATTTTTTTATTTTGGATATAATTTCATTATGAACTTGGTTTGCTAGTAAGCCAATAAATTCATTTTGTATAGCTGGTGAAAAATAACCCACTGAACCTTTTTTGTGAGTTACGATATGCTGTTTTAGTTGAACATCATAATGACTTATAAATTCCAATAGATTAAGAAATATTCCTGAATTAGGGTTTTCTATACTGCTACACGATCCTCTGTGGTAAATTGTTTTTGGCACAAAACATCACGGCATCAAGAATTATTTTTAGAATTTGTCTCCATTT
>NW_020664562.1:22299441-22323048 GCF_002925995.2 Terrapene triunguis | reverse complement strand
CGGGAATATTTGTGGTTCTAATGGAAAAAAAAAAAAAAAAAAAAAAAAGCCGCGATCACAATCGGCAGTAGCTCCACAGCGCAGCTTTCTTCTTCGGCGGCAATTCAGCGGCAGGTCCTTCCCTCTGAGAGGGACTGATGGACCCACCGCCGAAGAGCCCGATGTGCCGTCCCTTCCCCTTGGCCGCCCCAAGCACCTACTTGCTGAGCTGGTGCCTGGAGCCGGCCCTGATTCCAATAGATTAAGAAATATTCCCGAATTAGGGTTTTCTATACTGCTACATGATCCTCTAAGTGGTAAATTGTTTTTGGCACACGACATCACGGCATCAAGAATTATTTTTAGAAGGTCTCCATTTTTATCAGTTGCAATAGCTTTTTGTAGTGCATCATCGACACATTCTCCGCTTAGTAATCTCTTTTGTAAGGATTTCCATTTACAGAAATTTTCACGATGATTGTTTGAATTTTCATGTTCCACAACACGGTTTAAATTTTTCCAATCATTAAATCCTACTTTCTGATTTGCAATATTAGGTTTGGTAAAGCGCTGATCGAATAACATGCATGGAAAACAAAAAATGGATGTACTGGTTTCCGAGTAAATAAGCCAATTATGCTCTATGGTTTCACCATTAAAAAGCTTTTTACAAAACCAGTCTCCTGAAATTTTTCTTCCATCTTCAGATGTTGATTCACGGAAATCTGCAGATTTTCCCTGGTCAGGTCCATGTTCAATAAGGTGGCATCTTATTTTATCGTTTATACAGGGCCAAGATGGTGGATCCTTAAAACTGATTTCAATGATTTGCCTTGCAGAGGAATTATGTTGCTGATCGCGGCCGTTCACATTAGTTTTAGTCATGATATCGAAGGTGTTGAGTGTCTCATCATTGTCAGTAATCGATACTGAAGGTGAAGTTGTAACCTCACGATCCAATTGCTGGTCGATAGCAACAATAATTTCTGAAGTTGTATAATTCTCATTGTTACTATTAGATAGTGGTGCCGAACTTATGACGTCAGAGACGTCAGCTATTGGCGTATTCCCATAGTTTGATGCATTTTTCACTAGCCAGTTCTCCATTGTCATTGACATTTTTTCATTTTCTACTGTAGCGTGTTTTCGTCGTTTACGGTACTCTGCCCCACTCGGACGTTTAGAATTCATACTATTCATAATGCAGGGTCTTGTTTAATAGACTGGAATAAAAATTAAAAGTACATAAATGTATTAAATTCATCTAAACATTAAACAAAATTAATATATTATAGAGATTGCAGATTCCCAATCTGTGATCTCCATAAGAAATAAGGAATGATAAACATAGGCACTCACCGTTTGGTGGGTCTTAAGCGAATCCGAGAAGTCCTAATATATAATAAGTGTGTGCTCACTGGGAATACTAGAACTCGATTACTCGAATGACGGTTGTTGTGTCTGCAGACAAACGCACTGACCTCATCTTTCTCTGCGCCCCTCAGCTTTGCGCGCCCGAGGCAAGTGCCTCACTTGCCTCGCCCTTGTTACGGCACTGGATTCAGTCTCCTATAATGCTAAATCTAAGGTAGGAATTTTGTATTTTCATCTATAGTACAATATTTCTGTCCCTCTTAATTCCTCCTAGCCCCATAAGCAGAGTAAAGACAGTTTTTGACCATCTGTGAAGCAAATTGGCCTTAGTCAGCTACAGAAGAATCAAGACTCCAGATCCAGATCTCAGCTAATAGACAAGATGTTTTCCAGATTCCGTGCATGGATTCTGAAGGGACCCGCCCACCCTTTTATTACGTTGTAAACAGAGGAAGCACAGACCAAGAGGTCTTTAAATGACCATGTACATTAATGAATGTGGATGCATTGGGAAATTTTGTAGGGGGATTGGAAACAGGGTAAAGGCATCTGTCTGCTGGACAAAACCAAACAATATTGCATTCCAAAACAGAAAGATTCTATTCACCTCATTGCTCAGACACCAACCTGATATATGCCCTATAAATACACCTAAGATAGAGTATTCAAAAAGCTATCTTGACTCTGATTTAGGAATAAAAATACCAACATTATGGTTCAATCTGCCTTTCTGAAGCAGACACCTCCCCCCACCATGGGAGGCTACTTCACAGAGTAAGTGGTCCTTTTGGAGAAGGAACAATAAAATAAGACTAATGGTGAAAACTGTAACTACAGTCTGTCCAGGAGAAAACCTCTCATTTGGCCACAGAAATTAGATTCATTCCTGTCTGCCCCTTTTGTATTTGTGAAATCCCCATTTACAGCCTGATTCAAATCCCATGAAGTCAATGGGAGCCTTTCCACTTATTTCAAAGGACTCTAGATCAGGGTCTTAAACTGTCTTTTCAAAATGCTAAGCGATTAGTGCATTGTTAGATATTTATGAAAACTGATTCATATCACACTCTAGGTTGTGTTCCAAAGCTCATCATACAGAAAGATGCCCATTGACTTCAGTGGGGGGTTTGTATCAGGCTCTTTGGATATATGTCTGTCTTGGTTTGGTTGTACCTTCACTGATACAAACCTCCTTCCTCAGCCCTGTCTCTCACTGCTCTCTCTAGTAATGGAGTTAAGAGGGATGGAGCAGAGTAATATGTGCATATCCAATTCAAGTAAACAAACTATTCTGGGACATTTAAAGGGACACAGTCAATTTAAAACACACACCTGTTTGAAAACATTTTAGTTACAGTACTATTATTACAAGTAATTCCTAATATTGTAATTGAAAGAGATTACAGAAAAATATATATTTTTCAGTTTGTTTACTTTGCACATTTTCAAGCACTTTGTGTATAGTCCCTTTCACCATTTTCAATGTATAGGCAGCAAAGCCCTGATCCTGAAATTGAATTGGCACTGGCAGCCTTCTGCACTCAAGTGAAGGACTCATGCAGAGTCAATGGCAGGATCAAGGCCTTCAGTTTTCCCTATTGCTGGTGTGGGTGGTTTTTCATATCAAGAGGGAAGAACCACACATTAAAAAAAAAAAAAAAAAGTGATTGAAAACCACAAAAGTTGGCAGGTGGCTTGGATAGATGTAGTAGCTGAAAACTATTTTGAACTTAAAAAAAAAAAAAAATAGATAGATATGTTGATTTTCTCCCTATCAGGGAATACACATTTTTGTGTATTAGTGTAAAGTAACCAAGAAAATAGTTAAAAATCAAACAAGTATTCTTGCACCAAGAGGTGCTTGCATAAAATTATCTGGGATTAAAAAAATTCCTGCATAACACCAAGCCTTTGATACAGGTATTATAAAATTAATTGGTACTCTAGCCTCCATGGCAAACTGGCCTGAAGACTTTGAAAAGAATACAAAGGTTCAGGGAATCCATAACCTGATATGATAAAGGGGGTGAGTGGGGGAGAGCACATGCAAGAGTTCAAAGGATCTAAACGTCTATCAGTAACAAGCCAGAGTCTGCCAAGCATCAAACACATGAGATTACAGACAGATCAGAGCTTTGAAACAGCTCCTGAAAAGACGTCAAAAGTACGGTAATTAAAAAAAAAAAAAAAAAAGCTGATTAATCCTTATCCTATATTATGATAAGCTCACAACCTATTTGAGCAGTTTTTTATAACCATTATTCTGAGTCAGTGGAAAGCATATAAACAAGGATGACTTGGATTTACTCAGTATCAGTTTCAAATTAAAATAAAACTGTGGCCAGCTTACTTTTCATACTAGATTTTTAACTCGCTATTGAGAAAAGTTTAACTGAACAAATCCCCTTGTTTGTAAAAAAAAAAACATTTCAGATCAGTCTTTTTATCACATCATTTCATTAGATTTATAACAACTGGCCACAAACTAAATTTTGACTTTTATATAAAAATTAATGTATGCATAAAATTGAAGTATTAGAAATATTTAAGTGTTCTTTGGGATTGTTAGTCATTTAAATTGTAACATGATCAAGATAGTTTTTAATCAAAATCTACAAAATTAAAAATGCATTTTGTCAAGCAGAAAACCTCTACTAAATCATCATGAATGTTTCTATGATGAACATTTAAAAAAAAAAATTCTCAGCCAAATCCTGAGATCCTTACTTAGAAGCTCATTCTGAAAGATTCTGAAAATCTGACCACCTCTCAGAAGATGCTGAGTGCCCCCAAATCCCAATGAAGTCAAGCCTTTAATTTTTACAAAGTCCTTAACCAGGAAAAATTCCCACTGATTTCCATTTGCCTAAATCAGGAGACCTGGGTTTTATCCCCAGCTCTGCCATGACATGCTCTTATTTGTCTTGGACATGTCACTTCACCTGTTCCTCAGTTTCCCCAACTATGCAATGCCTTGAGATCTATGAATTAAGAAACAAAGCTATATAAAAGCTAAGCATTAACTATTCATATTACTAGGACTCAGTAAAAACTGAGTAAGTATCTCATCATTTGGACCTTTCATCATACTATACAATTCCCTGAAAATGTTACATACCCCTGTTAAGGTAATATGAAATTAGACCCACACAGTGTAACTGCTCATTATTGGCTGATCTGCCATTCAAAATCAAACACCCTTGATTAGGGATTAAAAAAAAAAAAAAAAAAAAAAGGGTCTGAATCCTCCTCTCCATTCCTGAAGATAAAATTGTGGTCAAATCAGAGTATTTTTCAGCTAGCTCTTTAAATGAAAATCACTGTTTCCCAGGGGTGCTGGAACAATTTGTATAGTGGGGGTATTGAGAGTCATTGAACCAAACTGTTACTCCTGGGGGAATTCTGTGCTGCTGCACGGGCACAGAATTCATGTCCCCTACAGATTTCTTTGCTTTCCCGCAGAAAAATGACTTTCTGACAGAGAAGCAAAGGGAATCTGCAAGAGCAGTCACGCATCACTCCCTAGCAGAGCAGGCACATCATTTCAGGGACCTGGAGCAGCCAGCGGAGAGGTAAATCACCACGGGGCTGGGGACACCCAGGAGCCAGTGGCTCCTATTCTGAGCCAGGATCAGCTGCTAGTCACGGCTGGGCTGGAGGCAGGACAGGACTTCTTCTTCCCCTGCAAGGAGTGTCTGGGGCAGTGTCAAATGCACCCCCAGAAACCTCCCCCAGCTGCAGGAAGCTCAGCATCCTTCCCTGCTTCCTGTCCTCATTGCTCCTCAGTTGTGGGGGGGAGGGGTCACTGTACAGGGAGCAGGGCTGGCTCTAGGTTTTTTGCCACCCCAAGCAAAAAAAAATTTGGCCACCCTCCCCCCCTTTTTTTTGGCTTTTACACGTTTGCACGTTGCAATTTTTGTTTGTTTTGTTTTTGACTGTTTAAAATTACAAATTCTCTGTTTTCATTTTTTTTGTTAGTGAAATAAAACAATTTCCTACTAGTGTACTCATTTACTCACTGGGCCGACCATGGAGTGACCTGGGCTGTGTCTGCCTGGGCAGAGCTAGGGCTGCCCCTGCGCTGGAGGCCTTGGCATAGAGGATGTCAGCGCTGACCCCAGGGCTCATGTGGTCTGTGCGTGTCGGACCAAGTCATGCTGCTGGCGGGCTACCCAGCCTGGCTGTCGCTGCCGAGTAGCCAGAGGGGCCTGGAACTGCATGGGAGACACCGAACAGCTCTGCCTCCTGTCTCTCCTTCCCCACGAGCATGCCCGGGGGCTTGGCACTGCCCTCCGAAGCTGAGCGTCGCAGCCCCGTGCCAGCAGGAGCAAGCAGCAGGCGTTGGAGGGCTGCCCGGTCTCTCCAGCCAGGGCACAATCACCTCTGCTCCCCTGGAGCCAATCCCAGTCTGAAATGGCTGTAGCAGCCCTGCCCATGGTCCCACGTCTTGCTATGCAGTGCGGGGAGGGGAGGAGGCTCTGAGAGCAGGGCTGCGTCCCAGCTCCCACACTGGCCTAGGGCCCCCATGGCTGGAGGGGCAGCAGACCTTGGGGACCCTGGCTTGGGTCAGTCTCAGCAACACCCCAGAGTCCCGGGCGGTCACCCTGCGGCGTGGCCGGGGACAGAGCCAGCAGGATGGGGGTGGGGGGCACCGCCTGTAGCTCTCACATGTAGTGAGCTGGGGCGGCTACGGGGTTCGGTGGCACCCGATCAAGAGAACAACGGGGCGGTCAGGATCCAGCCCAGGACACTGCCTCAGGTTGGAGCTGGGGCCCCAGCAATTTGCCGCCCCAAGCACCTGCTTGTTTTGCTGGAGCCTAGAGCTGCCCCTGACAAGGAGCTGCTCCCCCATCCACCCAACCCCATGCATATGGTCCTCCCATACCCAGACACCCCTGACAAGCTTCACCGGGTACATCCAGAACCCTCCTAGCCCTCCATACCAAACCCCACCTCACTGAATCTCAACCCCTGCTTCTGAAGCCCCCTGCACCCAGACCCTCTGCCTCTGGACCCCTGCCCCCAGACCACCCCCCACTGAGCTCCCTGCACTCAAACCCCACCCTGAAGAGCCCCACCCCCCTGCACCACCCTGAGCCCCCACATCCAGATTCCCATACCACTGACGCCAATGAGCTGCACCCAGATCCCCACCCCAAACCCCACTCCCCCCGCTGAAACCCCCACACCCAGACCCCCCTGCTGAGCCCCAACCAGCTTCACCTGGAAGCCCCTGCAGAGTCCCATTGCTCCTGCACCTTGAACCCCCACAATGAGCCTCTGTACATCCAGCACCCCCCCACACCTAGACCCCCACCGAGAGCTGTCTGCACCCAGATTGTCCTACATAGAATCCTCTCACCCACACCTAGATCCCCCACACTGAGCCCCTCCACACTTGGATCCTGTCTGGTTGAGCCCGCCGGCCTCAGACCTGGTGCAGAGAGGCAGGCCCCAGGATTTTTCTGGGGCAGCTCCAGGCCTTGTGCTGTGTCAGGTTCGGGTCCGGTTTCCCCACTGCCATGCTGGAGCCTCTGCGTTTATTTATTGACAAATAAAACTTGCAGAATTTTGAAATATTGTGCGTATAATTTTTAGGCACAGAACGCCCTCAGGAGTCAACTGTAAACTCTGTAGATGATGTAAACCACTTTAAGCCAGGGGGTGTACCAGCACCCATGCTGTTTCCCCTCGGTGCAGACAGACGCAGACAAACTGACAAGACCATCTCTTTTTTTGGCATGGGGAAGCCATTTATTGTTATCACGCTGTTCTATTCCCATGATTTCTCTGAAATAGTTCACGTGGATGTGCCTGGTAACTCAGAGTTCTTTCCACTAGAAAACATACAACTCTTCTATCTTGTATTACTAATGGATTTATGTAAAAAACAGTAACAGATCAGGACAAGAAGCAGCATCTTGGTATGTGCTCCTCAAACAAAGCAAAATGATGTAATTAATAACAGATCTCATCATTTGTGACTTGACACTCAACACTGTATCTTTCCTTTGGCTGCTGTGTAGAACACGAGCCTGAACGCACCAGCTGCGTTTGACTTTTAAAATAATAGTCATCGTTTACCTATCTTTGTGTACTGAATGAAGCAGTTTCCACAGAACCCATCTCTAAACTCCGAAATCTCTTCCTCTCAAACGCCGCAAAGCTCTAGACGCCTAAAATCGAGACCAGATTTAGTTCAGAGCTACCAAATAGTTTAGATGAGTCAGATGTGAGCTCTTCTCTTTTCTCCCCTCCCCCTGAGAGACAAATACAACCAGCTATTCATTCGTCATCCAACAAAGAAAAAGAACAATGTTGTCAACACAGTTACATGGCAGGCTACTTCTCTTTCTTTGCTAGCTTTCGAAGAGATTAGTTGAAAAGTTTGTCTCCTCGAAATGTTCTACCTCCAGCTGAGCCCCATTCAATTAATTTCCAAAGCAGCTGAGCCTCCTTTGATGCAGTAATCAGGGTAACACATTGTAAACAAGGACCACCACACCAAACTATTAGAACAAATACATAAGTTTTTATACAAACCCAGCATATTTTTAACAAAGCTCACTGATCATCTGTATATGCAAGTGCAAACGCCAGCTCCGTCTGTTCAAAGTAAATTAGTTGGGATATTTATGGGCAAATTCCAGTGCATCACTATTACCATGGTAACACTTTTCATGTAGTTAATGGCTGTTCATTATATAGACCAAAGATCTCCACATTAAAGTCTCCTAAAAGCACCCCGGTCGAATCATTGTATCACTACTGGGATAACAAAATACAGAGAAAAATAGCGATGTAAAATCTTTAAAGGCTTCTGGTTCAGTGACTTGTCCCTTTGCATAATCTGAAGTTAGACAAGTAATAGGGAGCCACTTACCTCTCTGAAGAGCCTCGCACACTTTCAGATCAGTGCAGCATAGCCTTCATCTCGGAGCCAGATCGGTTCGGGAATGCAGACAGACACTGGCAGCTCTCAGTCAGATCTCACAGCTAAACCAGAACCACGTTGATTGAACAGAATTCTTCTAGTCTTTTGAAGTTCTAATTGAGCAGCCTAGAGCTCTGTGTACTGCGTGCAACAGCTCGGCAGCTGCAGACACAGTTCTGAGAGACGCACAAGCCAGCACTCAAGCGGTGATTTACTGCTTTCCAGCCACACCCCTTGGTAGACTATTCAGGCTGAATCTCGCTGAACCCCCTACATAAATGCTATTTACATGCGGTGACCTCCCGTTGCCCTTTTCCATGGATTTGAGAACTTTAACTTCTCCCTGTAAGATACCACTGAAGTGATGATTTATCACTTCCTCATACAACCTTTCGTGGGCAATCCAGACGGCTACTGTCACTTCACTCCCAGATAATGTAATTATATTAGGAGCTATTTTTGCTCACATCCAGACATGGGTGCAACTAGTTTGCAGTGTAAAGTGTATTCACTGAGACAAAAGCCCACCTACCTGTAAATGGTCGTGACCAATTAAAACAGCAGGTGTTGGATGCAATAAACAAACAGCTCTTTCCCTCAGTGAATTAACAAGGGCTCATTTACACTGAGAAAAGCAACATATGTGGAGATCAGGCTGCCCCAAGTAGACAGAAATGTTGTGTCCCTCCTCCCCATCACTTATCTTCCCCATTGTGCCAATGCAATGCACTGCATGTGGACTGGTACATATACCCAGCTCATCCATCTCCTCTCTCAAGCTAGCATCCCTTTTACTTCTTGTTTATACTCAAATGTGTCCTCCTCATGCCAAGGGAATTCCTTTGCACCTTCACCACTCTGAGAGTTCACCTACCATCACATCTGCAACAAGTACTCCTGTTCTTTTATATCTTAACTCTCACTCTGCTGAATCACTGATTTCATGCCTTGATCACTGCAGCTCCCTCCTGTTGTTCAAAACACAGCAACACGCCTTCTAGGGGCAACACGTAACTGTTCACAGTGGGGGAGGGCAGTGTAAAGGTTCTGGGATGTACGTGACCACCTCACAGTGGTTTTCAAACTGTGGGGCATGCCACCCTAGGGGTGAGTGGTGACACCAGGTGGCTCAGGCCAGCCCCACGTGGTGGAGTTCAGGGAGGGAATGCCACCTCCACCCCGACTCACTTCAGCAAGCCACCCAGCCTGTCTGAGTTTGGGGGGGTGCAACCAAAAATCTAGGGTAGGGGTACATGAGCCCACATGCCTCCTACCCCAGGCATCGCCTCTGAATTGCCTTCTCACCTCTAGATGTAACATTCAGGCCAAGTGTGCCTGTCTCCTTGTGACTTGGCAATCCCCTGGAGCTTGAGGATGATTGTCTTCCATAAAATGATAGCCAGTTATCCCTGGTGGATCTGCAGGTGGCTAATGAGGCTGATCCAGGGTCCACAGATTTTGTCACAGTTGTGGCAGACATTTCCCAGTGGAAGGGGCTGATCCACAGAGAATAGCCATGTGCTAACTACACTCTGCTACCAGCATTAGCTCAAGTGACTGTAGCCTTTGCTTAGGGACCCAGAGGTCTCGGGTCCAAACCTGGCTGCTGCTGATGTCACACTTACAGGGCTAGCTGCCCTTCTGGTCTCTGAATACATGCCTTTACCTTTCCTCTGATGGAATCATGCAATTCTCCCACTGTCAGACCAGGACCTAAACTACAGAGAACCCTGTGTATCAACCATGCTAACCAGCGGGTCTGACTGGATTCAGTACCTGTGGTTCTTCCCTTCAGGAGCTTGTGACCAATGAACTACGAAGATCCAAAACCAAAGTACTATTTATTTAGCCACAGAACAAAGCAAACAAGATAAAAGGGGATTTTTAAAACAACGGGTCTGCGTGCTTGCTTTTCTTACCTAGCGCCCTAGGCAGGTTTGTCGGCCCCCAGACTCCTAACCTCTGGATCTCAATCTGTTATCTGTTCTCTCTCTCCCCCTGGCCTTAAGGACCTCTCTCTAAATCCAGCCAAAAGCTTCTGTTCTCAGTTTCCTGCAGCTTCTTTGTCCTGCTCTCCAAAACCCACCTGCTGAGCTCAGCAGTGTGTCTGGAGGTGGAACTTGAAAGCCAATGGCTCTTTCACTGTCCCTTAAGTGTTGGTGGATAGACAACTCAGTTGAAGCCATTATACTCTTTTCCTGCCTATGTGCAAACAGCCTCTTCTTGAATTAACCTAATGTATTACATTAAACCCCTTATAACAACCAGGCAAGCATACAGAATATATAGTATTCATAAATTATTACAGTCACCTTCAAATCTATCACTGACCTAACCAGAGGGTTATTGCTTACATGCAAAGGTGGGCAAATCAGCCCTCATCCTGAAAGATTTTTCTGGGACTGCTACTTTTTTCAAAGATATGCTCACATTCCATATTGGATCCCTTCACTTTTCCAAGTCAATATCCCTCTTTTTCTCCTTTGTTAGATGCATTTAATTGATCTCTAGTGGTTGTTTCTTTTTTAAAATATTTTTATGCGCTATTTCTACATTTTTCATTTCAATCTGAAGTCTACCCCTTTCATTGTCTTTCTCCTTTCTTCCCAGAAGCAATTCTAATGAGCTTTCCTCTTGTAACTTCATTATAAACTTCCGATATAATGTTGTTGGAGTTTCCACCATTTTCATTGCTTTCAAACTATATTGTGGCCTAGTCGTAAACTATCTAAATGACAAATAATTAGCAGTAGATTATTCATTTTTTTAGGGCCTTTGTGCCATACCAGAAAGTAGCAGAAAGTGGAATATACTCACTCCAAACCAATTAGCCAATATCAGATTATAAAAGGGACAAGATTAGAATATAATCAGCCATAATTAAGGCTGCAAGTTTGTCACGGAGGTCACAGAAGTCACGGATTCTGTGACTTTCCGTGACTTTTGCAGCGGCTGGTGTGCCTGGCCCGGGGCAGCTTAGGTGGCCCCTGCCCAGTCTCATCTGCCGCTGCTGGGACAGTCTCTGGCAACCATGCCCCCAGCAGCAGGAGTTTGGATGTGGGAGGGGGCAGGGTGTTGGGGCACGAGACAGGGTGAGGCAGGCTCTGGGCGGCGCTTAGCTTGGGGGGGGGGGGTTCCCCGGAAGCGGCGACATCCTCCTTGCTCAGTTCCTAGGCAGAGGCTTGGCCAGGCAGCTCTGTGCGCTGCCTCTGCCTGTGATCTGTCCATGACTTTTACTAAAAATACCCATGACTAAAACATAGCCTTAGCCATAATGTATAGATGGTGAACGTGAAATCTCTTGATAGTGGATTTATTTTCTGCCAGGCACTCAGAATAACCTATCGCTTGAAGCTTATTTTTATGCATTATCCTGAATATTTATCTGTCTCCAATCAGACCTATCTAAAATTGGATGAAAGGTTACATTTAAATCACTTCACAACAGAATAAAATCCAAAGTGAAACTTGACAAGATAGTAATAAAACATGGACCTGAATCTGGAGCATTGATGGAGCCTAAGGTAATTTCTTAGCCCATCAAGAACCTTTAACTGAGAACAAGTGCTTTAAGGGATGGGGAAACAAAGGAGGAGGCTGGGACTGAGTACTCTTCTGAAGAAAGAAAAATAGCAGGACAATTTGAGAGCTGGGTGGAAGTCAGGAAAGGGGGCTTTGCTATGGGAGTGGGGAGTAGAATTCCTCCAGAGAAGAGGAGAGGGTCAGGAATATTTGTGATGGGAATGGAGTAGCCAAGCCCCTCAAAGCTGGAAAGAAGGGAAGATAGGGCGCTGAATGGGTTACAGAAGAGTTAAGATCAGATCGGGTGCCTGTGCTGAGAGATAGCATATAGGTAGGAATCACCTTCAGGACCTCAGCGCAGTTTATACCTCTGCTCAGTGTTCTAAGAGTAGACTCAAATTCTGTCTGTAGGGGTTGTTGGTATTTGTTTGTTTGTTTTTTGTCAGCTCAGGCTGCTGAGGTTATTTTCAAACTGTAGTTTCATTTTCTCATTTTATGGTAAAATTTTCAAATAAATCCTAAAGAACAAAAATTAAAGAAGCTATCCCACAGACAAGCTATGGGAACAAAGATCCTTCAGCAGAGGTTTCATTAAGGGATCTAGTTTATTTCCCAAAATGAGTTAAATGTAGTGTCAAGTACAACACTTACCCTTCTGTCCCCTGGCCAATTGTGATTGCTTTACAAATCACATTTTCCTGTTTAAAATGACACTTCCCCTCCCCTTCCACTGTGGAAAAAAAAACCACACACACAAAGAACAGGTAAAACTGTGAAACTGAGTATACGCAGTGTTCTTAAATGCACAAAGTAAATAGACTGGGGGAAAAAGCAATTTCTCTCTTGAGGTGTAGTTTGTAATAGGTAATAAAAGGGTATGGACAGTATCATTTTTAAAAAAATTGATGGTTTCCCTTTAAATTTTAGTAGCATACAGTAGGGCTCCTAACCTGATCTAACACTCATCAAATCTAATCTTCAAAATGTAAACTGAGTGGCTCCAAAAGGCACTGGAAGGATCCCCTCCCCTTACTGCACAATAGGCCAGATGCATTATGGAGAAATTCTCCTTCTGATAAAGCATCAGGTAGTGGTTGCTGCCAGAGGCAAGATACAAGAGTGGATGGAGCAGTGGTCTGATCTGGTACTGGAAAAAAATGTACATGGCCTCTACCCTATATTCTATTAATACAATGCATAATGTATAAAAGCAGCAGCCAGAAGGTTTTGCTGCTAGGGGCCATATCTTTTCTGTCAGGCTTCTGCTAGTGTTGGATGAATAGCTTAAAAATCAAAATAAAGCAACTGCTATTTACTGGCCATACAACTGCCTTTATAAAAGAAGAAATTAGAGATGGACCTGAGTTGAGACACATGATTCATCCCTGCCCACCTTCCTCCTGAACTTTTGGTAAGTTCAGACCCTGGTCCAACTTTTGATCTGAACATCACAACCCAGGACCACATCTCTAAAACAAGTGCGCTAGACTAAATTCTGGTGCAGTGATACTCAGACCTCAGTGGTTCAGGAGCCAAATTAGCAATCGTCATTGCCCAAAAGAGCCACAGGAGTGTGAATTCATTGTTCCATTTACTATAGTACTTATATTTGTATTTAAACAGTATGATAGGGGAAATATTTAATTTTATATCTATATATTATATATTGATATATTATTCTTTCAGCAAAATGACTGACCAGGTATTATTATTTCATCAATTACAATTGATTAATAACATAGTAAAAGCATCCTAATTGGTTAATAATTAAACCAGTGTTTAATATCATATGCTGCGAAGACCTGCAGGAGACTCATTAAAGAGCCACTTGCAGCTTGCGCACCTCAGTCTGAGTATCACTGCCTGGTGTAAGAGTGCGTAACTCTATTGATTTCAACTGGATGAATTTGGCCCAAGGAGCTTATTTTTCTTTTTTACTTTGAGGTAAGAACACCTGATCTTAAAAATCAAAGATTCTAAAGGTACTGGAATCCATCTCACTAACATCACCAGTGGACAAAATAATCTACTCCTAGCCAGACCCTGCCTCCAACATCAGAATTTACAGGTAGAAATAATACATTACAGACCTTTAATGATGGCTGGGGCACATGGCTGCATTGATGGAGCAGTGGGAGAATGGGAAAGAAATATGGGGGAGGCAAGAAAGATATGGGAGCCTCAGCTAGGGCAAGAGAGAGAGAATAGGGAAGTGTGGGGAGAGTGACTGGAATACGGGGTAGGAGTGGGAGAAGAAAGGTTGAGCAAGGGGCTAAAGAGGGGCATGGAGAGAACAGAACAGGAAAGGGTAGACAGGAAATAGAAAGCAGAAGTAAGGGAGCCAGGGGAAATAATACTCAGAAAAGGGGAAGCAAGAGAGCTGTGATTGAGAGCTGATGGGAGATTATGGAAGAAATGAGTGAGAAAGGAGAAAGGCAGAGGCACAAAAAACCATGAGGAGAGAGATTTAGAGCCTGATCCAAAGTCCATTGACGTCAATTGAAAGACTTGCATTGACTTCCATGGGCTGTAGATCAGGCCCTAGAGGGCGAAAGAAAGCTACTTCTTAGAGAACAGGACACAGGGGAAAGAGCCATGGAAGGAAAGACTGTCAAATAGGGAAAGAGGGAGGACAAAAACCAATCAGTAGGTTTCAAATTGGTTTTGTTTAAACAGAAAATTTGGTAACAAAATATTATACAAACTCAAATGTGGGGGAGGGCTGAGGACTCCTCATTGTTTTTGGGGGGTGGATAATAGAGTCGTGTCCCTGCCACATGTATGGAGGAGAGGATAACAAAACAAATAGAACCACGTAAATCCAACATGGGCCCTTTTTTGAGTATATATGAGTATTTCTGAGCCAAGGTTTTTGATACATGTTTGTTGGTGTTTTAACTGCATATAATTTGTCATCAATTTTTTCCCTAAAATTCCAAATAAATAGTAGATAGGCTTCCTTCTTTGGGTTTTGTTTTTGTTTGTCTAAACACCTTCTAAAACACAGAAGATTGCACTTGATACATCACAATGTTCTGGGGGGAGGACGCCTACCACATTTATGTTTTTATTGCCTTCCCAAAGCATCCTCACTTTTGTTTGACTAGCTACAAGCCTGAGCAGTTCTAAGACATGCTCACTGCTAATATTGCCACATAGCTCAAGAAACAAACAATATAAATGCCAGAAAGAGAAAAGCAGGGAGACTTTGGGCTTGTCTATGCTACAGGAACTATACTGTCACCGCTATGGTGCCGGCCGTAGCTATGTTGACATAACCACACAGTATAGAACAGCGGTTCTCAACTCATGGCCCATGCGCCACATGCAGCCCAATTAGCACACAGCTGCGGCCCAGCAAAATTTGCCGCTCTGGTCTGCAAGGGGGCGGGGCTGGCTGAGGAGGAGACAGCATCTGCCAGCCCGCTGGAGCGCTACTGCCAGCAGGGGACCGGTGAGTGCCGTAGGGGGGAAGGGTGTGGGAGAGTGGGTCTCTGGGCAGGTTTGTGGGGAAGGGGAGCACTCTGGGCAGTGAGGGGGTGGGGGTGCTGGGAACTAGGGGTTTGTGGGGGTGCCCTCCCCTCTAGAAGGGGTCTCTTGGCAGGGGGAGCTGGGCATGGGGGACTGTAGAGGGGCTTTTTGGGGAGGGGCTGTGGTTCTCAACCTGTGGCCCATGTAACACATTGTGGGCCCTGAGAACCACTGGTATAGACACAGCCTACACCAATAGAAGGGCTTTTTCCATTGGTGTAGGACCACCACCTCCCAAAGCAATGGTAGCTAGGTTGACTGAAGCATTCTTCTGTTGACCTAGTTGCATCACTGGGTGCTATGACAGCATCACTACATCGCCCGGGGTGTGGATTTTTCACACCCCTGAGCATTGTAGCTATATCAACCTAACACTAAGTATAGCTCAGACCTTTAAAAATATATAAAAGAACAAAGTTGCTCAAATGACACTGGAATCTCTTCTCTTATCAATGTCTACAGTTTTACAAGGGGCAAGACCTACTACCACCACTGAGACTTACACACAGCAATCCTTGCCATATTGATGGATGAGTAGAACCCATCATCTTCATGTGGCTATCTTTCTGGAAAATACTGATACTACCCTCCCTTTAAAACTAGGCTAATAGAAGAAGGAAACCTTTTGAAATCATAACCCAAACCAGACAACTCTGGCTGGAAATGGAAGCTGATCTCTGGCCTGGTGATACACACCACAACCACTAGGCAAAATAAAAAGAACCAACATCAGAAAAAATACCTTTTAAAGGTGACGTACAGAGGAGGGGGAAAAGGTGGGGGCTTGTGTACTTCTGTGCTTTTTTATTATATGTATAAAGAAGGCCTACATTTTGTAAAGGTTCTTTTTCTGCTTGTTTCTTACATTAGAAATTCAGGTCTTGTCCACTCTGGAAGATTCTACAGTCACTGAGAATTAGTAAAAGGATAATATCACATGATTCAAGACAGTGAAAGAGGAGTTTTTGAGAGAGGAAGGGATTTTTAGTAAAACTGTTAAATTTTTTTGGTTACATCTATTTAACTTAACTGACTAATTAACACTTTTGGAAGAGGAAGTCTTTGTTAAAATATTTGATATACCTACCACCTCAACTAAGGTTCACAATAAACATGCTTTAAGATATCCAGAAGGTCCTCCAGCAAAACCAACAAAGACCAGACTTGACATTTCTGATATTTCTAAGGTTAAAAAAAGGTGAAAATAAATCTTTCGAACGGACGCATACACCTCCTCCTCTGCCCTCATAAAAAAAGAGAGTAAAAAGGGCACACCCCCAATTAGAAGAAATAGTCTTAGGTCACCTTTAAAGCTAATTAAAGAAGGTATTCACAGGGTACAGCTATACAGCAATTAAAGGCCTGCATCTGGCCCAGGTCAGGTGACCCAGGCTCACAGGGCTGTGTAGACATTTGGGCTCAGGTTGGAGGGAGAGAGGAGGCTCCCAGAGCTCAGGCTCCAGCCTGAGCCCAAACATCTACACAGAAACTTTATGGTCCCACAGCCTAAGCCCAAGTCAGCTGATCCAGGCCAGAAACAGATGTTTAATTGCTGTGTAGGCATATCCACAAGAGACTTAGCCAGTGGCTCCTATCCAAAATCCACCAGATTTCCTCAGAAATTACCATGGATGTCAGAGAAAACTGGACCCATTGTGACAAATTCTTAGTTGGTTTAAACTGGTGTAGCTCAACCAGCTCCAATTACATCAGCTAAAAATCTGGGTCTAGAGTCTAGAATTTAACAGAAACCACCATCACGAAAAAGAAGTGGACAATAGATAAGTTTGTAGTCAATATTCTAGATTCTGATGTACTATTCAGAAGTGAAATGCTAACATTTAAGTATACTACTTTTTTATAGCCTACCAGATAGAGCTGTTTGAAGTTTGCCAGTGTTGGTTTACTGGGTTTCACTGCAATGTTTTTCAACACTTTTGATCATTGTGAGTTCTCAGCTCTTGAATGTCAGGTTTCAGCGAACCCAAAGAACTCGCAGAAAATTAGGTTAGAAGCACTGAGTTTTGCCTGGTGTCAACATGAAACCACAATTCAGCCCAGATTCACTTAAACTGGGTTCAGAGCCACTTTAGAAACGGACGTAAAAGGCTTTAAAACCTTTTCACATATCCAAGCTGACCTTTGAACCGGTGATGAAACAAGAAAGCAGATAAGATTTGGATGGTCTGAGGGTTCACTGCAAACATATTACATAGTCCAGATAGCAATCCTTAACTAGCACACCCATCATTGCTGGTCATGAGAGACAGGATTATGGCGAGGGTGCAGGACTTGGAGTCAGGAGAACCAGTTATAGGTGTAGCTCTGTGTCACCTTGTATGAAGTCATTTAACCGTCCTACACTTCCATTTGCTAATCTAAACTACCTACCTCACCGAAGTGTTGTGAAGATTTGTCCATTATAGCACTTTATAAGAGTATTAGATGGAAAGTGCTAGGGAAGTGCAAATATTTTCCTCGCAGCATAGGGGAACATTTCTTGCTGCTCTGACTGGACCAATTCTGCTACTGTTTCATGGAAAATGTATAAAAATATGCCACAGAATCAAATCAGTTTTAGGATGTGAACTGGTCTCTACTGATTGATTTAACTGTCCTGCAAATTTCCAGGCAGTGTAATTTATAGACAAGCTAACTCAGGGTTTTTTAAAATTGTCATGTTTTTATGAATAAGAACTAGGCAACGAGTATAGATTTCCTTCACAACATGGTTGGGTGCTAGTGACTTGACATTATTACATATGCTAAGAATACTCTGGCATGAGTCATTATATTCCTTTCTTGCTAGTTTTATTCCATTTTCAGAGGAAGCTGAAAGCTTTTGACTGGCAAATGTTCAGCTAGAGATGTCATTATACTAGGATGCAGGAAGAGATCTATGTATAGACTTTCAGAGGCTTACATATAGGGGTTTCAATGGGAGTTTTGCCTTCTTGAGGACCATTGGGTCTGGCACTAGATCTGATGCTGACGCTCTGTCAGTTGCACTGGCTGCCTTGAGTTCACATACTTCATGTCAAGGTCTTAAGCCATAAAATAATATAGAATCAACCTAATGAAGGGATGGCTAACTGCCCTACTTCCTGTCACAGCAGTCGAGAATAGGAAACAAGGTGTGTGTGACTTTTGTAATACTTGTCCCGTGATACAGCTGTGGCATCCTAGTGCTTATTTGGTACTGTGCCTTTAAAGGGAAATTGCCAGCACCCTTTAATGATGAGCTATTTAAGAGAAAAAAGGCCTGAACTGGTCAAGTGCTGTGCTTCCTCAGCTCTCACCAAAGTCCATTGGAGCTGAGGGTGCTCAGCACCTCACACAAATGGGCCTTAGGTAAAGATGCAGCTAGAAAGTTTAGGAAGAAATTCTCTCTGTGGGCAGTGTGACAGATATTATGAACCCCTGGAAGATCCAATGATTATTGCATCAATGCTATAAAGATTATATGTATATATGCCTTCATGGAGGGAGCTAAACAGTATCCTGCAGAACTAAAATCACTGGAGATACTTAATGCAAACCCCCAGGCAGGTAGCAAGTCTGGATAAGTCAGACTCCCTGGGGGAAAAGGCATATAGTAGTTTGATCTGGTTTAAGAGGGGGTCAAACAAAGAACTACACGCTCTATAAAAGTGACCATCCTGACTGAGGAAGAGAGGTCACTCCCACACAATCCAAGAACTGACATGACACTATGACCAAGAGGGCCAGATCATGTGGAAAGGGCCTAAAGTACTTTGTTCCTATCAGGGTCTCCATGTGGAAAATGGATGACTGCTTGGTAAGCTAATTCCTGTAAATTATCTGTTTATTGTTTTTAATGTATGTTTTCTCTGTAGTGCTTTGTTCTGAATAAGTAAAACTTTGCTTTATGAAGTCTGGCTGGTCACTGGTTAACCCTCTCCTTGGACCTGAGAGAACAAGACTGCTGGCGCTGAGTTAAAGTCAGACTTGCTGATGTGATCAGAGTGCTTTTGAGGGGGAATTGCAGCCTAAATTCCTGGTCTAGGAGGAGAGTCCCTGAACTCTGCTCCAAGAAAGGTGACAGCTAGAGGCCTGAGATGTCAGTAGAGTACAGTGCCCTTGAGAAGGCCACAAAGGAGTCAGAGGTGCAGTTACCTAAGGAACTGTGACAGACAGATTCTCTCAAAACTGCCTGCTGCAGGGTTTAATGCACGTTCTTCAGTGTTAGCCTGTACTGGCTACTGTTGGAAACTGGGAACTGGATAAGATGGAGCACTGGCCTGGTCTTGTATGAGAATTCCTGTGTTTCAAAAGATGTAGGAGGGAGTTAGAGAGTTTCCTACAGGAACTAAAATCACTGGAGGTAATTAAATGTAGGAAAGATTAATCACCAACTTATCGTTAACATTTCCCAATTTGTTAGTCCAGGCTAGACTAGGAAACTCATCTGCTGCTGACACAGGTTGGCAACAATGGTGTCCTCCTGAGCCAGTACTGAAAGCTGTTTAAGTGCTAGTGTAGATTGAACAAAACCTTTCCCAATACCACTTCAGAAGTGTGAACGGGGATCCAGATCTTTTAACTGTGCATCCCTAACATTGTATTAACAGATTTGTTGGGGCTTTTTGGTAATACGCACACATTAGAAGAGAAGGAAGACACTGTGGTTTGGAGAGAGAGTTGCATGAAAGGGAGCCCTGGTCCATGTTTAAAGAAAATAAATTCTATTCCCTTGTCTCTATTTCTCTGTTCCATTCCACTCTATTTCTCTCATTATAGTGGCAACAGCGTTAATGAAAGTGGAAAATGAAGTAATGAAAGTCCCCACATCTCTGAAGAGAAATCAGTTTTATTTGCATATCTATCAACTTCCCCATTCTCCCCCCTCCCCAAGAGAAGTAGTGAACCAATGAAGGGGAGCAAAGATGACATTATGGGATGGTTTTCAAACCTCACCCTGCTTGAGAGGGGAAGAGTAGGTGGAAGGGTCTTCACAGTGCCCTTCTTTACAGCAACAGTAGTTTTGTGACAGTGGCCCCTGGTACATGGAAACCAATGGTTTTTCCAATTTCTGTGTGACATCTCAAATGAAAGTAATGAATTAACAGCCTCAGTGTGAGACACATGCTGAAGATGTTTTTTATTCACCTTCTGACTGACATGGAGCTCTAGGATAAATATGGAGCCAGACAGAAACAGTAAGAATAAACAAAGTTTGAACTTTCAAAGGATGGGGTTGTATTTTTAAGCTCAGCTGCTTTTGGGATCTGGGACTGCCCGAGGGCCCATGTGGCACATAAAAGCCAGACCTGTATGTTTATAATTTTGTAATTGTGTCTACATTTTTGAGCTCCTCATTTAAAACTGGGAAAAGGTGGGAGAAAACTTTCCAATCCTTGAACTTGTGAAGGAAAGCAGAAAGACCACACAGGTGTTGATGTCATCCCTAACTGTTATGCTAAAGGAAGTGTTCAAAGCAGCCTCCTCTGTCTATTGGCAAATGTACCAGAATACTTTGGCTCCAGTCTGGAATCTGCAAAGTAGATAGTGAATACTACTGAACTGAAAAGTCTGGCTGTGATTCCAAGGTTTTTAAGGAAAGCAGAAGAGACAAAGTGGGCAAAAGCTGATCTGTTTGAGAGTGACTTGTGTTCAACAGCAGGACCAAGTAGGCTCTTTCGTTAATCGCTTTGGCTCTCTGATAACTCTTTGCTAAAGACTAAGGTACCTCTTTACATGTGGTTATTTACTAGCCTAGTTGAGGATGGATTTTTTTTAAAATAGCTGCACTATATCTACATTGCTCTTCTCACTACAATATAGTCTATATACAGTGTGGAAGATTATAGTGCTGGAACATGTAAAAAAGAACTAGATAAATTCCTGGAGAATAGGTCCATCAGTAGCTATTAGCCAGGATGGGGAGGGATTCAACACCATGCTCTGAGTATCCCTAGCATGTTTGCCAGAAGCTGGGAATGGGCAACGGGGGATGGATCACTTGATGATTACCTGTTCTGTTCATTCCCTCTGAAACACCTGGCCTTGACCACTGTCGAAAGACAGGATACTGGGCTAGATGGACCATTGATCTGACCCAGTATGACCATTCTTATGTAAAAATTAATTATAATAATAAAAATATTTAGTACAGAAACTCCCCCACATAATGACCTCTCACGATAGCAACGATGTGAGATAACAACCTTGGCAAAAAATGAATTTTAAAAATCTTGGCCTACTAAGAAACATATTTATATAAGTTTCCATTCCCAGTCACAAATCTAGCATTCTGGAGCAAAGTCACTAAAATACAGTCCAACAAACAAATGTTTATTTAACGTGCCCTTCACTTTTCCCTTCACCGCACCCCACTCACTGGTGTTGTCCTTGGTCAGTGGAGACTCAGAGTTCAGAGGTGCTTTCACATGAGTATATACCTCTCAGGTGGGGGGCAGGAAGGCACCTTGCTCCTTCCTCCAGTTGTTCACTGTTCGCTCTGGCCACTGCTGTTTGTTGTTCCACCGTTCACTCTATTGCCAATGGCCCTGCGCAGTCACCTGCCACTGTGACCTCTGCGAGTTGGTCTCTTGAGGTTCCACCCAGCTCTCAGTGATTTCAGCTGCGCTCTCAGGGGGGGAACCTCACTGCTAGTGCAGTCTAGGCTGTCTCTTCCACAGAAACACTGTCCCCACAGCAGGACTAAGCACTTAGCCCTGATTATCAGTGATTTCAGCTGCAGTGGTCACTTAACAGAACAAAAGACTATCTATGGAGCCTAAGCAGCTGTCTTTAAACAGTGGAGAGGGACAGGTCCCCACCCTCTCTCTTGATGCCCTCAATCAGCACAGGCTAAGTACAGTTCTACTGCCCTTTACTCATACAATAAGAACAACATTTCATTCCTCTCCCTCGCCCCACATTCAAGTGATTTGTAACCCAACCCCAGCCAAAATCTATCACTTGGGCAACACAGCTCTGTTTATGGATACCTAGGTAGATTAGGTATGAATGTAAATACAATCTGGTCCTGAAGCCTTTCCCCCCAGCCCCAGCTCATCACTAGCTGTCAGGGAGAGCTCATTTAGACTTTGCTTACAAATCATCATTTGAAATTATTAGGTTGGCCAACATCACCGAAATGAATGCACTGACATTGTCATAAAAACCAAAAGCTGTATAAGGAAGCTAGTCTATGTTCATACTTTTCAAATCTATTATACTTTTTCAGATACACGTATTTTATCATACACTGTATATGCTTTTAAAGTGTGTATTAATGTTTCAATTTCAATTCAAATGTCCAAACAGTCACTAAATTGGCATGTAACTAGTTCACAAAACTGGGGGGGGGGGGTGTTGGGGAAATTCAGGGGGGGGTGTAGGGAAATCACTGGATCCATAAAAGATCTAAACATAGATCCCATTAAAACGGCAAACTCTTTCTCTCCATCTCTCATTCTCTCTAGGAAAATGTATATAAACAAACTAAAAATATCAAGACATATTACATAGCCAGTCGCTCAAAGATAAAGATTTAAATATTCCCTTTTTGGGCAAGAAAATATTTTGATAAAATTGTATTTTATTTCTACAAAATTCCCCCAGATTTCAAGCCAGATTTTTCCAGTCCTTTGTTCCTGTAGAACCAAATGTGGCTGGAACATTAGACTGGAAGAGTTTGCAACAAAAACAGTATGCAGCCTTCTGGGTTTTTGAGTACATAAGCCATGGCCTCGCCACTTTGTCACCATTGGGGATTTCATGCCAGTAATGTGTTGGATGGAAACTTCTATTTTCATTGTCTTTGGGGAACATGAAGTTTTTCACTTGCTGTGGCCCATGCAGTACAAGGAAGTCCCTCAGGCTACTGCTCAAGTGGGTCCACAGTCCTGGATCATCTAGACTTAAGGAACTAAACTCAGCAGCAGCTGTTTCTTGCGCTTCCACCACACTCTTCACTGATCTACACTTTTCCTCAGGAATGTGCATGGTTACATCCATTTGAGATGGAAATATGGATGCTGCCGTAGCTGCCAGGTAACTATGTAGACACTGCCTCCCTTACATTGGCTGTTGGCTGTCTTGTCAATTTCACTGGCCCCCATTCCCCTAGAGAGCTGGGTGGCTGGACTCCACTCCCGGCTGGGAGCTGTGGGCAAGAAGCCCTGGCAGCTTCCCCCCACTGGGAACTGGGGCGAGAAGCCCTGGTGGTTTTACACACACACACACACACACACACACACACACTCTCTCTCTCTCTCTCTCCCCCCCCCCCCCCCCCC
>NW_020664562.1:22293548-22294441 GCF_002925995.2 Terrapene triunguis | reverse complement strand
GGGGGGGGTGTAGGGAAATCACTGGATCCATAAAAGATCTAAACATAGATCCCATTAAAACGGCAAACTCTTTCTCTCCATCTCTCATTCTCTCTAGGAAAATGTATATAAACAAACTAAAAATATCAAGACATATTACATAGCCAGTCGCTCAAAGATAAAGATTTAAATATTCCCTTTTTGGGCAAGAAAATATTTTGATAAAATTGTATTTTATTTCTACAAAATTCCCCCAGATTTCAAGCCAGATTTTTCCAGTCCTTTGTTCCTGTAGAACCCAATGTGGCTGGAACATTAGACTGGAAGAGTTTGCAACAAAAACAGTATGCAGCCTTCTGGGTTTTTGAGTACATAAGCCATGGCCTCGCCACTTTGTCACCATTGGGGATTTCATGCCAGTAATGTGTTGGATGGAAACTTCTATTTTCATTGTCTTTGGGGAACATGAAGTTTTTCACTTGCTGTGGCCCATGCAGTACAAGGAAGTCCCTCAGGCTACTGCTCAAGTGGGTCCACAGTCCTGGATCATCTAGACTTAAGGAACTAAACTCAGCAGCAGCTGTTTCTTGCGCTTCCACCACACTCTTCACTGATCTACACTTTTCCTCAGGAATGTGCACGGTTACATCCATTTGAGATGGAAATATGGATGCTGCCGTAGCTGCCAGGTAACTATGTAGACACTGCCTCCCTTACATTGGCTGTTGGCTGTCTTGTCAATTTCACTGGCCCCCATTCCCCTAGAGAGCTGGGTGGCTGGACTCCACTCCCGGCTGGGAGCTGTGGGCAAGAAGCCCTGGCAGCTTCCCCCCACTGGGAACTGGGGCGAGAAGCCCTGGTGGTTTTACACACACACACACACACACACACACACACACACACACACACACACA
>NW_020664562.1:22275308-22293538 GCF_002925995.2 Terrapene triunguis | reverse complement strand
ACACACACACACACACACACACACACACACACACACACACACACACATACATACTCTCTCTCTCTCTCTCTCTCCCCCCCCCCCCCGCTGGAAGCCCCCCTCAAGAAGCCCTGACAGCATTCACGCCCCCACTCCCAGCTGGGAACTGGGGTGAGAAGCCCCAGCACCTCCCCTCCCCCATTCCCTGCAGGGAAGGGGGCAACCATGTCAGTTTCACAACTTGGTGAGTCATGAAATTGACACGGCTGCATGGTTCCTGGCAGGGAGTGGGAGGTGGGGTGGGATGGTGGGCTGACAAGCCGGAATGGGATGGGGAGAAGCACCAGGTGGCTTCCCCTGCTCCTGGTGGGGAACGGGGAAGGGAGGGTAGGGGCAGCCTGCCGAAACCCCGAGAGCCTTTGGGGCAGCCGGGCTCCTGGCAGGGAACTGCTAGTGGAGCTGAGAGACCGGGCTCTCAGCTCCCCACACTGCCCTTAGGTCGGTGGAAGTGCTCCTGGTGAAGATGCGCACCACCGACCCAAGGAAGGTAGTGTGGACATGCACCACCGCAGTGATTACTGCAGTGGCTGTAAGTCAACCTAAAATAGGTCGACCTACATTTCTAGAGTAGACATACCCTATGTTGGCTCCAGGCCCACTATGGCGTCTCCAAGGTGAGGGTTGCCCTGGCATGGGGGAAATTTCATTGCTTTTTGGCTTCTTTGCACTACCTGAACAGCAAAAAAAAGAGCCAGATTGCAGCAGAGAATATGGCCACACGTAGACAGAACCAAACAGCATATTGAAAGGATCTTAGTTACTGATTCAAAATATATGATGCCTCATTCTAATTTCATCTAAATTGGATTAAATACTCATAGGAAACAGTAAATCAAATACTTCTGGGAGGCAGAATCAGGAAGCACACAAATGGCAGACATGTTTTTGTATTTAACAACAGAGTTTGCAGAGGTGTGGAAGAATCCTCCACCTCTGCATTTAACCAGACCTTTTTAGAGATGAAAAATCACCATTAAGACATGCCTGTATATCTTCAATAATACCTAACAACTTCTGAGAGTGTTTGCAAATTAAAATAACTTCTGCCTTGTACTCCATAGAAAACTCCTGAACAACAAGTTTAGTGCTAATCTGGGTTGTTTTAAAAATTCAAATTAAGACAGAGTGGAAAAGTATCTTTTACTATGCAGTGGTATAATTTTTGCTGAGAAATGCACATTTATTTAAGAGTGGAAAGTAAAGAAAACACTAATGCTTCAGTGTCTGACTTCAGTACAGATCAGTGCTGAAAAACAAGTGTTTTCAGTGTAAATGATTAGGCACTCTTGCTCCTAGACACAGCACTTTGTCAAAGACAGACACAAAACAAAAACACTTCATAATAGGCTGGAGACTAGATAATAGCCATTCGTCCCTACTGTGAAAACAAAACAGTCTGCAGTCACGTTTAACTGACAGAACTGATCTGTTTTACAGTGTTCCCAGAGTTTTTTAACATAATGGACCATCTCTGGGGTAAGTCTATTGGAAACAACACAGTAACTCAAGGGATGAAATTTGGCCCCACTCTGAAATGAATATTTTAGTTACACACAATTGTTCGTTAGCTAAAAAGAGAAACTGAGGGGGAAAATAGCACCCAAAATTGTTTATTTTCCAGAACAATGAACTACTTACATTTTCATTAGAACTTAGCTCAGGAAACTCCAGCACTTCATTACCAAACCAGCCAAGTGATACAGCTTGCAGGGTAATAGAATGATATGTCTAGATGACATAAAATATATGCTGTAATTCAGGAATAAAATTCTTGGTTCAAATTCATCCCTGCTGTGATTCTATTGAAGCCATTGGAGTTACACTGGGGATGAATTTAGCCCTACACATTTGAAGCTATACAGTCTCAAGAGGAATATTGTTGCTGTGAAGTCAGAAAAAGAACACTGCATATAAAGACTATTTGCAAACTGTTATGTCATTAAGGGCTTCATTGCCTGAGCCTTTATTTTTCATATTTTCCTTATCTCCAAGGGCTCTGCTAACATTAAATGTTTTATTTTTTAAAGTTCTTATCGACATTCTTCAGAAACGTTTTTGTGTTTGTTGATCCTTCATTGGCATTGAAGTTACAGATACAAACATTTTCATTTGTTTGGTACAATTCTTGTGAGATAAGCCTCCTTTCCTCGTTTTATCTGCTCACCTAAGAGTTTGACATTTAGGTACAGTGATGGTTATTTTATTGGATTTTTGGCAGATTTGTTGAGTTGGCTGAACTGATATAAAATGTCTATAAACCAATTCAGTGGGTGGCTGAAAAGCTTAGCAGCACCTTTGATTATACATTTATTTTCGAGTGTGAATAATAACCCATTCACCACTACAGTATCTAAGGAAGGCAACAAGAGTCCAGTCTTCACAAGTAAATGAAAGTGGGTTCCACTCAAAACATCTCCTAGTCTCATTGCAATAATCAAGTTTTGTAGTTTCCTGTTAAATTCACAATATAGATTACAAGAATGAGATACTGAGTTTACATTTTAATGACTCGTATACTCTGATTTATGAAAGTTAAACTACCCTGTGACGGGTTGGATCACAGAAACCCCCTTGGGAGCTGCCACCTAATGTGCCAAGACTACCTCTGCTCCTGTTTTCCCTGCCAGCTCAGGACTCCAGCACCCTGTCTTGCTGAGCCAGACACTCCCGTCTGCTCCAACACAGACCCAGGGTCTGAATTACTTGCCCCAAAGCTGCAGGTTTACCTGAAAACAGCTCACAGAAGTGTGCTGGTCTTTAGCACTCAGATGCCCAACTCCCAATGGGGTCTAAACCCAAATAAATCCGTTTTACCCTGTATAAAGCTTGTGCAGGGTAAACTCATAAATTGTTCGCCCTCTATAACACTGATAGAGAGATATGCACAGTTGTTTGCTCCCCCAGCTATTAATACATACTCTGAGTTAATTAATAAGGAAAAAGTGATTTTATTAAATAGAGAAAGTAGGATTTAAGTGGTTCCAAGTAGTAACAGACAGAACCAAGTAAGTCACCAAGCAAAATAAAATAAAATGCGCAAATCTATGTCTAATCAAACTGAATACAGATAATCTCACCCTCAGATGCTTCAGTAAGTTTTTTTTCTCAGACTGGACACCTTTCAGGCCTGGGCACAATTCTTTCCCCTGGTACAGCTCTTGTTCCAGCTCAGGTGGTAGCTAGGGGATTCTTCATGATGGCTCTTCTCCTGTCCCTTGTTCTTAGGGTGACCAGACAGCAAGTGTGAAAAATTGGGATGGGGGTGGGGAGTAATAGGAGCCTATACAAGAAAAAGACCCAAAAATCGGGACTGTCCCTATAAAATCGGGACATTTGGTCACCCTACTTGTTCTGTTCCACCCCTTTATATATCTTTTGCATAAGGCAGGAACCCTTTGTCCCTCTGGGTTTTCACCCCTCCCTCACTGGAAAAGCACCAGATTAAAGATGGATTCCAGTTCAGGTGACATGATCACATGTCACTGCAAGACTTCATTACTCACTTGCTAGCACACAGGTATACAGGAAGACTCACAGTTAGAACACAGCCATCTGCAGACAATGGTCCTGGTTAACGGGAGTCATCAAGATTCCAAACCACCATTAATGGCCCACACTTTGCATAATTACAATAGGCCCTCAGAGTTATATTTCAAGTTTCAGATACAAGAGTGGTACATTTATACAAATAGGATGATCACACTCAGTAGATTATAAGCTTTGTAATGATACCTTACAAGAGACCTTTTGCATGAAGCATATCCCAGTTACATTATATTCACTAATTATCATATTTTTTATAAAGCTATATAGACTGCACAATGTCACATACCCTACTTGACCTCTTCAGAATTATGTAAGTTTTTCTATAATTGATTAAAAAAATCAGAAAAAATTATATGATTGCATGAGCATACAGTTGTTTTTCAACCCTGACACACAGAATATCAGTTCCCAAACATAGAAGACTAGCGTAGGTCAACACAGAATATTTATTAATAGTATCACTACACATGGTTCTATTCCCAACCATGTCTTCTCATATCATCTGAAATGAATGAAAGGCAGGAACATTACACTGGTATACAATTTTTGAGAAGTCGTCTGCTTCAGAGATAAAATGTGCTATTTATTATGTATTTTGATGTGCTGAATTCAAATATGACAATTAAAACAACTGATTGGCTACCGTTTCTAAGATATTTAAGTTTTTACATTTTATGTCTATGTATATTGTGTAGATAGTAGAGTTTTAATCATAAATTGTAAACCTAGGTCTTTTCATGTGTTTATGGTTGCTTTACATGATAATATTTCACCTGTCCTGTTTATGTAACACTTTAAAAATCAGCAAAAGGATTATATAAATAAAATTTATTATGAAACAAAAGGCAAAAAACTATTCTGTACATAGTTTAGTCCCATTCAGTGTCTACTCGGCGCCTCTTGGCTTGTCTCTTGTATTCATTAAATGGAGCATCTCTTGTCACTGTCCAGCAATAGTCTGCAAGCATTGATGGGCTCCATTTGCCCTGATAGCGTTTCTCCATTGTTGCAATGTCCTGGTGAAATCGCTCGCCGTGCTCGTCGCTCACTGCTCCGCAGTTCAGTGGAAAAAAAATCAAGATGAGAGTGCAAAAAATGTATCTTTAGTGACATGTTGCAACGAAGGCTTTTGTATGCCTTGAGGAGGTTTTCCACCAACAACCTGTAGTTGTCTGCCTTGTTGTTTCCGAGAAAATTTATTGCCACTAACTGGAAGGCTTTCCATGCTGTCTTTTCCTTGCCACGCAGTGCATGGTCAAATGCATCATCTTGAAGAAGTTCACGAATCTGAGGACCAACAAAGACACCATCCTTTATCTTAGCTTCACTTAACCTTGGAAATTTTCCACGGAGGTACTTGAAAGCTGCTTGTGTTTTGTCAATGGCCTTGACAAAGTTCTTCATCAGACCCAGCTTGATGTGTAAGGGTGGTAACAAAATCTTCCTTGATTCAACAAGTGGTGGATGCTGAACACTTTTCCTCCCAGGCTCCAATGACTGTCGGAGTGGCCAATCTTTCTTGATGTAGTGGGAATCTCTTGCACAACTATCCCATTCGCAGAGAAAACAGCAGTACTTTGTGTATCCAGTCTGCAGACCAAGCAAGAGAGCAACAACCTTCAAATCGCCACAAACCTGCCACTGATGTTGGTCATAGTTTATGCACCTCAAAAGTTGTTTCATGTTGTCATAGGTTTCCTTCATATGGACTGCATGACCAACTGGAATTGATGGCAAAACATTGCCATTATGCAGTAAAACAGCTTTAAGACTCATCTTCGATGAATCAATGAACAGTCTCCACTCATCTGGATCGTGAACGATGTTGAGGGCTGCCATCACACCATCGATGTTGTTGCAGGCTACAAGATCACCTTCCACGAAGAAGAATGGGACAAGATCCTTTTGACGGTCACGGAACATGGAAACCCTAACATCACCTGCCAGGACATTCCACAGTTGTAGTCTGGAGCCCAACAGCTCTGCCTTACTCTTGGGTAGTTCCAAATCCCTGACAAGGTCATTCAGTTCACCTTGTGTTATGAGGTGTGGTTCAGAGGAGGAGGATGGGAGAAAATGTGGGTCCTGTGACATTGATGGTTCAGGACCAGAAGTTTCATCCTCTTCCTCTTCCTCGTCTGACTCAAGTGAGAATGATTCTGGTGCATCAGGAACCGGCAGTCCTTCTCCGTGGGGTACTGGGCGTATAGCTGATGGAATGTTTGGATAATGCACAGTCCACTTTTTCTTCTTTGACACACCTTTCCCAACTGGAGGCACCATGCAGAAGTAACAATTGCTGGTATGATCTGTTGGCTCTCTCCAAATCATTGGCACTGCAAAAGGCATAGATTTCCTTTTCCTGTTCAACCACTGGCGAAGATTTGTTGCACAAGTGTTGCAGCATATGTGTGGGGCTCACCTCTTATCCTGATCTCCAATTTTGCAGCCAAAATAAAGGTGATAGGCTTTCTTAACCATAGTGGTTATACTGCACTTTTGTGATGCAAAAGTCACTTCACCACAAACATAGCAGAAGTTATCTGCACTGTTCACACAAGTACGAGGCGTCTCTGCTCACTTTGGCTAAACAGAAATGTGTCCCTTTGCAAAATCAAACACTGACAAATAAGAGAGCACGACACTTTATGATTTCTAGAGCTGATATAGGGCAATTTGTTCAGCAGAGTGATGTAAGCTTCGTTATGATTGCATCATCCATGACTTCTAGGAATAACATGATGCAATTCATATCATGGATGACGCAATACCAGCTTCAGATTGCATCATTCATTGTTTTGCCTAAAAAGCAAGTACTGTCCAAACCCAGTCATAGATTTATTCATAGATCCAGTCAAAGATGTATTTTAGTCATTTCTGGTTTAAATTGAGATCCCTTCCCTTTATAACTCACTTATCCTGTGCCATTCCCAAGTCAAGGGTCGTATATACTGACCCAATAGCATATCTTGAAAACTAGAGCCAATCAACAATTTTAAGCATCATTTTCGTTCTCAGTGACCCAGAATTAGTAAAGTTTGACTACATTTATTTCAGAAGCATTTTGGCTGTAGAGCAGTGTTATCAAAGTAAAATGTTGGCTTCTGTGTAGTCTGTGACAGCCTTTGCCCAGGATATTTTATAATTACTGGGCAGACTACATCATAATTAGACCTTGTTATCTAGAGTAATATTTCTCGAAAGATCCTCTTCAATGAATCAAGACTAAATAGTACCATCTTACTGAGTTCTCACTCAGAGGAGAACATTTTGAAGAGTTGCCATACTCAAACAGCTGTAATGAGCCCCTCTGAGCAGAACTTTGGTGCTTAATTGGGAAAGGGACTTGTATCATAATAAAACAAAAGGTATTTTAATTAAATCCTAACAGGTCAGAACAGGGGCCCATATAGAAAAGGAGGGAGGAAAGTGCCGCTGTTATCCATTCTCCCTTTAGACCAAACACTCCCTGCTCACTTCCTCTTTTTTCACAAGAGTGAAGTAATTTATGCAGAACACTGCTTCGTCTTGACTTTTTGGTTACAGTCTTTCCAAATGAGGAAAAGGGATTCATCAGCCTTTTGGCAATCATACTGTCTGCTAACATTATGATTTGTTCTTAGGATCAAGACTGAGTGCTAGAAAGTGACACTAATATGGAGAACTCTACTGACAAACACAATACTGACAAAATGAGAATGGGTTAATGATCCCTATCTTCTCCCCCAAGTATCCCCCAAGTAGCTAAACCATCAGCCATTCTTGTTACAGTCTGAATACTGTAATCTTGTGGGCCTCATCACAAAGTTGTATGTTAGGCTGAAACAACATATTCATTTCTTTACGCCCGGTGATTGGAAAGTAACATTAATCCATTTTCCAAACATCTAGGAAATAACATGGCAGACTTCTTACCTCTTTTTCTTTCTGCCTCCTGAAGCAGCAGGATATTGGAAAGGATGTGTGTTCGGTGGATTTGGTCCTCAATTCCCATTTTCCTAAGATCAACTTCTGTCAGATGTAGTAAGTCCTGTAGCAAACCCCAGAGAAAGAGAACATGCTGTAGAGAGATATTACTCCAATAGTAAATTAAATTCTTCTTGAGCCACTTTGGTGCCTTCTGTTACTGTGGGCTAAATAACAACAGGTTTAGGAAAATATTTATACATTATGTGAAGTCCCTTTTCAATGATAAATCCTGTCACTGAAACAGGAAGGATTTCACACTGTCATTAAAACTAGTTAACCATCTTAAAAACATCTGGCTAATTATAGAATTATAACAACACATGATGTAGCAGCACTTGGGCCAATGTAACTTTACGTAGGTTAAAAATGTTTTTCTTAAAAAAGACAGAGTTGCGATGAACAAAATGTGCACTTTTCTCAACACACACACTGAATGGTGAAGATTTTTCATATTTAGTTTGGGATCCATGCTGATGGATATTTTTAACAATAAAAAAGGTTTTCTCTTCATTTATTACATTTTGAGAAATGGAAAATACCCACAAGCTAAGACTCTTAGAAGAAAAAAAGTTAACATACTACTTTCACTTACATTAACGAAGGGAGATACAGTTCAAACTTGATTGGGGGGACATGAAAAATTATGGACTGTAAAGATTTTGGATAATGAAGAGACTACTTAATGTAATTAACAGTCATCAGGGGACATGACCCTGTTTTGAATGACATGAGTTCTGAATAACTGAGGTTGAACAGTTATCTTCTCTCATCTCCCCAGGCTCTGCAAAATCAGAATTAATTTATCAAAATAGGCTGCTGAATAACTCAGGGAATTATTTATGAAGGTCTAGAATGCTTCAATTTTACATCAACGTCTTTAAAAGAAAGGGGGCGGAAATCAGCATTGTAGTTTGGAGAAAATCCTTTAGGGTCACATACGTTTCCTTTCCCCTTTGTTATTTTGTCTTTTGTTTGTGGAGCATAGCAAGGTAATTCTTTGGAATTTGCTCCACTTTAGTGTTGGCAGGTGGGGCTCATAACATTCCAATCTATTGTGGTATCTTTTATGAAGTTGGGCATCTCAACTCTCGGATCATAAAAGACAGATTGCATCGTTACAGTTACTTTAAATGCACCGCCAAGACCACCAGCAAAGAATTTATTTTTTAAGTAGAGCCACAAACTAGCAAATCTTCATTCTTTTAAATAAAACCATAGTACCTGAGAGACACTACTGGATTTAGGGCACCCACTTTTACTCTCTGAACCCCCATTTCCGATGCCAGAAACGAGACAGTTCCATAAAGCTGTAGAAGGAAGACTGCACTATTTTTCATTTGAAAGCGTGAAATCAAATGTGAGCATTTCCCAGATGTTGATGCATTAAATGTATGTCAATAGAAGGGGCAGGACTTTCTGATCATGAAACTATTATGCTTATTTTCCCCCTCTCACATTTACCAAAAGGGGAAAATACCAAAGGTGAAACCACAGAGAAGTGGGAAAGATTTTAAAACTAGTGCTAACACTGGCACAGGATCCTTCTCCTCCTTCCACCCTCTCCCCCCCCCCAAAAAAAAATCAAAACCAAAAACGCCGCCTGGTCTTCTGGTTGTCCAGCCTTTGCCAAACATAAAAGAATGGCAATACAAAGGCAACTGGTGTTTACAGCTCTTGTTCTGGACAACATACACTGGTGGTAATACAGTGGGGGCTTTTACTGGCAGATTTCTGAAGTAGTGTTAGAGAAATTGCTATGACAGCAAAAAATAATGATACACAGATGCCATGATTGTAGAAGAGAGAATAATCTCCTACCTGAAAGTTTTCTTGCTTTATTCGAGACTCCCACACAACACTTTATGTTCCTCTCTAAGAACCAGTTAAAGTACAGGATTGGGAATCAAGAAACCTATGATCTACCCCCAGCTCTGCCACTTGACCCATTCTGTAGTTATGGACACTTTACCGCTCTCTGCCTCAGTTTCCTCATTTGTAAAATGAGAATGATGTTACCCTCTGCTGTAAAGATAAAAAGCCCCATGTAAATACTAAGTATTATTATTAAAAATACTAACTCTAGATAGTAGATAATATAGGTAATAACTAAGCCATTCGACAACTTAAACCCCAGTTCAGCAAAGGTAAGTAAGCACATGTCTAGGTAAGCACATGAGTAGTCCCATTGACTTCAATGGGACATAAGTCAGGCACTTTGACTCAGTCTATAGCAGGGGTAGGCAACCTATGGCACGCGTGCCAAAGGCGGCACGCAAGCTGATTTTCAGTGACACTCACATTGCCCGGATCCTGGCCACTGGTCCTGGGGGCTCTGCATTTTAATTTAATTTTAAATGAAGCTTCTTAAACATTTTAAAAACCTTATTTACTTTACATACAACAATAGTTTAGTTATATATTGTAGACTTATAGAAAGAGACCTTCTAAAACCATTAAAATGTATTACCGGCACGTGAAACCTTAAATTAGAGTGAATAAATGAAGACTCGGCACACCACTTCTGAAAGGTTGCCGACCCCTGGTCTATAGTATTTAGCTCAGAAACTGGGAAAAGAGCATAAAGATGGCAATGAAGTGGAACCTCCAGAAACTGTAAAACAGTAAATGGAAAAGTGACTGGAGGTTTTAACTTAGAAAAATCCATTGTATTCAGAGTGACGCACTAAGCCTATTATTAAGTTTTGAGCGGCAGCTGATTTCTCCCCCAGATGGGCTTTCAGGCCTATTAAAACTAAAACAGTAATTTTGCTGTATGTTTCTTTCAATTTGTTGTCTGTCAACTCAGCCCTCCCAGGGTTCTATATTGGGATCTTTTGTGTTACAAAGATAGCATGAATCACATAGCAACATGTTTCAACTTACTACTGCATTTTACTGACTGACTGCTTGGGGACCTAGGTTATCATAGAAAATGAGTCTTTTTATTAGCCTTCACAGACTCTAAGTTATCTTTGAAATCCTATTATCTTTATTCTGCTTGGATTATCAGATTACCCCAACACTGTAAGTACACTGGTAGACAGGCAGCACAGCTGTGACATGAAAACCACTTTTAATTAAAACCCTATTGTCTGTCTCTGTGTAAAATTTGATTGGGGGGAATGACTGGTGAATAACTGTAATTCATTTACAAATGAATCCAGGAATGTCTTCAGTTGATGAAAATACTTTTAACAATAATATTTATTCTATTTATTATTTTACTTTGTGAGATATAATTTAAATATTTAGTGATAACAATAACAGTTCAAAGCAATGTACAACTGTTTATAAACTTGTATGATGAGTGCAGTGCAGAATATTAGAGGTAAAGGATATTATTTTTTTCTGGGAGGTGGGGGCAAGAGGTTACTCATACATGCCAACAATGCAGACAGAAAACACAGGATGATAGATAGAAGGGTGATTCTGGTTCTGACTTCCATACATAGGTTTATAGAGGTAGGACTTTCTCAGAATTCCTGCAGAACTTCTAGAGATGTTGCTGAGATCCCCAAGATGATTGATATGAGGGGCCAGGATTCCTTCTGGTATTGCTAATTCAGCACAGTGGGGAAGAGACACAGCAGAGGTTACCTGTAATTTCAAAAGGCTACCTCCTTCCACTCACTATGTGAGTGGAAAGATGTCATAGAAAACTTTTTCTGCACATGCAGCAGGGCAGGATCCCTTTCTAGGACTCAAGAGTACTGGGAGAGGGGGGCCTGTAAAATTTGCCATCCTGCATACCATGACCCCAAGTGGACATGGTCTGCCAGTAGGGTGACCAGACAGCAAGTGTGAAAAATCGGGACGGGGTGGAGGGGTAATAGGAGCCTATATAAGATAAAGACCCAAAAATCGGGACTGTCCCTATAAAATCGGGACATCTGGTCACCCTATCTGCCAGCTAGATGAGATGGACGTCCAGTCCTCCAGCCAGCTAACATGTATGCTGTAGTCAACAGCATCTGCTAACCTGGCACGCACCTGGCTCCTGTTTAGAGCAGCAGCAATGTGTGCCCAACAGAAGCTTAGGTTGGCTAGCATGATTCCTGTAAAGAATGATGCATGTGTCGGTGTTTCTTTTTCTGGCTCAAATTTCTACAGTGAAGGATTTGGACTGAAGTGTTTAAAATGGGGTTAATAGGTATATAATAGTAATAGTACTTTGCACTGCTACATAGCCCTCCATATAACATACAATTAATTAATCCTCACAACATCGCTATGTTGTAGGTTTTATACACATTTTACAGATGAATAAATTAAGAGAAACTATGGTTACAACTACACTACTAGTGAGGGGTGTGATTCCCCTGTTTGCACACACACACTTGCACTAGCTCTCAAACCCCTCTGAAACTAGTGGTTACATACGCAACAAGGCTAAGCCATACCTCTGCTGCTGCTTCCCATGCTACACTGTTATTTCTACTTGCACTAGCTCACTAAGAGCTGGTGCGAGTACGTGTACACAAGCAGGGGAATCACACCCCAGGCCTGTAGTGAAGATGTAGCCTAAACGACTTGTCCGAGGTGACACAGCGTCAGCGAGTCAGTGATAGAGTGAGGAATGGAATATAGGAGTCGTGGTTCCCAGTCCCCTGCTCTAGTCACTCTATACAATCCTGCGGTTGTTAAACAGAATCAGACACAAAACTGGAATCAAGTGGGCTACTGCATGATGTCTTTCAAATTTTACTGTTCCTATTTGATGTTTATCTATTTTCAAATGGTAACAAATAGCTCTCGTGATCGTTACCAAACTAATATTGATAAATGTGGTCGGGGTGAAAGTGGGCTGGTATAGTGTACTGGTAAAAAGCCGGTACTGGCCCGTACGCAGCCCACGTTAAAGCGCTGCAGCTGCAGCAGCGCTTTAATGTCATTGCCCCTTTTACCACCGCCCCCCCCCCGGGCCTCTGACAGGAGGGGGCAAAAGGGGCAGCTGCCCTGGGGCCGGCGATTTAAAGGGGCCCGGGGATCCCAACTGCGACCGGAGCCCTGGACCCTTTTAAATTGCTGCCGGAGCCACGGGCGGCGGGAGCCAGGCAGCGCAGATGGGCTGACTGGGGGAGGCTGACCCCCAGACCCACCCCTTCTGCCCGAGGCCTCGCCCCTTCCAGGGGCCAGAGCCGGCCCCCGTACTGGTAAGAATTTAATATTACTTTCACCACTGAACGTGGTTCTTCATCAGTATTGAACTGTATTACTAGCCACATGTGTGCCATTGTTCTGTAAACAGATACATTCATTATCACTAAACTATTCATTAAAATTCAAAACTAGATATAAGATAATGCAACTTATTGGTTAAAATTTGGAAAACAAAAGTTATCTACTTGTTCTCACTTTAGTAAATGTGTCCATTAGAGCTAAAGTCTCAGACTGTCTTGGCTAATACTGGATAAGTGGCTGTATTTCATGATGAGTTTTAGTATACAGAATTACAAAAGGTGTGGGGTTTTGCTTTTCTTTTCATGTTTGTATGAGATAAAGGGATAGCATCACCCTTCAGTTTCCTGTGCTTGAGGCTCAGTCAGCCAAGTAATTACTACTAGGCATATTGCTTACTACCTGGAGTAGTTCCATGGGCAATAGTTAATAAAACTACTCCTGGTAATAAGTATTACTCTTGATAGTTGGTGCTTGCAGAATCAGGCCCTAATGTTCACATCTCCACAGTAATGTTACTTAAATTTAAAATATAGTTTTATCTTTACTTAATTCATTCTGAAAAATGAAATCCCTGCTCATTTTTCCTTTCAGTCAACAATACACATTATCAAAAGTTCTACTTTTACAGTTATATATTTATTATTTATTTATTATTATATATATTATTTTAGCAATAATGGGTAGGCACAAAGAATTACACACCAAACATGTTCAGATCTTAGATTTGATCCTGCAGTGAGATCTGTGTGGACCATAGTGTATTTACATAAAGTTATACATTTTCCTGAATGGTCCTGTCTAGCCCCTAGCAGAAGTACTGAGAAATAGCTTAAGTCTGGAAACATTCAAATGAACAAAGTAATATTTATCAAGAATATTAAAACAGAAAAGTTCTACATTCTTGGACGATAGACAACTGGACTTTTGGCTAAAATACAAATCAGTCAGGGGACTATACCCTGCATTTGGGATTGGACTCAGTAAGTAAAAAAGCTTTTTCCACCACTAACTTCTGGGCTCTTAAAGCTTCTATAAATCCAGTGAATAAGGGTAAAGAAAGTATTACTTGGGCAACACTTACCTACTCAAATTCCCACCAGAGTTCTGCTATTTTCATGAGATTTCTATGTTAGGATAAAGCTTAAAAGTTCTAATTTTCTAACTGGTAACCTATTTAGTTTGATACTAATTGTGTTGAGCGGATTGAACCATTTGAGACTTTCATGGGAATTTTCCTGAAAAAGAGAGTTTCTTACCTCTACACCATCGTATTGTTTATCAAAGAGCATGCAATATTCTGGGAGACCCAGCTCGGTTAGCCAGTTAGAAATGGATAGATGCTTCATAATCTGTTACTCTCCTCCCCTCACAATGCCTTTGACTCTGCAGAACAAAACAAACAAAAATGTTTAGCTAATGCTAATAATGCTGAGCATCAGTGGAATTCCAACAGAGCACTTAAAATAGCCACTTTAATAGCAAATGAACTCCTCTGATTAATGTTATCACCATTAATTCCAAAGATATGAAGAATGATCTGGTCATTGTTTTAGAGCTCCTCTTAATTATGTATTAAGGTTGGTTATGTAAAATTAAGATTCAAGGACAGATCCTCAGCTGGTGTAAATTAAAGTGAATGGAACTATGATAATTTGCCATCTGAAGATCTGCCCACACGTCTATATGTAATTTGTTGTTTCATTTGTAACCTTGATGTTACTGGGTATGTCAAAGGCTCTGTGTTTCTTTTAACCTTCTCAGAAGGTGAATATAGACCAGGCCTACAATATAATCATCTAATCAGCAAAAAATGCTCAGTCCTTGTATTTATAGAAGATAATCCTCAATACCTTTGTCCAGTAACCATGCCTTAGTTCCTCCTTCATGTTGAATAAATTGAGTGATAAAATGTATGAGAGGGAGACAAGAGTGAATGGGATTGTAACTTGTGTGTGAATGTGGAGGAAGTGAATGGGACTGTGTGATTTGTAGGGGACAAAGAATGAATATGATCCTGTGGTGTGTGTTTGTCATAGATTCACAGACACTGGTTACTGAGTTACAGAGTATCCCATAACTAGGAGATAGAAGCTACTCCTTTGGCTCCATCAGGACGTTGGCAGCTTTGAATTTGTCAACAAGACCTCCCGGAGCACTTTTTTCACCAATTTCTGTCTTTCTGTTGCTGGGACTCTGTTTTGGTCTCCATCTACAAGATCTGAGAGCCCACTATTGGGCCCACCTACAATTAATTCATGGATTGGTGTATTGATTAATCTCTTAGACTACAGTTGCCGATAAGGGTTGGTCTCCTGAGCAGCAACAGTATCAGGAAGATTACCACCAATATTATTAGAATGAGAGACTTGAGGAGCACACAAGAAACAATTGTAATTTATCACAAGTTCCTTCATTAACAAATCCACTAAGCAGATAAACAATCCCACAACAGCAGATAGAGAGTACGAAGTGTTTAGCCCTATGACAGGCATTACTCACATTTCCTGCTTGGAAACCACGGACTGTCAGTCACTATCTTGCTCATCATCATCACCACCCATAGCTGTCATCTTGGAATCTCCCATGGCACACAGGCCAAGTTATACCTCTGATGAGTTACACTGATGCCTATTCGGGGTAGTGCCTATTCATGAAGCTTTCAACCCCTTTTCCTTAACTATATTTCTACATCCGACCCAGTAGCAGCTTACTGTATGGGCCAACAGGGCCTGTGCCCATGGGCCCTGGCCAATTTGGGGGCCCCACAGGAGTGCCGGCCCTCTGGCCCCACCCCCTGCTGCTCCTTCTCCCACCACCCTGCCCCTCAGCCCTGCTCCTCTCTTCCCCTTGAGGCCTTGCTCCCAGCCAGGCTGGAAGATGGATGGACAGAGTGTGAGTGAGTATATTTCCCCCACCCTCGCCCATGTGCAGCTGGCCCGAGGCCCCTCTCTCTTCGCCCCCTGCACTGAGCCAGCCCAAGCCACTTGCCCAAGCCGCCTTCTTCCCCATGCAGGACTGGCCCGAGCCCCGCTGCTCACCCTCCCCTCAGCCTCTTTTTGTCAAAACTGGGCATTTGTACTGTCTGCTCTTGCCAATTGGTGATCAGTTGTCAAGAGCAAATGGGACAAAATGCCCAGTTTTGACAAAAAAGTTGGGACATCCGAGTCCAAAACAGGACATATGGTTACCCTAGGCCAGGGGTCCCCAAATTTGTTTGGTTGTCCCCCCAGTTACCTGGTCCACGGGAGCCAGGGCTAGAGCTGGGAATGGGAGTCAGGGGTCACGGTGGGGCCAGGGTTGAGGTCAGGGGCCAGGGTTGAGGTCAGGGACCGGGAGTGGGGCCAGGAACAGAGCCATGGCTGGGGCTGGGGCTGGGGCTGGGGCCAGAGCAGGGTTGGGTGGTGCTCCCTTCCCACCCCCCGTGGTGGCTGACCCAGGCCTCCCCATTTGTTCCTCTGTGCTCCCCTAGGGGGCACTCTCCACAGTTTGGGGACCACTGTCCTAGGCTGGGTAAAAGCCACCCAGGGAGCCAGAGCAGCTGTGGGGAGCCCATGACCCTCCACCTGCCATGGACAGGGGACCAGGGTGCCCAAGAGCAGCCCCTGGCCTGTGTCCCTGCCCCGCAGGGTGCACCGCCCAGAGCAGATGGAGGGTCCAGGCCTCCCCACAGTAGCCCGGGCTCCCTGGGCAGCTCTTACCACAGCCCTTGCTTCCAGCCAGGCCAGTGGGCAGGGCCTTGCGGGAAGGGGAGGAGTGGGGGGCAGGGCAGGGGGGATGTTGGGGGCCCCAAAGTTCTTTGTGCCAAAGGCCCCAATAAATCTTAATCTGCCTCTGACCCCACTAAACCTGGGGTACCCCATTTTTTATAGGCTAACTTGTTAGTTCCCTTTATGCTCATTAACATTTATGTCACTCAATCACCATAACAACTAGTGATTAGCACACTGCTGACAGCTTGTGTCTGCAAAAAGCCCCAGAATATTCTAATCAGCTTTAACTGGTACATTGCAATATATATTTCCTAAATATCAGATCATCTATTACTGTTAGGGTTGCCAACTTTCTGACTGGAAAAAACTGAACACCCTTGCCCTGGCTCCTACCCCACCTCTTCCCCCAAGGCCCTGCCCCACCCCTTCTCCGAGGCCCTGCCCCCTGCTCACTCCATCCATTGCTCGCTCTCCCCCACCCTCACTCACTTTCACTGGGCTGGGGCAGGAGGTTGGAGTACAGGAGGGGGGGAGGGCTCCGGCTGGGGGTGCGGGCTCTGAGGTAGGGCCAGGGATGAGGGTTTGAGGTGCAGGAGGGGGCTTCAGGCTGTGGGGTGGGACTGAAGGGTTCGGAGTGTAGGAAGGGGCTCCGGCCTGGGGCAGGGGTGTGGGAGGGCATGAGGGTGTCGGTTGGAGATGCGGGCTCTGGGGTGAGGCTGGGGATGAAGGGTTTGGGGTGCAGGAGGGGGCTCTCGGCTGGAGCCGAGGGGTTTGGAGTGTGAGAAGGGGCTCAGGGCTGGGGAAGGGGTTGGGGCTCTGGGAGGGGGTGGGGTGCAGGCTCCGGGCGGTGCTTACCTCAGGTGGCACCCAGAAGCAGCCGGCATGTCCCTCTGGCTCCTAGGCGCAGGGACAGCCAGGGGGTTCTGCGTGCTGCCCCCGTTCGCAGGAGCTGCCCCTGCAGCTCCCATTGGCTGCAGTTCCCAGCCAATGGGAGCTGCAGAGCTGGTGCTTGGGGTTGCACCTGCGGGCAGGGGTGGGGCAATGCACAGAGCCCTCCTGGCTGCCCCGGCACCTAGGAGCCAGAGAGACATGCTGGCTGTTTCAGGGAGCCACGTGGAGCTGGTTGCCAGGGCCGGCTCTAGGCACCAGCAAAGCAAGCAGGTGCTTGGGGCGGCAAATTTGCAGGGGCACAAGAATCCAGCATGAGAGCAGAGAACCAACAGGGATCCCTGGGAGCTGTAGTTCCTTGGTTAGCTCCCTGCCTATAGAGCCAGCCCTGGAGCAGGGAAAGAACTACATTTCCCAGCATTCCCTTGGCCGCAATTAACAGGAAAGGGAGGGAGAAGGAGTGTAGAACTGAAACCTCATGCTACAGCTTGCTGTAAATGGTAGGAACAGAGCCAGCTCTAGGTTTTTTGCCGCCCCGCACCTCAGCCCTGGGCTTCCCCCACACCCCTGTGTTGCCCCAGCCCTGGACTCTCCCCCGCCCACATCCCCTGCTGCCCCAGCTCTGGCCCCCACCTGCACCCCCCTGCTGCCCCACCCCTGGGTTCTCCCCCACCCGCATCTCCTGCCACCCCAGCCCTGGCCCCCACCGCCGCCCCAACCCTGGGCTCTCCCCCCAGCCGCACCCCCTGCCGCCCCAGCCCTGGGCTCTGCCCCACCCCCCACCCGCATCTCCTGCCACCCCAGCCCTGGGCTCTTCCGCCCACCCCCCACCCGCATCTCCTGCCACCCTAGCCCTGGGCTCTTCTCCCCCCCTGCACCCGCACCCCCTGCCGCCCC